>NC_132973.1:330000-655000 GCF_047496725.1 Anoplolepis gracilipes
GTCATCGTTGGAAATAGTTACCAATGATTAGTTAAATATTCATAGTTGATGCATATAACGCACTAATTATCACAAGTAATAATGATGGATATGATTCATCAAGGTATTCCTAGCAACTCCAATTTTTTTATTATTCTAAAATCAATTGTTTTTTTTAGCTATTAATTGCTTTTTCAAGATCATGTTTTTATAGTTAAACTTTGCATTTTATTTTTAAGTAAAGAATTTATATTTTACTTAAAAAACTAGTTACGTAATATTTTCTCTCTCTCTCTCTCTCTCTCTCTCTCTCTCTCTCTCTCTCTCTCTCTCTCTCTCTCTTTCTCAATTAGTATTAACTTTTTAATTTTCAATACAAATACATATAATGTAAATAAAATCGCAAATGCAACGAAATGCATATATTCTAATTTGAGATTAATTCTCGATTCTATTCTCAATTTAAATATTGTGCGAATCATAGACAAAGTTGTGGTCCCATCCTTATCTTGTCCTTAATTAATCCTCGGATGGATCCTCGAACTATCGATGAAACGAGGACTAACATCAGACCACCTCGGCAGCAGAGCTCGTCGTCGTGACCCTCGCGTATAATTACGCGGAAAGAATCGAACGGGTCTCTCTCTTGTTCGGCGTCCTTTCGCCAAGTCGAAGGGATCAAAGAGGAGATGATACCCGTGGACGCCGGTGTTGCTTTCGACCGGTCAGACGACGCGTCACGGTTTTGACGGGGAAACGAGTTCGGCACCGACGTGCCGCTTTATCGTTCGACGTAGAAGGCGTTCTCGGGCGAATTTGCGTGAAACGACTCTACGCGTATCGATGTAGTACGTGGGCCAAGGATAAAAGTAGTAGCGAGAGTGCACGAGCCCCCTCTGGAGAAGATCCGCGCGGAGGGCAAATTCGCGAGGAGAAGGAGCAGGAGGAGGAAGAAGAGAGACGAAGAAACGGATAGGAGAAAAAGTGGAAGAGAGAGGAAAAAGGAAGGGACGAGAAAGATAGAGAGAGAGAGAGAGAGAGAGAGAGAGAGAGAGAGAGAGAGAGAGAGAGAGAAAGGAGGGGAGGGAGAGAGAGAGGTAGAAATCAGAAGATAAAGGCAGACAGGGTACTCATGGACGATCCAGGTAGCTCAACAGCCAGTGGGTTCAGGTACTCTCTCTCTTCTCGAGCCAGGCAGCCTTGAGCCAGTGAGACTGGTTTCTGTTTTTGCTTCCATAGGTTCCATCCTTCGAAGCTCTTCGGTAGTCCATCCTTCTTTGACTCTTTTTCTCTTCGTCTTCTCCCTCCCCCGTCTTTCTCCCTCTGTCTCTCTCTCTCTCTCTCTCTCTCTCTCTCTCTCTCTCTCTCTCTCTCTCTCTCTCTCTCTCTCTCTTTCTCTTTTTTTTCGCTCGTCCCTTTGATCGCGTTAGCGTGTCTCTTTCCCCTCCAATGTGTCTTTCGTCGATTGGTATCTTCCTACTTCGTTCCTGCTGCTTCCTTCGTCCTGCGATACATCTCTCGATATTCTCGGTCCTTGCAGTCTTCGGCCGCATCGTTGGTCATTGCAATTAATTCGGGATAATCCCCAGAAAATGAATTACCTCGAGGTAGAGGCTTCTCATTGTGGAATAATTTAATATTACATCTTAAAATCCGCCTAACAAATATTGTCGTAATTGTAAATCGCAAAATCTTGCCGGTTCGTAAACAACAATTTCTTTTTTTTTTCTACATCTTCTTATTGTGTGATATCAATTATTTTTCAGAGAAATGATAATGCACTTTTATTTCATATGATTTACGACAATTGTTGCAGATTCTAAGCGTAAAACGTGCCGCAACGATTACAAGCCGACACAATTTTGCAATTAAATATATGCGTAAATATCAACAATATCTCTACATCGGCCATCGACTGCTTCGAGATGACGGGATTGCAATGACTCGCTGATGACTCTTGGCCGCAATAATGGAAATACATCGAGGACACGCAGTGTGAAGAGGCTGCGATCTCACCGTGGCTTTTAATTGCAGTGCGCGGTTTTACGAGTCGAGCGTGGCTGAATCTAAAAATTCCACACGTTCCCGTCGAGAGCCCGGAGGTCGTAGACGGGGCTCCATAAAAATTTCTTCCGGCGAAGTATGACCAAACTCGATGCTCCTCGTCGTCGTCTCGTCTCACGACGTCTCGTCTTTCTTTCTCGCGCGCCCTCGCCGCGTCACATCCACTCATTCGTTTTTCTTTCGGTCCAACTCGTCGCCTTTTTCAAGTGAATTATCCGACGCTATTAAGAGTCCGAGAAGAAATACGCCAAGATGACGTCACGTCTCGGAAGGTTAAACCGATTCGAGTTGCAGAGACTTCCGTTCCCTCATTTACGAAATCGGTCTGATTTATACCTGAGCGAATCAAACGGATTAACACCGGCACTGTGTGTGACTGGAATCCTTTCAGATTCTAATCTATCGGATTCTTCCTACACAACGTGGGCGTATGATCCGGCAAAAAGTTATCTGCAAACTGCCATCTTGCCTCAACGGCGTCATCAGCGTATCCACTAAATTCCAAACTGTTAATTAATAGCCAGGCGACGTTATCGCCTATCTTGAGCTGGAGACTAATTATTTTATTCAAGATTAATTATTGGATTTCGTCGAATTTCGATGTTTCGAAGAGACATCGAAATTCGATATTAATAATCGATGTTTGCGTGAAATTATGATTTTTTCTGTTGGCGAATCGATACTATGAAAGAGATCGCAAGGAGCTGCAACCGTGCAATGATGCGATAAAGCGATTTCTTCCTTCCCATTCTCTCTTCTTTCTTCCATTCTCTCTTCGTCCTCCGTCCTCCTCCGCGTCATACTACCTCGGCCCTCTTCTCTTTCTTGCTCCCCGTCGACTTACTTCGGTGGTACATGCCGGACAGGTTGGAACGATCCGGACTGTACAGCTTGGATCGGGACTTGTGGCATTCCAGAGTCGGCTTCTTCGTGCATCACCACCCCGTTGTTCGACGAGAAAGAAGAGGGGAAGAAAGGAAGGCGCGCGCGCGCGCGCGCGCGGGCGCTCTTTCGGTTCGGTTCGGTTCGGTTCGGTTGTGTCTGGAATCTGTTCTCTCGTTCTCCGGACAGCGCGTTCTCGACAGGAGGGATCAATGGGGGCCCCTTGGTATTAACATTGAGTAACAGTACCCGCTGCATACTAACTGCCGCATTATCGCCCCACCACGTATCTCATTCACCTGTGGCTCGTCACCGTAATCAAATACACCATAAAGAACGCCCGCCACGAATCTGTCCTCAAGTCCTGAGCAAGTATCGCGCCTCATTTTCATCAAAAACCTCTGAGCGAGCAGGTCCAGAAAGTGTGATGTCATTTCATACAAACGTCTGTTTTGATTTAATGATATAATGATATCAGCATGTTGGGTAAATTTTTCGTTTGCCTTTTGTGCTTTGTAAGAAGCCAGCACAGTCTTCATTAAATAAATAAAAAAAAAGTTATATACAAAGTATAAAAATGCGCGCGCGTACACACACACGCACACACACACACCCCACATACGTAGAAAGAGAGAGAATAATGTAAATTAATAATTAAACAAATAAATCTTGATATTCTCATTTTCTCATAGGTTACGATTTTTCATATATTTTTTAATAAAATTTAATAGAAAACTTATTCTAATATATTTATATCAAAAATCCGGATGTTTCGCGATTTATCTTTAGTAATTTGTTTTATGTACTTTTAATTACTTTTTTCTCATATGTTTTTAAGATGCCTATTAGACAGCAAAAAACTAATCGTAAATGCGAGCGAAATATGTTAAACTACGTGCTACACCCGAATGATATTTAACGGAATCGATGTTTCTTTACCTCCGCTGAGGTCGTTAAACGTCGAAAAGTGGCCATTTCATTCACGAGAACATCAACCGCCTTGGGCGAAAGACACGAAACATATGATTTTAAAGCCAAAAAAGTGCTCCACCCGTAAGGTATTTTGGAAAGCATACAGGCATAATACACAACATAAATGCTATAAGAGGAAGATGGAAATATTTAAAGAAAAATATGCGAAGGCTCTTATAATATCATAATGCACGCGGAGCTTGATGAATTATTTATTAATAATTTTTATTTCATAAAAATATTTTAGCAAAATCAGAATGACAAATAGTAAGCGTTTCTAAAAAGATCAATTAGAATCTATGCATTGAAATCATTGCATCACGTAAATATATGTCAGCAGAAAACCAAGGCTAATAAATATTGATTACGTATGGCAAAACAGCATTTTCAACATTCCTCGTAAAGAATGTAATTTTCTCCAAATAAATAAGAGGATTCGTATAAATATTTCTTTCTAATATATATATATATATATATATATATATATATATATATATATAAAATAAATGTCTAAACTAATGGTCGACTAATTTTGCGTCGTCGCGCAGATGTAGTAAAAAATCTAAAGGTTGCAAACCCACAACGTGAATTTCTCTAATTCAACTTTCCACAGAACAAAGTCGAGTCTCTCTCTCTCTCTCTCTCTCTCTCTCTCTCTCTCTCTCTCTCTCTCTCTCTCAAGGAATATACGTGGTTTCTATATATACTTCCTGCGGACGAGTCGCAAACTCTTTCTTCCCGTGACACAGCGCTGACCCCTTTAAGAATGTTGCTCACTGGGTTCGCTCGGCCTCACCCGTCACGGCTATTACTTATTGTCGATCTCAAGGAGATTCGCTCCTTGTATATTGTTTATGAACGACGAGATTGCAGCACGACGAACGAACGATCGCGAAATGCTGTTGTTTGCAATGTCGTGGCTCGAAACGTGCTGCACAGACAGTGCATATGACGAAGTGACTCGCCTCGCGATTGGGAGCTTTTACCTTTTTACAATCTCACGAGGATATAAAGACTACGATTCTTCATGGCCGTTGACTGCTATCGGCGGTAGTTGTCGAGTGTGGCTGATTGGCCTTTTATATTGTGACGTTTCGTTTTTACGCGCAACATGTAAGATTAACTAAAAATATCATTTATTGACACATCAAATATGCAATCTAGAGACATAAAAAGCTCCGCGTGTAAATTTTATTCAGAAACATTATTCGAGAAATAAATTCCAGTATACACACACACACACACACACACACACACACACACACACACAGTGAGCAAGACAATTTCGATCCAGTTCAATCATATTTCAGATTCCGCAATGATGTTCTTGTTTGACATGGCGGAAAATCGAGCAACATCTCAAGACGCTACTTGCAAACTTTCTTGAAGTTGACTCTGGTTGATACTACGTCGTATGTGCATCGAGCGATTTATGAAAGAAGTGAAAGCACGATGTAAATCAGTGACGGCATGGTGCTCAATTAAGCAACAATTTATTGCATAATTATGTACTACTTGATAGGGCGCAGCAACATTTTCTTCCCGGCGGGAAGATTGCTGCTAACCAACTGATTACTACCTTTCCAGCAGCGTGACCGCCTTTCGACGATTAAAATCGGAAAAAGTTAAGTAGAAAATTAGAAAGCGGAAAAAGTAAAATATAAATCTATAATATAAATATTTTATATACATTGGAGAGAATTATTCGTGTGAAGCAGGATTCTATATCGACAATAAGTCACATATTATTTCAGCATTGCATTACACCGTATTTTCTAAATTATTAATAATTTAATCACTTTACGATTCGTCACGTAATTGCTCATAAATATAAATAATGACTCTGTTTTGTAATAGTAAAACTTGCACATATGATCAATGTAACGTTTCTCGTCTGATCGCCCGAGGACAAACAAAAATGAGAATACTTATGGCAATAGGAGGAGAAGGGAGGGTATAACGAGGCCACAGTGGACTATTAAAAGGACGGGTTGTCGAGCGTAAGAAATCGGGTAACGATATCCCATCCTATCGAACGTAACAGGCGACGCCATTATCGGGATATTCGAGGACCGTGAACAATTCGCTCGATAATACCGTGGTAACGACAGGGAGAAAGAGAGAGATTTTTTTCTAGCCGATTATAGTTGCATGCTACACACACACACACACACACACACACACACACACGTAGGATTATATACACATACGTACATGCTCCGTTTCGCCTAATATGAACTAATTGGAGATGGCTGGAGTTAATGATAGTTTCTACGTATTCGAACATTTTGGTGGTCGACCCAATTATCGTATCGGCTTCAGGCGCATTAATTAAGTTATTTTTAACACCTGCTGTTCTACAGCTCGCCGCGACCGACACGTAAAAGCTGTAAACTCATATAAATCACGCAGTACCTGCGGCAATAATCTGTAATGGCGGTACAACTGTAAATTATATCACTTTAAATCCGAAAAGTAGAAATCGCGCACGTTACAAAGTAATGTTGAAAAAAAAACAACGAACGTAATTTCAATGATTACGATAACGATATTTCATGCTTTGACACTTTTAATATGTATCTTATAGTAATTTGCATATTGCAATTATCCTTATATCTCCCGTTTATTTTTCTATTTTTAAAATAAATTTAACATTTTTTAAATTAATTCTTTAATCTCTTTCCGTATATATATATATATATATATATATATATATATATATATATATATATATATGTACTATGCTTGGGATTAATTATGTAATCATTACCGATGAATCTCACGATTAAGATGGCAATTAAAATTTGCAATTACGCCAGCGAGGAGCGGGATATTCTGAATTTACAAGTTTCTGAAAATTGTGAGCCGATAGAGAAGCGAAAAATTACCGGATCATTAATTACAGGAAAAATGAGAGATCGCGAAGGAAACTTATATTAACATAGGTTTGCGACTGCTCTTTGCTGATCGCGAGAATGATAACGTGTCTATGATCCCAATTAAACGGCGATGTCGATAATTAACACGTGAGAACCAGCTCCTCCCATACTGCTACCATGGAACCATGTGTGGTGGGATCGTCCGTTACACATGTGCAAAAGCGTCGTTGGTTACACACGAATGACCGAGCCGAACGAACTCGTTCATCCTCACTACTGGAAAGAGGCAACACGTTCCGCGGGTAGAATAATAGGTACGACGTGAATATATGGATATAAAGAGATTCCGCGTGGCGAGGCATTGGGAGGACCTCGTTATAGCCACCGTGTCGTGCTGTGCTGTGCTGTGCTGTGCCCTATGCCGTGAGTCGTATATACACCGCACGACACGAGAGACATCACGAAGCACGTGTGGACTGTGGACATACGTAGGCGTCGGACATCTCAATTTTCCTTCATCGAGAAATACAAAAGTCGTAATCACCGTGCGAAGAATTGATAGGAATTTAATATTTTTTCGTCAAGTATTCGAAGACGCGACATTTCCGCAACTATTATAAATATTTCTTATCTTATCGCAGTCTAACAAGTGAATCATTTTTGACACTGATATACATATTAGCAGATAGATATACTAAAGCAGAAAGATTCTATCCATCTATCTAAATTAATAATCACATCATCTCTGTAAATAGAGATTAACAACAACCATAGTCATTCTTTGTACGTGTTATTGCTTTGATTAAATTGCTGTTTCCGCGCCTCTATTCTCCCCTGTATTTAATCATGGTTCATCGAGGAGACTGACAAAAACTGTATAAAAATCCCCCTCTCTCTTATCCCGGTACATTCCTCGGTAAGAGTAGGGTACCGCGTCCGATATGAATCGCAGGCGGACACAAAAGAGGAAGGATACGGTCAACGACGACGAGGAAAGGCGAGGAGAGGCCGCCGCCGGTCACTCTTTTTAATTGACGGGCACCGCATAATTTCAGGGTGGCCCGGTCGGATCCTCGATCCTCGGTCCCGCAACGGAGAGAAGAGAAGAGAGAGAGAGAGAGAGAGAGGAGACTCCGGCCACTGTTACGACCACTGCAACGCCAGAATTCCGTGGAATTCCGGGACACTACGTGCGGATACACGGTGCGCACAGTGCGAGGTGGGTTAGGGTTCCGTAAGTCCCATACCTTCCTGAGGGCGTCATCGGCTCGGATCCGCGGGCTTAGTCACGCTACGCAACGAGCTCTCTCGCAGCTCCCTCGCCGACGCGTTCTCTCTTTCTCCCTCCCTTTCTATATCTTCTCACACTCTTGGTTCTATCTACGCTCGTACAATCGTAGCGGCCGCAACACCCGAGCTATTACGTGTCGTTATTGGAGCTTAATAGGCGCGCCGGGCCCTTGGGTGAATATGCCGATTATCGGGTTACCCCGACGCCAACCTACGCCTGCACGGCCCGTAAGTACACACGTTGTTATGCGTGCGCCTACCGTATGGACGCGAGCACGCCGCTCTTTCAACGCAGGGGCGGATCTTTATGTGAAAAGCGATGAAACTTAAATCCTCCATGTTAGGGATGCCCAGTCTACACATGTCCAGAATTGTTAATAATAATACATAATGTATATCGAGATAATATTGTGTTTACACATTTGACGTTTCGCACACACAGACATTAATTCTTACAATATTCAGTAGATAACGTATCGTTATACAATGGACTAGACATTTATTAAATTTCATCGATTATTAAAGTTAGCAATTTTATGTTCTCAGAGCACAGAGATTCATACCTTTAACAAATTATAACATAATTTCGCATTCAAATATTTATCAATTTTTTTTAAATCATACGTACTTGTGTAGTTCTGTTGTATAAAAACACGTTCGTCTTAATACATTTTCCGTTGTTGAGCTCTAATAAAATTATCAGCTTCGATATCCGCCCCTGAGCGAAACAGCATACAGGTGCATTTCGCTCGAGGGATAGAAAAAGGGAGAAACGTAAACGCACATTTAGGTTCTCGTATGCTATACGGATAAAAAAAAAAAAAAAAAAGCAAGAATGCGCATGCTACCGTGCTCTCTCGATAGTGTACTCGTTCCGTGATCGTTTCGAGAGGAAACGCGGCTTAAACGTCTCGTTCCGGCAGGTGTCACGTAATGAGACTCCTTGTGTTAAGATGATTGCGAGATGACATGGTCGTCGTCCGAGATACGCACGTGTCCGAAGTGATCACAGGGATAATCTCGATAGCACGCGATATCAATCTCTTACGTATTAACATTAATAATCCACTCACGTATCATTTCACGTATCACGACACTCGAAATCGCATCTTGTTATTCAATAACAACAGCCCGCAATACATTTATCGAGCTCTCGAGCGTCTCGCATCCTGATTTAATTACCGGTCCTACCCACGGAAGACATAATTCACTAATTAATTCCTCTTCGCCTCTCGTATATCGAAACGGGTTAACGATATCCGTACGTATATAAGTGCGGTACGATTGCAGTTGCGACACGCCAAGGGCTCGCACTTTTGCGTAGCGAGTTCCCGTTTTGCCGCCGCGGAGAATGTTCCGCGCTAGATACGATCAGCGGATGGAGTCACCAGATATTGCAAGGCCGGCCTGCGCGAGGAAATACACGAGGAATAAGCTTCACCTTTGATCGGATTACCGAGTAGTACACGCGCTTTAACAGACATGTGATTTTTAATCAACGGGATAACGCGCCAGCGAGCATATATCGTGTGAATCGCCTCTGACGGGTACACTCGCAACACATGTGCGTTTTGCCACGCATTTTGCAATCCAGAACGCTTGATGATCGATGCGATAAACTTGCAAAATTGTCAAGGTTACAAAACGATACGAAACATTCAGTCGCGATTATTTCCTCTGAAGTTTTCATTGACATAATCGCATTATTGTAAGAATGAGTCACGATATTGGAAGATTTTGCAAATTTTTTTTATAATAATAATTTAAGTAAGAAGATAGTACCTTCAACTAAAAAGAGCAAGATATGTTAAAGTTAATATTAAAAAAGAAGAATTTAGGTTACAATCCAGATATAATTTTTTTTAGATTTTGTCTTATTAGTTTTTGTAATTAATTTCTATATTGCTGCATAATTCCTTCCTATAAATTTTTATACGAGTAAAATATAATCAGTTAGTGAAATATCAGTTATTAATTAGATAATTATTAAAAATTTCTATTTTAATTATTAAATAAATCATACCATCTCCCTATCGCACATGTAACTTTACATTCTCATTTAAAAAAAAAATATTTTACTTGCATCGTTATATTAAATCCCTAGTTCTCCGATACGAAATTATCTTCCATATGATTACCGATCGCATGGGAGCGCCAGATGCATCCGTGGATACGAGCGAGTTGGTGCATTCGTGTTTTTGCGCCCGCGGGAGTGTTACATCTGGCCGTAGCGTTGGCGGAACGAAGAGAAAAGAGAACGGAAGAGATAGGAAAGAATCCCCTATCTCTCAATGGGGGCCCCGCGTGGTACGCACCTGTGCGCTTTTCAACGGTGAATGAGTTTCCTCGCCAAGGGGAGCGACTCGAAATGAGTGGCTTGCGCCACCGCCGAGGGGTGCGAAAAGGTCCTTTTAAAGAGACACGTACATCCACGCATCTGTCCCAATCATCGCGATATTGTCAGCAAGCTAGAGGCGATTTAAATAGGGTTAACGTCGCCCCCTACGTCTATTCTCCCCGTATGTTTGTGTGCCCCATCACGTGCATAGGCGTCGACGCTGCTTCATGAATTCATGAATTTCATGCTGCTTTTACATCCCACATTTTTTTTCTACCTAGCGACAAATTTTGCAGCGTAACAGCAATGATGATTCAGTCCTATTTGTACATATGTCTATATTTACGAGCTTACAATTGGTCGGAAGGAAATAAAATATGGCATTTATAATATCTACAGAGTCAGATTAATTGTTAGCATTATTTGCAAAATTTAATCTTTTATGTATATAATATTAATACAATAGTATTAATACAATATTTAAGAAATCAATTTTTAAGGCCTTTGTTCAAAGTACTATGCAACCATTTTTGGACATTATACTTTACTATAGAAAATTAATTTACTTAACAATTTATAGAATCACCGATTCGACGCACATGCCACGATGTTTCTTTCAGAAAATTTGCAAAATTTACACACCTTGCTTGTCAGGCGCGATGGTATTCTGCACGTGCGATTGCTTAGAATAGCGTGTAATGCGAGAAGACGTCCGTTTACGCGAGCGTATCACGCATCTCGGTTTTCTCACTCTCTCGGTTTTCGCCTCTTTCTTCTCACGCGTGTGGAAATCTTTCTCTCTATACCTTATCGTCATTTATCCTTTCCCGTACACAACTCTTCCGGCGCTAAACGTAAGACGAGAGCCGGAGGCTATGAATCCCCGCGCCGGTCGATCGCGTTCAAACGCGAGCTTAAACACGTTTCGCGCACCACGCAAAGTATTTTACCTGTCCCACGTTCTTGTAGCCCGATCCTTCAGGGCTCGCCATGTCAGCGCCCAGATTTCCACTAGACGGATTAACGTCACGGTTTGTTCGAGAGGTAACGTTACATAATCTGCGTATACGTGTCTCACTTTATAAGACCGATCATCGATTAATTTTCTGCCTGATAAGGAAAATTAATGGCAAACGATGTCGCGGATAATATTGGCGGAAATCCAAAGTTTCTCATGACGAAAAAGTGATCGGGATATCTGATTTGTTGATTCAACTAGGATTAGATTCACGGTCCGTTTATTCTCCGCGTGTTCGCAGGATCTGTGTAAGACGAAACCTAACCGAGTGGAGGTTATCGATTGCCAGTTCTACGGGCACTTAAGTACGGTACACGCGCGGCGCAATGCATATTTGCTTGGGAAGACTCGTCGCCGTCGCCAGCAAGCTGATCTCTCAAACGCCCCACACATGTCAGCATCCAGATGGTTAGATTGAATTTCGTACGCGCGAAACGCGTAGGTTTGAGATAATGTTGCTAGTCGATAAGATACGCATTCAGCTAAATTGTTGAAATTGTTTGATTTCAAAGGTAATTCAAATATGATTTAATTTCAAACGGATATAAAAAAGAAAAATGTAATTATTTTTTTTTTTTAATTCATACTTAAGTTTCTGTTGTATAAATAGTAAAAAATATACTTATACTTATACTTACTACTATATGCAAAATTATATTATTTTTATAAATTAATTTAAATTATAAATTATATTATTTTTAACGAATATAAATAAATATGTTGCAAAGATTCTCATAAAAGAAATAAACCCTCTACTCTATGTTATGCCACTGATGGCCAGTGTACTAGAGCCTGAAAGAGGATTGTGAAAACGTCGAGGGTACCGCACCCCGAATTTTCTTTTATCATCGACAAGGGTTGATCTAAGCAGGATATGGAACATGAGGACACTTGTCGTCTCTCACGCACGTGGCAAACGTGGCTCTTTTTCACATCCTGTGTATCGATGACAAGCATCTCGTTAAGAGTATTCTCTCTTTCACTATTTACATTTTTATTTATATGTATATGTAGAAATTTATAGAGAAAGATTTGCTTTTAAAAGATCGTAAATCGTATAATTTTTTTCTAATAAATAAATTATATATTTCTAAAAATAAACCTTAATTAGAAACACATTTTTTTTCTATATCGTATATCGTATATCGTATATCGTATTTCAAAACCTGCCGTCTATTTCTCGCGATATCTTAAAAGGCGCATCGATTACGAACCGTGCATCGTCCATCAGTCAACCCCCGCAATTTCTAATTTACCGCATAGAGATGCTGCAAAATGAAAGAGGATAAGCGCGCGTTACGCGCTGCTTCCCATCAATTTCAGCGAAGTAACAGCGAACGGAAGCTCGCGCGTACAAGCAGAGGGTCACATGAGAGCAACCGGTATAAATCTCGTCCGAGTACTTTTTAATTCCGTTGTTACGACCATGGCGATAAAACAGTTGGGCCGAAGATACGAGCAGATTGAATCCTCTCTAATTACGGTTAATTACGACCGCTATCGCCGCCGGGGATATCTGGGAAAATTGCACGCATTATTGCACTACTATATACGGTTTCGTCTACTACGAGCTTTGCGATCTGGTGACGTAATGTGGCCTGCGTTCGAATAACTCCGAAAACCTGCGTACACCCTGCGTGCAGCACCCTCTTATACTATCGTAGTCGCATCGTTTCCGCAGTACTTACGTCCAGGCAGCGAAACAGACGTCGAACGATAAGCATGGAATCGATTCGTCGAATACCGAAGTGGTAACGCGATGATGAAACACGACGAGTGAAATAGAGAGAGAGAGAGAGAGAGAGAGAGAGAGAGAGAGAGAGAGAGAGAGAGAGAGAGAGAGAGAGAGAGAGAAAGAGATCCCGGAAACCTGGCGTGATGTGTAACGGAATCGTCGATCGAGCAACCGACCGATGGATCGGGATCGATAGGTCGCGCGGCCGATGATTCGCCGCCATTAATTTCGATCCCGCGGATCGGGAGAGGAGATTCCTCCTCACGCGCAAATCTCGGACGAGATCTATCACTCGCGCGTGTGCAACGCGAAAAACGACGTGCACAAACGACGATAATAATGATAACAATAATGGTAACGATATCTCTCTCTCTCTCTCTCTCTCTCTCTCTCTCTCTCTCTCTCTCTCTCTCTCTCTCTCTCTCTCTCTCTCTCTCTCTTCTTCGCTGACCGTGAGTCTGATTAGGATCGTGAGGATTATTAAGGATTATCGATGGAATCACGTAGAGGGGAGAATATATCGAGTTATTAATTCCAATAACCTCGCAGTCGGTATCGACTTGCGCCCGACGTGCGTTCTCGATTAAAAATCCAAGTGTTTTTCATTCCGTTGTTGCTCTGTTGCGCGGCTCAATGATTCATACGATACTCGCAATTAATAACGACAGTGGGGCTAAGGTCTAAACCGTAAGGCCGAAAGTAGAGACAATCATTTAGAATCGCGTCGATACTCGGGAATCGGGTTATTAATTATCACAGCAGTCTCTCCGTTCGGTATCGTTTCACGTATGTACATATTATCCGTATTTATTTCGTAATCACGAAGTAATCATTCTCGACGTCGATAATTATGGGAACTCTGGGACGCTTGCAGCGATGTATGAAGCAATCTAACATTATATTGTTCAATATATTTTTATATCGATATTCCCGTCGTGTTTAATAATGTGTTTAATAATTTCGATGAATTATATACAGATATATTCGATGAAATATATACACATGGTTGATATTATGAGCGGAAACACTATATATTTAATTTTAAAGTTATTTAAAAATAATAAATAATATCACACTGGATATGGTAAAAAAAAAACTAGAAAAAAGCCAACTTGCATTGATTGATTTTAATGCACATGCTTCACCTTACATTTTTCACATTCCTTTAATATTTAAATTATGTTATCTACAGAGATTCATGCCTTGAACGCGGAATAACCTCGCAGAATTCTTGCACGCTGTTCAAATTTTAAGTGTTTGCGTAATCTTTTCCTGATTTCTAACTGTGCTTCGTGCAATATTTACAATTCAGTTCGATAATTACCAGTGAAGATCAAAAGATCGAACCCGAAATCTACAACATCATTTACGATTGACATAACTATGTTGCTTTCAACATATTGTGTCATTAATAATCTCAACTTTGAGCATGATATCATTCAAACCACGTGTTCTCTCATTTCTCAAAGTCGAATGGCAATCGTTCTTGACGTATGAATTTGGTTCTCGTCGGTACGGTGAGGGCGTGTTGCTCTCGATGACGTACGCGAAATAGTTTGCTGTTTTTATTGATTTCGTCGATCTCGATACACGATTGGTCCACCGTTCGTTTCGCCTGACCTTAATGGCACAACTGGCGTGGTAAAGGAAGCGATATAGACAGCACCGGAATGGTTCCTCGATCGTACGATCGTTAATTATTCGTGTCAAAACCGTTGTGACGAAACCGTTGCGACGCGAGACGAATTCGACTCAGTAAGTGGTCGAAATAATGATAATTGATGATAACGATAACACTCGTTATATTGCATTTACATTTATTGTGCAAATGACTTTAACACGTTTTTACGTCGCGAACGAACGCCCACAATAATCAATTTTGATGAGGTACATCAATGTGAAAACGGAAATCAAGGTTCGATTCTGCGCCGAGAGGACGATGAATTCCTCCGCGACGTGCGAAACCCACCTGGCGGTAGGTTGTATACTCACCGCGAAGAAGAGAGTACTTTTAACAAACGTGCATTACATCGCGACGACGGCGCGGCAGCGGCGGCGGCGCACGAATATACCGTGTAAGGTACTCGAGATGTACCGTGCGGGCCCCCCCCCCCCCCCAATACATTTTGCAATCAGACTTTATTACATCGCTCGATTTACACCACGAATCGAAAGTCACGATCCTCCCCCTTTCGACCCCTCGCCCCACCGAGTTCGATCGGGCCTCGATATGTGCAAGGTGTATCTCTGCCTGTCTGCCTGTCTGCCTGCCTGCTTGCCTGCTTGCCTGCTTGCCTGCCTGCCTGCCTGCCTGCCTGCCTGCCTGCCTGCCTGCCTGCCTGCCTACCTGGATGACTCGATATCTTCGTAAAGAGGAAGGGGCCGAGCCAAGAAGATTCGAAGAGAGAGAGACGGTGCGAGCCCGATGTAGTCGGGCCTGTACCGTAAGGATGCGATCCGCGGCGATCTCATACTCACGCCTGTGTATATGAATACGAGAAGAGGATATGTCGGATGGGGGCAAAAGTAAGGTAAGAAGGACTTGCGGCTAATAATCATTAGCCGGGGAGATGCGGGAGCAGATATCAGTCGAGGTAATCATTGCGGCATTCGATCAAACGGACGTCGGGTC
This sequence comes from Anoplolepis gracilipes, assembly GCF_047496725.1. Lineage (NCBI taxonomy): Eukaryota > Metazoa > Arthropoda > Insecta > Hymenoptera > Formicidae > Anoplolepis > Anoplolepis gracilipes. The sequence continues at coordinate 345,790 of NC_132973.1, forward strand.
CTGAACCTCGCCTTTCGAACACGACGTACGCTTACGTTTCTTCGTATCGCGTTATGATACCGCCGCCGATTGCGGGAACGTCAGTGACGGCTGTTTGCGATCGTGTTAATCTCGCGCCGATGCTTCCGATAATAATAACATGCGGTCTATCTACTTGTCGATTTGTAATTAATAGCGCAATTATCACGCCTTTAATTGTCTTTCATTTTCCTGCTATACAACTATAAAGTACTATTCAAATAGCTTCCTTGTCTGCAATTATAAGACGCGCGAGAAATGTATTATTTTTTTTATCGTAGGCAATTTTTAAGCGCGAGATGTAGGACATAATTGACATATAACTGTGTTCCTTAGGGTAAACTAGGGAATGATGACCATACGGAAAAGATGGCCATAGGCTGTAATTTTTTTCAATAATCGCTACATAGTGCGCTTTTTTAATCATTATCAAAGATAATCGATATTTACAGTAGTTTATGTGCATTCATTATTCGAAATAACGATATTGTGAATTTATATCATATTTTTACTTTTGACTACCTGCCAAGTTTTTCATTTGTCCACTAAAAACTGTTATAACGTCGAATAAATTACAGTTAAGCTATCGTAATCGACGTTAGACATATTATAAAGATATGTAAATTATTATATGACCTATAATTTTTATTTTTATTTTCACTTTTTTTATAAATATTATGGCCATTTTTCCATCCCTATGATCATCTTTTCCCTAAAAGTTGGGGATAAGATGACCAATGCTTATGTTGTACTATTTTGATAATATAAATTTTCCTTTTAATTTCGATAATATTACGTAATTTAAGCTTCAGTGAAAATAATATGCCAAACATTATTAAAAAATAACAAAAATAAAAGTATGTTTTTTGGATTTTAAAAAACTATGGCCATCTTACCCGAGTTTATCCTACAGAGATCGAGTAACTCTCTTCAAAAGTAACTTCCTCTCGAAAAACATCCAAGCGTTACTTGACCGGCAATATCCCTTCAATCATCTATTACACTTTACATCACATTTTTTTGATACGTATCGTTCAGAGCGAGCACAGTATATCGATTTCAGCACACGGAGCGATCGAGGAGTTTATAATTTAAAACGGCGCATCCGTTTTCAAAAGCACGAGCAATCTTGCAACCACGCGACCCCTTGTAGGGGACAAGGTTTAGGGTGAGGCAAACCGGAGGTAATTAAGCTTAACGCTCGCGCGCTCGCGCGCGCGCGCGCATTGTAAGCCACCGACTCGCGATTCTCCCGTTTCTCCGCAACGTTTCGTCGTATAGAGTAGGTTTTGCCGCGGCTGCGTTCTGCGGTTTACCGCATGTCCAACACGGCCGCTGCGGGGCCTGCGCCTCCATCGGCCATAAACCATCATTACGCTAGTATATACAAGCGCATAAGAGCAACTCGGGGGATCGCGCCGCGCCAAGTTGAGCTGTGTCGGAGCCGTGCGAGCAGAGTCCGTGAAATTTCTGGTAATATTTCTAGAAGAGAAATAAAGAGAGAGAGAGAGAGAGAGAGAGAGAAAGACTAGAGAGCTTTGATCTCCCTCACGAGAGTACATTGATGCATTTCCTTCGCAGAAGCGTCCCTTCTTCGCATGCATAACGGTCGTGTTAATCTCGCGAAAACATGGGAAACATGACATATTCTAAGAATGAAAAAATATCTCGTATATAGAGATGTTACACTCAAAAAAATATTTTGCTAATGTAGATAGATTTCTAGATGTCACAATTAAAATTTATTGCCAATTCTTTTTGTATCTGCCAAAATTGTATATATTGTTTGTCACACATATACAATTTATAGCAGCAATATTCTACCTCTAGAAAATTTAGATCCCATTGTCAAATATTAATCGCAAATATAATTGTCCTTAACAAGATAGACATCACAGAAAAATTATCTGTCTAAATTACACTAATGGTATACAGATATAAACTCCGTCTCTGTCATTTAAATTGATTAAGTACAAAACGTATGCGGTATATCACAGTATTCGCTAATCATTTATCTACCTCGATTAATTTTTCGCACCCACAACATTTTTACTATAATTGCAAGACTATTTTTTTTGAGTGTACGAAATTTTTTTTCAGGTGATTTTGAAATTGATAGGAATATCAAAATCTTTGAAGATCCTTATTATGTTTTCTTTTGATAACATAATATTAATATTTTCTATAATATTGATATCACAAAATATTATTTATACAGTTATCTTTTATAGTCTTTGAACCTTATTTCTTTTCTGGATATATCAAATTTGTGTAAATATGTGATATGAAAAAATCCACGAGAATAATGGCACGTGCAGCTCAAATACGCAAGCTTTTATCTTAATAGTGAATATATATATCAGCGCGGCACATTTTATACATTTTTATTGCAATTTAGTCGGCTGATAAGTAAACATCCTAGAGTATAAACGTAATAAGTCGCCACGTAATGCCGCGGGTAATTTACGTATCGAGCAGAGTCTGAAAAAGCCGGTCTTAAGTGTCGAGATAATTCGACTTCTTATCAAACCAGCGTCGGGCAGTTTCGTTCATTAAGGGAACGGCGCAAGAAAAGCCATGCACACGCCCGCGGTAACAGTCAACGTAATAAAACGTGTTGTTGCTACCGCAAGCTCCTTCCGAACAGGGCCCGGCTACTTATCAATTACAATAATGAGACTATTAAATAATAATGGCAGACATGTTAGGTGGAAGGGCAAGCTTTTATGACTGCAACTTTTATAATGGAGTAGGTGTTAGACTGCTCACTCAGATTTAGAGACGATGTAATACAAACACAGTATCGGTATCTTAAGAGCCAGTCTTCAATCTTTTGTCGCTGACAACATGAATTTCACGTCGTGCATTTTAATTCGCATAAAAATTCTATCAAATTTCCATTTATATATTTACCTTTTCATTTCAACGCACAAAAATTTTTCAATAGCGAATCATATATACAGCGAGAGTAAATTTTTTTCTTACAAAATCTTAACTCTGTGTTAATTTTCCGACTGATCGCGAAGACATTGTTGACTCTGATCGAGCGGCACGAGCGGCAAAAATACAACTTCGTTCGTGAGGAGTTAAGCCGTAATCACGAAATTTAATTCTTAATCGACGCGATTCGTTACGCTCGCGTGTTTTAGTCGTTCTACCAGGGATGATTCGCACTGCGAGCGTGTCATTTATTCGATTAATTGCCATTTTTTATTGTTAAGCTTGTGTTGGGATTGACTCATTCTTTGTTTTGTAACATGACGCGATATCGTGGCTACAAATATTTCGTATCTCTCTGTTTCGTGATTACGAATCATAGTTTCAATTTTTAAACCTTGTGGTCCTGCTGTTGGCCACAAAAAAGCAATACAAGCAGAGCCAATTAGCCTGCTTATGATGGACATACTGTCTGCGCTATTATATATTCAATACATATCACGTCGACACAAAAAGAATCTCAGAAATAATAATAGATAATAAATTAGCAAAATTATAAATTACTCACTTTATGATTGCTGCACCATCGCTGACGCTTCTTCAAATCTTCTCTTTTGCCTGTCCTTTGTTGTTTTTTCATAACACTCGCAGGGACACTCATCTGTAAAAACACAATTAATTACATGATTAATAACATGATAATAACATTTTTGACGTTTATCGTACAGAGTGCGCGTTTTATTTTATATTCCGAGAGGAAAACGCGAAAATCATGATTACATAAAATTATGATTTACTCAGCACTAAAAAATTAAGTGGCCGATTTACAGAATGCCATTTTTGTTATTAATGAATAGTATGACGCAGAAATTGTGCAGCAATTTTATTGTCTCATTATAATAAATATATATATACACGTTAAAACTTGTATATAAAAATATAGATATTAGTACAGAATATAATATAAAAAATAAACCATTAATTTTGCCACTTTGCGCGATTTCGATCAAAGAAATTGATTAAAATATACGTTCTAGCAGATTATCGATGTACACACACACACATACACACACACACACGCACAAGCATCAAATGAACACTATACGATTGATGAATATTAATTAAACGCATCTCAATAATGTTTGAATTAATCTATATATATATATATATACACACACACACACACACACACACACACACACACACAGTACATGTTTACGATTTCTCGTTAATGATTGTGAAATTCGAAAATAACCTCGATAACTTTACTGATATTGCGCGATACTGATTATTGATATTGAGTCGATTATTAGTTAAGACACGATAATCGCGAAAACTAATCATTCGTACTGGCTTACAAACTTAAATTATTCGTAGGAAATTGCAGTTATATTTTGAGAGATATTATAATGCGACGATATACGGAGCACAGAGCCTTGTGCGTCATTACCTTGTTGCTCAGGTATCGCTGCGTGAATGACAACGGGACAATCGCGTTTAAACAACAGCTGTACTACGTCGCTCAAAACGAAGATCAAAAGTTATTTCAAGGTGATATTGTGTGTGTCATGTAATATATTACAAAATATATTCATGTAGAATATTCTATTCCTTGTATTTCTCAAATTAATTAATGCAAAATTAATGTGACATGCGTATACTATTTTGTTAATAGCAGAGATACTATTATGTGAATCGGCTACGCAATCTTCCAAAATTGAGCGGATCATAGCTTCATGTAATCATGATTTTCATGTTTTCTCATAGCAATAAAATAAAGTGCGTGTCATGTGAGATTGCTAATATAAGTGTGCCGCGCGATTGTCGCGATCTAGTGATTACTGCGTGCACAGTCATAATTAACTGTTTTTTCGCGTGAATATCGTGTGAACATTATGAAAGAACAACAAAGAATGGCCAAGAAAGCATAAAAATTCGGGAAGACATCGGATTATCATCATCATTTGCTATCGCAAAGCAATTCTGAAGAGATGAATAATTTAAAATTTTGTTAATTTATTATTTTATTATTTGTAAAATTAAATGTTTTACTCATGTTTACGATAATGATCAATTTTACATTACTATATAATATAATGTATGTATAATATATTTTTTTGATTCGCATTGATAATATATTCTCTTATTTTGAAATCTTTATAATTAATCAATCATTTTATATAGATGTACATAAAATACAATACATCGTTTTTATAAAAAAGATTTGTAATTTTTTAGATTTTTATTATAAAAATTAAACTTTTATTTATTATGTTTTATTTAACCTTATGTCTAACAAAACAAACTTTTCGAAAATTAACATAACTTTTTTTTTATTTTTGTTTAAAGATACGAATAAAAATTTAATTGTGCGGATATTTATTTTTCAAAAAATTATTTTGGATATTTATATAATGTTATATAATTTGAATATATATTTCTGTAGATCAAAATGTATTTAACTTTGCTATTGTGCACGGTATTGTTATTATAAGTTAAATTATTTTATAATTTTAATTTTGAGATAATAAATTTGCGAATATTATATAATATAGATATCAATACATATAATTTTGAATTTACAAAATGATATAGTTAAACTTGCTCAAAATTATTTATTTATTAAAATTGCACAATTTATTTACCCTGAATTGTTTAAAAATTACATTTAGAGCATGAGATTTTAGTCCTGGTGTTCTATTAACAAATTAATTCATTAATATTTAATTATGCTATATTTGAATTTGATTTCTTTCGTAGTGGGAACATTAGGTTAACGAAAGTATCTTTTAGACATTTGTTCGTGTGTGTATATGTATATGTATATGTGCGCGTGTTATTTTAAATAATGATTCTTTACGAAAACTTATTACGTCTTCCGTAGATTTATGTATATATATTGACGTTTCGCGTACATCTAATAAGTATCGTATATTGCGTGGGCAACCTCCTACCGTACTGCTATTCGCTATTAGCCAGGAATCGACTTCGGCGAATACATACACGTTATGTACAATACCGTGTCGCGTTTAGGTGGCACTTATTGTTACCCACGTATGGATGCATTGTACATGCGTCTATCAAACAAGGAAGAGATCTGTGTAGGCATTAGACACCGGTACTTTTCCATCGAATGTAATGTCCAAACTATGACATATTGTCTACTACATACATTAATTCATTGCTTATCGTGCGAAGGAGTCGATATGTGTAAGAAGATCGCAAGAGAGTAGCGTACATATTTAATTTAATAAGTGATAATTAAATATTAAATACTGCCAATTACGATCGGGTACTTTCACTATTAAATAACATCATCCATAGAACGCCGTTGTGCATATGTAAAATAAACATATGTAAAATAAACGTCATAGATTCTCAGGCAAGTCATGTATAAATCGAAAAAAACGTACGAAATCCAAAAGACACATTTTTAAAAATTCTATTTTTATATTTATATTGCTCGAGATATATCCGCGTAATTTGAAGATTATTTGACGTATATTGGGATACGGTGAGTTTGTATCAGACTTCTCCGTTTTCCAGCGAGATCTAGATAATTTGTGATTAATTAGATATTATAAGCGTTATTGATGGGAACAGCGGGGTCGCGCGGGTCCAAGTCGGGACTCTCGAACGATGCGAGGGACAGGCAGACGGACGGACGGACGGACGGACGGACGGATGAACGGATGAACGGACGGACGGATGGACGGACAGACAAACGAACGAGCGTTACGGAGAGATCAGATCAGAAACGGTAGGTGGTCCATCGAGACTCGCCAGCATCCACTCTTGGCCGAACAGTCTCGATCTGGTCATCTCTTCCAGCTCTTTCTCTCTCCATAAAATCTCAGTTCCTTCCCTCCTCGTCTTGTCGCTTTGATTCTCCTTCGCCACGTTTTCCATCTACCTCACGCTTTCAGCATCCTTAGCATCCTTAGCATCCTTTTCGCCTTCCCGCCGCGCCTCTATCTCATTTTCTCTCCTGCGTCTCTCTTCGTCGTTCTTACGTTTTTATCCCTCTTCCTCTTGCCATCCCTCTCGTCGCCTTCTTTTCGCCGCGTGTTCGTCGCGTCCTTTTCTCCTCATCATTCTCTCCCCGTGATCCTCCGCGTTACCTCCTCGCCGTCCTAACATCCCGCTCGACCGATCCTGGCCCTTCGGACCAGACCGGGTACACGGAACTTCTTCGTTGCTGCCAACACACGATTCGACTACTCTCGGCTACACCAGCAACCGATACTGCGAGTGCCTGTACCACTACCACGATTGATTTCTGTGTACATGCGGGACTCTTCGTGCCAGTATCGTTCGAACCTTACGAGATGAAACCGGCAGCGAGGTACGGTCGGGCACCGATCGAATCTCGGGCAAGGATCTCTCTCCTTCTCTGCTCTCTCTCTCTCTCTCTCTCTCTCTCTCTCTCTCTCTCTCTCTCTCTCTCTCTCTCTCTCTCTCTCTCTCTCTCTCTCTCTCTCTCTCTCTCTTTGATGTGGACGTGCGCGTTTTTTTTCGGTGACTTTTTCCTGTTAAGGACAAACGATGCCTCATCCCGATCTTCCGTCCGCGCGCTTTGACCCGACAGGTCGTTACCTCTCGACCGATCAGCCTGGTGGCCTCTTGACGAGACGTGACCGCCCCTGAAGCGACGGACGGACCGGGCAAAAGTTGCTGTAATGCCGCGGGCATGACGGGCGGCATGCCAGATGCGGCGTCCGCACTGTAATTTTGATGTAAACACTCCCCTTTCCCGCTCGCGGACGAATTAGGACGGTTACCTTCACACATCGCTCGAATGTGTTCGGTATAACGTATAACGTATAACGTATAACGTTTGGGTTCTGTCGAAAACGGTACCGATAGCGGGACTATATGTTTTCGGAGATAATTCCATTTCCTATCTCGTTTTTCACACTCGGATGTCCGGATGATAAAGGAGAGATCCTAGAAGTGTGCAGCACCGAAACCGCGAATGGAACGGGACTGCAATTATCGCGGTTGCATCGCGTATCCTGATGGTTCGCCAGATGGTTCCCGCGCGCGGCGGCAGGACGGTTACGCAGCGGTTTCGAGAGAAGAGCCTCGCAACGTCCTTATATCACTCTTCATATACTTGAAATACTTTTCTCCATTTACGATGCGGAGATTACATTAGCGGGATGCGCGTGCAGTCGTATGAGACGTAACGGCGATCTCGCCTCCTTGGCTCTCACGTCTCGTAATGTTCTTCTAATGAAATTCAACTGACAGATTGTATTGGCAAGCTGAGAAAGATTCCGTTGAAATGGAATCTCATAGGAGGATCGCGACGCGATTTGCGACAAAAAGATAGAGAGAGAGAGAGAAAGAGAAAGAGAAAGAATCCGTTTGTCCCGCGGCCATGTCCTCGACCCGTTTGAACCATCGATAATAATTATTCCACGAGACGCCAAGCTATTGAAATTACCGTAGCATTGGAATTTAACAAGCCGGCGGCTGGTCCGAGAACAATGTTTGATAATTCGCGACCGTCCGAAAACAGGAAAGCGGAATCGAATCGCGTGACCGCGCGTGTACGGCATGTATAAATTGGATACCGCTAGCAGATTGGGCAACATAGAATGGCATTCGTTATGTCCTGCTTCAAAAGCTAAAGCATCAAAATTCCGACTCATTAACCCAGAATCTGACGCGTTTTCTTTTCATAAAACTAGTTGACCAATGTGCGAATTACATTAATGCTTGTACGGGAACGTATACGTCAGCGTCTTTTTCGAGAGTAGGTTGCTTTTAATTTCACTTGGACTTTACATACAATTAATTTAAACCAACTCAATTAATTAAACCATTTAAAAAATCGCCTTACTAATATGGTAATTATAATAAACACAGTTTTTTTACATGCTTATACAGTTTCTTCTATTAAAAATCTAAATAAATGTCAAAAACATCGTGCAATCGAGATAAAAGCAATGACAGTCACATACACACACACACACACATATATATATATATATATATATATATATATATATATATAAAATAAGTATGTATAAAATATAAATGTGTATATAAAGATATATAAAGATCAGAGAGTTCACCGACGTTATCCTATTCTTTGGTCTCTCCTATATCTTTTCGATTGGTTATGAATGCTCGTGACGGCAGCTAATATGATAATTCTTCTCCAAGCGCATCATCTTTCGACTAATACAATAAAACAAAATTGAGCTCTTTTGGCCAACGTGAAATTTATGATTAAAACGACGCGTCTTTATTAAGGCAATTATACCGAGTCCTTGAATTCTCAACAGAAATTCTTTTATTGCATATCACAAACGATATTACGAATAAACATATTTTCTATAACATTGGAGTATATTTTTATTTTAAACGCGCGAATGTATGTGCGTGTGTGTAAATTGTAAGTGTGTAATTTATTAAATAAAAAAAAATTTATTTAATATGTTGACAAAAACTGTCAACTATAATTGTACATATATATAGTTTACGTAAAAAATCCTTGACATTATTAATTATCTAAATTTGGTTATTTATTGCTTTAATATATAAATTAATATGATTCTCGAAAAGGTACTCTAAAGATAATGGTGTACAGTTTTAAGTGTTAACGTACCGTAACTTTGATACGTTTCCAGATTTTGTGGTTATCGCGCCTGGTAATCGTCTCTGCGTCACCAGCGTATATACAATTTACTTCATCATTATTATTAATTACGACGCAGTGTCATAAAAGGTGAGCACTTAACATTCTTCTCGCGTTGATTATTTACACGCACAGATGCACGTGCGTTTATGTATGGTATGTACTCACGTAGAGCGATCACACGGATTCTTTCTCTCTCTCTTCTCCATTCCGTTCTTTTTCGTTTTCCACGTGGATAGACATAGGCATGAATCATCTTGTAGGTGCTTGCTCGTTCACACTCGTCAAAGGACGGAAAAAATTAGACGCTCGCTAGGACCGTGGCTTTCTATACATGAGAACCACGGAAAAGACAAGCTCGACTTTCTCATTATACGACATTATCAGCGAGGTTGAGTTCTCTGGAATTCCAGAGATATTACGATTATTGATCCTCGGGCCAGAAGAGGTTGTACGAGTCAAGGAAGGACTGAGAAAAACAGAATGAGGTAAAGGCGCGATGATTGTAAAGAATAAGATGTATAAAGAAAAAAAAGCGTATCCGCAAAGGTGTTGTTCTTTGCGAAAGATGAGACTAAAGACGTGCATCATGAACATCACGGAAGAAGGACGAAAGATATCAGTATTCTTCATTCTTCGTAGAGCATTTAATCCCGCGTTCTTCGAGGTCATCGCATTGACCGATGAATTCACCGTGAAAATAATATCACATTCGTTTCGCCGATAACAGTTCGTGTACGTATACCACTCATGTTCCTCACAGCTCGTACGAGGATGTAAGAAGGTACCGGAAGATATCTAGCTTTTTCGATCGTATATATCGAGTTAGCTCCTTGGAATTCGATGTGGAGTAGGTGCCACGGTTATTGGCTATATCCGTGACGATGAAAGGGAGAGAAGGGGGACAAAAGGGGAAAACAGATGGATCGAAGGTAGGCCGCAGAATGAAACAAAGAGAATCGCCAAAGAGAGGAAACAACGAGAATGGAAGAGGGTCACGCCTGTCGGCACGAGCTCTTTCGATATCGTCTGCTCTTCACGCAGGTCTCGTAATTACCCGTCGATCGCGGAGAGAGGAGAGAGGAGAGAGGAGAGAGACGCTCTAGTCTCGCTCAGCTGACTTCTATTTCGAAGCTTTTTCTTCTCGACCGCCACCGTCCTTCTTTTCACGGTATTTGCTTTTTTCGTTGCATCGCACGGACCTCGAGATGGACTCGTTCCCACCCTCTTGGCTGGCTACGTGACTGCGCGGCCCTCCTGTCCGCCATCGGGTGAGTTACATGTCGTATGTCTTCGGGTTCGTTTGTGGTAATTACGACGGCGGGTACGTTCAACTCATCGCGGTGCAAACGTCTTTGCTTCTCAGATGCTTTTCTTATCTTATAAATGTCGCGATACGAAGAAATATATATTTTAATATCTCTACCGATTTATATCAACAAACGTTCCTTTCACATTTTTCTATTAATTAGTTATTATTTGACATAATTATTATTTAATACAATTTTGTAAAGAAAATTCATCCATTCAGTCACAGACGATTTCTTTTTTATGAATAATGATTTTGGAATTTTTTACCGATCAAATTTTTATCTTATCGATGGATCGTTCTCGTTAATTAATTCGTGCTCATATGCGAACAACTACGGTATGGAGAACCACTGCCTCGTAATATTGCACAGTCGGCTACATTGGTGGATCGTTAATGAGGCTTTGATTAGATCGGTGCGATATCAAGGGACCGAAGGATTTGTGAGGCATTGGAGTAACGAATCGTGAGACACGGTGGAAAGTATTTCTTAGCCAGAAACACTTATACAATATAAAATATGCATTTTATTTTACCTTGAAGTGGTAACAATGATGAAATAAAGCAATGATAATACATATGTATGTGTGAGCAAACGTCTTGAATAAACTGCACATTGTGTAAATGTTTTTCAACGTTTATTTCCAGGAAGAAAATAAGTCATACTCGCTATTTGAATGCTAATTTAATGATTGCCTCTTAATTCACAGTCGGATTCGCTGTAATGTTAATCAAACAGCATCAGGGACACTAATCTCTCGGCATAATTTTATTTTATTCTTTTTTTTTTGCAATTATGTTTCGGCAGCAACAATTGGTAGTTGACTCTACCAATCACGTTTTATTATTGCACAAATTGTTTATTAGCGAAATGCCAATGTCGATAAGCTAACGCTGGGCCGGTGCGAGAAACGCCTACAGATTTTTTTAATTCCCTATTGATATTCTGCTGAAACGGGATCCGAGGCGATTAGTAAGTCAGGATCAGACGTGACAGATCATTAATTGCATTTATTGAGCCCAGTAATCGAGAGGGCAGCCGAGGCGTGGGTCGACGGATGAAACGTTGAGGGGGTAGGTCGAGGTCGGCCCGGACGAATAAGAGAGAGAACGGAACAAGGAAACCGACAGAGAAAAAAGGAGAGAGATAGAGAGGAAGAGAGAGAATTCGAGGTTCTCGATCGGATCGCGACAGGTTTCGTTCAGCAGCTTTTACGAGTCCGATCGCGGCGTTATTAGTAGGACGTTTTATGGTGGCCAGATTGTATTCTGGCGGCGGACAGCCTCACGCGTTTAATGTTTAGTATGGCCAGGCACCATTTACAGGTGCACACGCTAGACGAGGACGACGCTCTTTACAAGATCATCCGAATAAATTAAACAGTCGAAAGTGAGCAAAGTCGGAGCAAAGAACGGGTTTATTGCTTGCTACCGATAACATCGGGCTTGATCTATTGCCTATCATTTATTACTCTTGTCGTCTTACATTTTATGAAAAAGTATCTTGTAATTGGGAGGAGGGAAAGAAAAGAAAGAATGCCGATGGCCGAATAAACAATGGACAATTTAAAATATCGATCGTTAACATAGTCAGTTATATGAAAAATGCGAGCACGCCTCATCACGTCGCGCGCAAATTTAGCTCGACTCGCGCGTATCTGCCGCCAATTATCTATCCAACGTTTATATTCAATTTGTCTGTTTGTATAAAAAAAAATTTATTAAAAGCCCGAAAGAGTTCAGCGGGAGAAGAGAAAGAGAGAGAGAGAGAGAGAGAGAGAGAGAGAGAGAGAGAGAGAGAGAGAGAGAGAGAGAAACGATACTGTTACGAGGAAGCAACGACTTTCGATACGAAAAGCGGTCCGTTGGACACCAAGATGACTCGATTTCGGGAGCAAATCGATGCCGAGTCGAAGATCGCCCCGCGAGGTAACGGAACCCACTCGTCAATGCCCCGTAAGCGTTCTACCGCTCGGCAAATAATTGACGTCGTAAAGAGCGGCGTGTGAGAAGAAGTGAGAGAAAGAGAGAGAAGCTTCGGAAAACGCGCGCCACAAAAGCATTCATTTGCAACGGAACGATCGTCGGCCACGTTCTCCCCGCGGATCAGAGATCGCGATAGACATAAATAATCGAAAACGATGTCGATATTCTCTTTGCCAACGGTCGGTGGTGCTCAAACGCAACTACCGGAAGCGACTGATGAACGTGGAACCGCGAGAGAAATCGAACTTCAAAATATTAACTGTAAAATATTAAAATATATGTTGCATGAACATTTTTACAATATTATTGTTAAAAAGATTGATTATATACGGTGCTTTAGATTTAGATAATATGATTATTCATTTATGATCATACGATTCATTTTTATCATCAAAATATCACAATAATTAAAAATATTCTTGCAAACATTATAAAAAGGTATATTATATTATAAAACTTTTTATTTAAAAATAAAGAAAAGATACAATAAATTATAACATGCGTACAATTCCGAAAAAAATTAATTTTACGTATATTGTAAAAAAAAATATAAGCATGTCTCAGAGTTGTATAATGTATAACATCTCTTAACGTTTTAAAATATAAAAAAATATATTTTACCTTACTCTTTAAACTATTTCGCAGTATATTTATGGTTTTATGTTAGTAAGCGATGCATATACGTATTTTCTCCCCTTCTTTGGAGAATCATCAAAAATCTGTCCGAGAGAAATAATAATCAGCTGCGATGTCAGTTAGTCGACGCATAGATAATCGTTGTGCGCGTTTTTACTTTCGCTTATCGCGAAATCGCGCGTAATAAAGTCGCCCGGTCTCTCTGAAATATATTAGACCTCCTGCTAAACCGTGTCGCGTAACTTTAATTAATATTCGTGTCGTTGCCCGTGAGCACGAGGTCGAGCGCACGAGAAACGCCTAAAAGCGACTACTTAACGACGTTGACCTGGAATTTTTGGACAATTAACAGAGCGAGTCTGCCTCTGTCGCGAATATCTCCGTCGCGAAGTTTAAAACAGATAACGAGGGTCTCGGCTTGGCAACAATTATCGAGCGTCGAAAATCTCAGTGTTCTATCCCTTTCACGCGTTGGTTAGTCCCCTGATGATCTGATCTTCTCTCCTTTGCATCGCGCGACCAAACATACACCTACACCTGTATCAGACCTGAAACCGCCTACACGTCGAGTACCTATCGACGCTGAATGTAGTACATGTTTAATTGTTTGTACGTTCATATAATGTAATAATTCCGTGATGATAACGATGGAGCAACGAGTCTAATTTGCAAAACGAGGCATCGCGGCTCTTTGTAACGTTATATATATTATATCGTCGACTCTTTGCGAATAAATAATTACCCTCGTCGGTGGTGGTCGGGTTGAGAGTTGAATCAATTCCAGTTTGCGCAGTCGGCTACCTGGTTCTCGTTGCGGAACGAGCGACGCAATTATTTTGCGCAACAAAGCGCTAAATGCTTAATGCGTATAAATACGTTTTGAATAAATGACCAGGGTCCCGACGGCGGTCCTTCGCGTCGCGGCCTCGCAGCATACGTCACACCTGGTGCTGCACGCTCGAATCTGCATCTACCTGTCCGGGTCCGGCTCGGCGCCGACCTCGCCTCGCTGCGCCGTATCTGCGCTAGAATCGTAAAGGCACGAGTTTTACGATCCGTCCTGTGAAATTAATACACGTGTCTTGCATTATCTCGAATTCGGTGCCGATTATATGCCGGTGAAAGAGAGTAAATGCGTAGAAGAAGAGAAAGAGGGAAAGAGAAGAGAAGAGAAGAGAAGAGAAGAGAGGTTTCGAGAGAGACCGGTTGACGTGGTCGATGCAATGCGCTTTTATTCATTCTCCAGTTTCGGGTTACCTATACGCCGTGTCGTGCTCACTAATTGATTGCCGAGCGACTCGATGTTCAACTCCTCATTACTATAATGGATAATAAAGCTGGTCTCGTAATATCATCATATCATCGTTCAATCATGTCGAGTAATCGATGCAAAGCGAGAATAAAGAGATAATAGGATAAGAGCCAATAATCTACATACAAAAAGGAAGACGTTTACAAGAATGAAATTAATAATATTCCATTGATATATCGCACTGCAAAACTGAAATGATAAATGTAGATTGATGTTTCCAAACTTTTGCACATTTCAACAAGCGATTTTATAATTAGTATTTTTTTTTATAACTCACAGGATTATTAAAACATCATTGTTGATCAATGTATTAAATTATTAAAAATATAAATTAAATTATTAGAAATATTATTTTCACAATACATTCTGCAATTATTCGACGATTTAGAATTGTTCGATGAGGAATATACTTAGTTGCGAAAGATTTAATAGGAAATAAAAGAGAGTTCGCTCTCATTACCGATAGATCGAGAACAGATGAAGCAGAACCCTTTGTTAATCTTTCTGACCGACGATTTTGTAACACGAACGATCTTAGGCGTAACCCCGCCGCCGCTCGATGCCCATAATTGTCTGAGACGCGAAACGTTCCGGCGCACCACCAGTTGTTGCAACTTTTGCGAAATGACGAAATTGATTTAAGTGTACTGTCCCTATGACATTTTAGTTTATGTTTTTTTTTTTTTTTTTTTTTACTGATTTTCTCTGATAAATATATACTTGAAAAAATAAGTCAATTATATCGAAGAGATCAACTATTCTGACCGTAAGTTCTTTGATAAATTTAGAATAAAATAAATATAAAATGAAATATGTCGAGCTTTCGTGTAATTGCGGGTCAAAGACGTAAAGCAATATTTCGCGACAGGACAGGATATATGTGTATGTCGTCAGCGTATGTCGAAATACAAGAGTCCAAGAGTTTCTCGAGGACAATAGCGCGACAATAGTCGTGCGTCTCAGAGGATGTAAAGTACCCACACTACTTCCTCGACGGGGATTGTCGTGGATGGTGCAATCAGGACGCGTTGAAACACTTTTGCACGGAATTCATTTATACATTCTTTTGTCTGCGCGCGATACATATTTCGGTTCGCGACAGAGATGCACATTAGCGCTAACAATGATGTAAAAAGCTACCGAAGCGAAACCTCTGTTCGATCCTCGACGGACATTGAACGCTCGAAATGCAGACAGATCGCATTCGTGAATATTGGGCCCCGATACAGATAGGGTAGATATGAGTATAATGACGAGGCTGGCTGGCTGGCTGGCTGGCTGGTTGGAGCGAGGTACACATCTATTCGAAGATACTAACTGAGATAGTATCTCGGCATCCCGCTGGGGATACCCGTGATGTATCGATCCTGTACGGCCCTGAGCGGCCGCTCGGGGCTCGGGGCTCGGGGGCCTCTCTCGACATGTTCGCCATATCGTCAACAGTCAACATGGGATTGCGGCTCGCGCGGATTCCTACCAAATTCCCGGTGTAACAACGGTATCGACACCAAATCGGCGCCCTGTTCAGCGTTGCCAGAACGATACGGAGGCCTAAATGCGTCCTCCAATTTTTCGGACAGACGTTTTGAGAAATCGTTCGCGCGCCAAGTTGATGATGTCATGCGAGCAAAAACGACTTTGTCAAATCGCGATACGAATGTCGGAAAATATTTTCCGCGTCTTTGGCGAGAGATACGCGGAAATTCCAATCGTTAACAGCGCACTTCAAAGTTATAATCGCGTCGGAATCGGCCGTGGATTCAGACGGTAACGTAGTCAGATTGGAATTCCACGATGAGGTCTTCCGGTTGCACGCGATGTACAGAGAAGAATTTATATCACGACAGCTTGGGAAGATATCGGAGAAGCTGTTACATAAACACTCGGATCTTTCTTCTTTATCATAAATGTTGTAAATACATATAAATAAATGTAAATGCAAAATAACAATTTGCAACGTAATATTTTTAATTCGAGTTAATTATAGTGTGCAATATTAAATAACAAAAACATTGTCAATATCGATAACCGATCTGAAGATTTCAAGTAAAATGAAATACCTATAATATGCGGTCGGTCTTTTGAATACAGGGCAAGAGAATCGAAAGGGCAAAGACGGACGTAGAGAGGGTTCGTTTTGAAATCAGAGCCCGCTCCGGGAGGAGTCACGCATGGTCAAAGCCACTAATGGTACGCTAATAGCCCCGTTTCTCCTACTTTTAATTTATCGCCTCGCGTTTCAGCGGCTCCGACAACCGTCCCGACGATGATGATTGCGTCGCGATATTTATACGAGGTGGTCCGCACTGCTCAAAGCACGTGAGGCGGCGTGACACGATGAATTTGTCACGCGTTGGATCACGATACGTACGCATACGTGTGCGTGTGCGTGTGCGTGTGCGTGTGCGTGTGCGTGTGCGTGTGCGTGTGCGTGTGCGTACGAGTACGCTTCACTCCATCTTTCTTCCTCTCTGACACATCTAGTTTTCATTCTTTACCGCTTAACTTCTCTCGATTAGAGCTTAATTTTTTTTCCTCTCCTGCACGGTTTACTCGTGAGACGGCATAATAAATTTCCTGAATTTGAGGCGCTCGTAGCGATATTACCGCCAACGCCCTCCGTCCGCGACACAAACATTACCTCCGCCTTCCATAGTGCTTATCAATGAGTCGTCTCGAAAGGCATCCGTTAGATACATATTTCCCTTGTACAGATAGTATACACATATTACACGATGTATTCCAAATAAATAGCGATAATTATGATTCTTATCTCCGGCGAATAGTCGAGAGCGCAATTAGCTGTTCAACTCACAGCTCATTCGTTTATACAAAATACCGAAATCTATTGCATCCGTTTCGAAATCTTTTCAAAGGACTAATAGTTTGGAGAATGAATTTTATCGCAAAAGTGAATTAAAAAGTGAGATTGAGAAATGATAGAAATAAAATTACACATTTAGGATAAAACTTGATACAGTTGAATGAGTAAATATTAATTATTATACCTACCATACATGTGCGCGAGATTGTAGCATTTATCAAGTTTATTCAAGATTTGAATTCATTAATAATCAACTTGTATCTGTTATATATAAATTTAACTGTAGTAAATTGCTCAATCTTGGAATTTCAAATAAACCTGATCTGTAAAAAGTAATTAACAAGAAACGCAAATGTATTGTTAAAAATTTCGCGACTGTGGGAATCGATGGTCGCGCTCATTGATTCGTATGACGGATTCGAAACTCGAAGATCGCCGACGTCGTCGATGAACGGTAACGGAAATTGAGCTCGTGCCGTGAAACCGAGAGAAATTGCGAACGTTTCTCGATTTCCAGAAAATCGGACTCGATTCGCGGCGGTCGGCCGGGGGCCGGGGGCCGGGGGGGTCTCGCCTTACAACGAGAAATCACGATGGCCGCGGTGCGGAGTAAGGTAAGGTAAGAGCGCGACACAAAGGTTGGATCGGGCGCAAGCAAGGGCATGCGCGAATCCGCGTCTAATCACGAGTTTAACGCTTTTTATCACAGCTCGCCGGGCTTCTTTCGCGCCGGGATCGTTTTCCCACAGTCACCGTGATACCATCGCGCACAGTCGGGGCATGAAATCGACGCTGCTCGGCTCATTCACCTCTCTCTTTCTCCCTTTCTCTCTCTCTCTCTCTCTCTCTCTCTCTCTCTCTCTCTCTCTCTCTCTCTCTCTCTCTCTCTCTCTCTCTCTCTCTATCTCGATTCAATGTCGACAGTCAGCGGTAGCAACCGATCGCGTTACTAGACGTAATTTCGCGCGAAAACCCCGAAACCGCCTCCCGTCGATGAGACGTTGCTAAGATCGTCGATCGGTGGGCTTGGTGCTAACAGATGATGGATCCAATCATCCTTTTCTTTACGTCACGATCCTTTTCGACTGCCAAGATTGCGCGACGATCAATCGTTCATTTATTAAATACGCACCGGCTACCAATCGACCACGGTGTGTACTTAGTAATTATCATTGTCGTTTGTATTACGCGCTGCGCGATAAACCATTCATTACCTGTCCGCGGCATATACAATTAAAGCGCAAATTAGTCGTTTCCGTCAAGCTCAATGGCTCGATCGTATCGCGATCATTTTTAAACTGACGGGTTTATTGCGAGCGCTCGATTAGTGGCGGCGAATCGACGCGTTTGTCAGGATTTTTTGTCGCGCCGCGCGTCAATTAATTAAACGCGCGCGTAACGGGATAATCGTCGTCTGACATTATTGCCGGCGTTAAAAGTCGATTTGTAAAGCATGCACTTCGACGCGACGAACAGGTTTCAATCGCTTACGCACGATTATTGGTGTAACGCATTTTCGTTCACGCTTCCATGACTAATCGTGACATTTATTCTACCTGCGCTAATCGATAGTATTCTAATTGATTTTTCATTAATTCATTTTTATTGGCACGTGATGACACACAAATGACATATTACATATTTTCACATACATGATGCAACCTCCTAATTTCTTCCTTTCCTTGTATTCATTTTTTGGTTAAAATAAAACTAAAAAACTAATTTTATCATATCAAAAATTTCATTGAATTATTTACCTGTCCATAATTTGTCATAGTTATTTCTTCTATCTTTTTTTTTTTTTTTTTTTTGTATCTTGGCCGATTCTATCATCGAAAAAAATGTAAATTCAAGTATTGAATGAAATGTATTATAGTTGCAAGAATTCGACAATATACATATATCAGACTGACCATCTGCAGGCCCGGTCTGATACGAAACGTGATGCAACTAGCACATCTACATTGGACGATGCGCCGTCTGAAATCTTATGCGATCGCGTGATTCCTTCTTTCATGAGTTTCGAATCGGATGCCTTCGAGTTCTCCTCGCTTCTCTTTGCTGGCATTAAAATTACCATTTTCTGCACATTGTACTTTCTCGCGAATCTACGAATACCCTGTGAAGAGTATTCTATCCGACAACAAGAGGCACTTTATCCGATATCTTTGTACTCTGAATTTTTTAAATATTTTAAAGATGCTTTATTTCCCTAATATTTTGCATAATTCTTATTTAATTTTATGTATTTAAAAAAAAAAAAACGAGAGAAAATTTCTCTCCTTTTCCTCTCTCCCTCTCTTTTAGGATCGCAACATAAAATATTTAAATTTACATTTATTAAAAAAATATTATGAGAGATAACACGTGTAAATATATGCAAAGTGTTAAGAATTTAACTTGCCTTCTTTTACCCAGGCTTTCTTTAAGCAATTTAGAACTGGTTTTTTTTCTCACTGGACGAAAGAAAATATAAAAATAGTTCGATCAGAGAGAGTTAGAAAATTAATCTGCGCGTCGCTTTCACATATATCGATAGTATCGTTACGTCCTAATCAAGTGTGTTGTACACGTACACGTGTCATATAATACTAAACTCGTCTCTAAACCCGTATTGTGCTTGATTATACACGGCGTTGCTGGATCGCGGCTTGTATAACACATAAAACGAACGCGATGCTATCGCGGGGTTGGAGGAGGTTCCGCGTAATCTATCCAATTATCGTTCGATCAGAGCCGTATCCCTAGATGCCGGGTCCTTGCGCCGCCACCGGTTCGCCCGAGAGTAACCGGCAAGTTCCTATCCAGAGATAACCGACTGGTTCGGCGCCTCTAGCTACGGCGCTACTACGAGATTACCACTGTGGCGGTATTTCATGTACAATGCAAATGTCCATTTTCTAAATTTTATTGTTACAACAACATCTCTCATACGTTGTCGGTGATTGATGAAAGAAAACTTATTAATATGCTATATATATATATATATATATATATATCATACAATCCAGTCATCGATAATACACACAACAAGTATAACATTACGTTGCTTTTGTAAAAGTAACTTTGACATATAAAAGTAATTTTCGAGATACACGTAGAATTTAAGAAAATAATCAATCAGCATCGAATTTCTCGTGAAATAAAAGTTTATATATTAATTAATCTCAAAGGTTTTTTTTAAATTGGCAAATTTCATACCGAGGGAATAAAATAATATGATACCGCGCTTGGCTAATACTGTTTAATCTTTGCGACATATGTTTAACGGCGATTACTCGATTTCATCGACTAAATCATTTCTTCCGACTTCTTCCGTCATTGATCGCGACAGGATCGCAAGAGCTCGGCGCGGCGCGGCGCCGGCAGTGTGAGTTTGCCGATAGAGAGCAGCCAAGATTTTCCATCGTGTACACGGCAACGGGTCCATGGGTCCGGGCCCTAGGGTGGGGTCACCGAAGGTTGCGCAACTTGCGGCTATTGCGCGGCGGCACTGCCTTCCACACGATTGCCACTTTAAGTGCGCCATAATGGCAGCGGGGCTCGGTAAGAAGAACGCGATCTTAAGAAACAGCTCACGGGGCTGCCGCGCCGCGCCGCGCCGCGCCGGCAGGGCCCTCCATCTCGGTTTTACTCGGTTCGCTCTTTCTCCATCTTCTTTTCGCTCGCCGAGAGAGCACGGCCCGCCGGCCGCCGGCCGCCGGCTCTCCGCCGCCGGTCTCGCTCTCCCTCTCGCTTAGGTCCTCGCGCTTCAGGGCCCCGCGGATGCGGATCGCCGTTGGGCCTTTCACTGGGGGCCTGCGGGCTACGGGTCGCGACCTCACCGTGGTCTACCACTCCCTCTTCGCCTTCCTCCGGCTCCCTCTCGTGTCCGTGTCTTCCTCCTTCCTCTCTTCCACGCTCGCCTCTTCCTTTTCTTTTTCTCCAAACATTTTTATCTTCCTTCCTGCCGCCTCTTCTCTCCCCCTTCCCCCCTCCCGACCTCACCTCCTTCGCCTTTGTGCTTTGGCTCAACTCGGCTCCCTTTGCCTACCTCTCGCTCTTCTTCTCTGTCCTTCTCTCTTCCCGTTGTCCGCTCTGTTGCTTCTTCTTCGTCTTCGTCTTCGTCTTCGTCTTCTTTTTCTTTTCCTCGCTCTTCCTACTACTCCCATCGAGAGATTCACGTTTATTCCACGTTATTCTTGTTACGTTTAGACAGCGAAAATCAACGTCTCGTATGTATCGCAACTTTTTTTCAGTTCAAGCACGACGAGACGTGGACGTCCTTGATTTCTCGACACATCTATAGCCCCGAGCGAGTTGCATATATCAATGCGGTCGTTCGTTATCAACGATTACTCGCGCTACAATAATCAACATAAATCTCGCGAGTGCGACGATGGTTTTTGACGAGGCAAGTTCGCGATGCGACGGACATTTTTTATACGTTGTTCGGCGAGTTCACGTCGAACGGATCATGCGAATCTTTCTTCTCCTCGTACCGTGACGATCCGCGTATATACTGGCCTGATTCCGCATATTCATAGCCTGCTCATGATCATGACCCGCGCGATCGGAAGAACTTAATCATCGCGGTAGAACGTGTGCGAACGCGCGTCCGAGTGTGAGAGACTGGTTTGCCTCGACGATGGAATCTATTCGAGAGCCGCTTAATTTCGCCCGGCTGTGATTAACCCGTATGTTCCACTTTATTTATTTGACCAAGTCAAGACGAGAATAATATCAGAATATATACGTTTTGTACGCGTGTCATACAGTTTCATCGCTCATCAGAAATGACTTAAGCTAAAAAAAAAAAAAAAAAAAAAAACTGAAACTGTTTCGGAATTATAAATCCTCTAAATGCCGTTATGTTATCAATGTTTATTTATTCTCACTTTGAGCGAATAAATGTATTCGCGACGCACAGCATTCATCACATTGTCGAACGCACACGTTCAACGTTAGAGGGGAATGTATTTTTGCTGCTCGTTATTGGATTATATGGATAGTTATCAAAAAGACTTTTTTATTAATTTCTGTGTTATTATCGAGTGAAAGCCCGACTTACGCGGCAACTTGGGCAAACTGATTCAATTAGACAGCGAGTTTAACTCTCGCTCTAATATAATAACGTTGTTGATTAAATCTTCTTATAATGAGAGTACGAGGAGAAGTAAGAGAAGAACTTTCTCCCTGGTAATTTACGAATTACAAATTGCGCGAGCCGTGTATTTAGCGAAAAGTTCAAGTACCAGTATCCCCCGGGATATAGTCTAAATAACGGTGTAATTGTGTAATATAATAGAGGCAGTCTTGTGCGCTCGTCCGACAGGTATTTGCGCGTGAGTTACTGCACCTTGCCTAGGCTGTACACTAGTCTATATCCCTTACGACTGCTTTCATTCTCCTCTAAAGTGTTTTAGAGCTTCTCAAAGTGGGTGCTCGATCGTTCTTTCCGAGTTCAAGCCGCCTCATCGTCTCCGAGTGCATCTCTAAGAGCTAGTTACACCGAGGCACGTCGCTAAACTCGGTTCTTCCTATCCCTCTCTCTTTTCCTCTCCAAGATGCATTCTATATTGGCGCTTACCAGGCTCTTATAGGTCTCGGTAACGACCTTTTTCGATAGCTACGTACGCAAGCAATTTAATAACCGATGTGCGAGAGTGAATGAGCATCTCTGTGCGTTTTGTGCATTTAACGGTTGACCTAGAGACGCATAAAAAATATACAGAGCCATATCTCTCGAGTACATAATCACAGTTTGCTTGATTTCCCATTTTTTGTCGTGGTGAGAAAAAATATCATCATGATGATCGCATCACACGCTTGCATTCTACAACGAATATATAACTAAAGCGCGATTAACGTCAGTGAAAATTACCATTAAAGCGATACTCTCCAGTGTAACCTATAAACATTTTAATTATATTTTAACCGCGCCTCTTGATTTTATTTCGATAACCGACGAGTTATCGACGACACATAATTATGATAACGATGAGAAGAATAATGAACGATGATCTCCGCTTGAACGACCGCTGATTTTTGGTGTGTCAGAATTTTCCGTATGTAATGATCTCATCGCGATCATTGGCATCCTCGTTATTTTCATTAACTTTATATGTTAAACTAGTAAATTGTTGTCATCATTCGCTTTCAAAATCGTGAAAAGAGATGATAGTGATCCGGTGAAGAGAACGGTATTTACGTTCCACCAAGTGATTGAATTACATGATGAAATGAAGAGCGTCCACGTACTGGCTCTCGACCAAAGTTACCTCGTTAAAAAAAATTTAATAATACTTCGCGTATTCGCACACACTATGTTATTTCACCATATTCTTAAAGTGCGCGCATTATACTGCGTTATGTCGTAAGTATCATTTTACAGAAACTTGCCGAGTACGTCGATTACAAGGGTCACAGAAGGGGAATTTAGTTTATTTTTTTAATGCTTCTTTTATGATTATTTATTCTGAAAGTATCTAGAGAGATTCAAAGAAGAAAATTCGATTATTTTATTTTCGATAAAATTAAAAACAATTACAAAAATTTTCATTTTTATAATCGCGCAACATATCATTGCATAATTATCTAAACATGTCATAAAAAAAATTATGAAATTTATGAATTTGCCAGAATGTCTATAAGATCGCACATATAACAGTTGGCGTATAAAAGTTCGCGATCAAAATGTTTCCCGTTCCCAGGCGGAGATGCAGACCGTAGACGCTTCTCTTAAAGTGGACGAAACAGCCTTGAGATTTAAACGCGCTTGTTCATTTGGCGGTAACTCTCTTTGTCGCTTCCAACGAAAATGATTGTTAAGAACGGGTTAAGCGCCATGGAAGACCGTCGTAAAATAAATGTCAAGTCTAACGCAATTACCACCGGTACTGCTGGAAGTCGTTGTCGTCACGAGGCATGGCGTTGGTCATTAATTCTCTTAATTTGTGGCACAACCGAACGAGAGAATCTCTGAAAAGCCTGAGTAGAATATCCCAGTCATTCCTTTTCGGTACTTTTTCAAGGTACGAGCATGAATGAGTCTATACTCGACGAGACGAGAAATAATTTTCGCGTTTTTTTCGTGAGCGATTAACATACAATGGCGTTATTATCCTTGGTATCATAACGGTATGCTTAACCATATGATGGTTAATCACGTCAAGTGACGGATAATGGGGTGCTAATGTGTAATTTGTGCGTGCCATCTGTTATGGGAGGGGAGGGGAGGGGGGGCGGGGGGAAGGGATTGAGCGTATGTTTATCGGTTTTTGCAAAAGTATAGGAATCACTCTTCCTGTAATCGCGATGCTATCTCTCTAAAATCATTTCATTCTACTCGATAATTTCGTACGAGAGGTTATATGGTACCTATGGTTATAATGGTGGCGAAGAAAATATAATTGGTAATCACATATATGTTATTGTGTGCTCTCCTGTTATGTAATAATAATCTTTTAAATCAGAGCGTGAGAAACGAGGCAGACCATGCACGTACCTTTTAACCTTCCCATATATCATACGTCATTAGATTTTCCTGTCATATAGTTATATTATATTTTCCGTCACATTACTTTTTTGTACAATTTATCAATCGATAACGACATGAATACCTTCTAATTAACTACCATGTACATAATAAACAGGCCGCGTTGCATAGAATTATTTTATCTCAAGCTCAGTGAAACCGAGCGCAACGGCCGAGGGGTTAAGCATGGCAACATCAATTCTTAACCTTTTAATACGCTATCGTATCGAGACCGACCGGGCGGTTGGTAGCCCCGATACGGGATAACTATCCGTTCATCGTTCAGCGAAATAATCTCTCGGCAAGCCACCTACGGCTCGCTCTTTCAGCGTAGTCGAGGCACACGCACGAGAACAAATTGGAATCCGCCGGTTGTTTGACAAATTTCGTCTAGCGCCGCGGGAGAGTATCCTCTAATATACCGATTATCTTTTTCTCTCTCTCTCTCTCTCTCTCTCTCTCTCTCTCTCTCTCTCTCTCTCTCTCTCTTTCGCTGCCGTGGACCTTCCATCACGACGGGCCGTCTCGTTTCATCACCATGAGACCTAGTTGGTCTGCCACGTAGCAGTCGCAGAGCGACTTTGTCGGTGTGTTACGCTACTCGCAGGTAGGTATTCGTTGCACGAATACACTGCTGGCCCTCCTCGGGTATACAACCGCACGGTGTTCATCGTCTACGAATACATTGGCGCGCAACGGGGAAAGACGTTTGTACTGGAGCGTGGAGAGTACCTACTACCTACCTATACACTATACAGCATTCTCGCGGCGAGATAGGCGGTAGGACGAGAGTGGTCTACCACTCTCCGCACTCCGCTCTCCGCTCTCCGCGCAGAGAGGAAGGTACCGCTATCGCCCTCTGACCTCTCGAAGCGAGCGAACGAGGCCTCTCCTTCCACCGGCACCGGTAATTTTGCCTTCGATCCCGGCTTCCTGGTGCTACCCAGATCTAGATCATCGAAAATCCAAGTCCGACAATGCTCCGCGCGCGTCGTGACGTCTTTCGTTTTTATCCGCAAACAGTCGCGTCGCACGATGGCAATTCTCAACGAGCTCTCTCTTTCGAATTGATAGATCGACATGCACTACTTAAGGTTAATTGCAACGTCAATCCATTACAGATTTTAATATATAATTTCAATGATATTTTATCGTCTAGCAAATATTGTAATGTTCGATAAAAATATTTTTTAAACAAGTTTTTGGCAATAATTAATATTCATATCTTTTCTGCAATTTATCAAAATATATTGTTCCGTTGAAATTAATATTAATTTATTCATATATATATATAAATCACGGATTTAAATATTAATTAATAATTACTAATAATTACTAATATATATATATGCGAATAAGTTAATTTAATAACATAATTTAAATTTTAAATGATAGGAGTATCGAAGAAAGATTGAAATAATGGTGATATTTACTATCCGTGAATTATAATTATCTACAAGACACACAAACGATACTTGTGAAATAAAGCCGAAACAGGATTTGCAGGCAGGCTTTTAAAAGTATCTTACTCTCGAAGAAACGATAAGTTTCTTTCGACGTAAAGAATCTCTCACAAATTACGGTTCGAAAAATTGCGATACTGATACATTAACGATACGTACAGAGCATAATTTTAACTCCAATTAGTGTAAACTAATAAAAGCATAATTTTTTTCTTAATTGTTTAATTGCTTAATATTTTTTTCTTTATTATATGTATATGTTACTTTGAATTTTAACCGCATTATGCATTATCGTGTTTTAATGGAAAACGAACATGTGTTGAAATAATTGATTACTCAATTATTATATATTGAAATTGCAAGAATCTATTTGGGGAAAAAAGTTGGTCTGACTTGATAGTATATGTATAATGATAGTATATCATTATAAAAAGCCTCAATATTTCGACAGGAGAAGAAAGGGCGTCGCGATGCAAAAAGCTACAGCGTTAGGTGAATTCGAAACGAGAAACGGTTCTTAGCAGAAAATTATTCAAATTGCCGATGAACTTTGAGACTCCGGTAGAGTATGCTCTGCTCTTCGCATGTATTGTAACGAGTACAACGTACAAGAGCAGAATCGAGAGAAGCTACCCATCTACCTACGTACAGGGAGTCGAATAATTGGTGTACAACGTCGTGGGATCGTCTTGTACAAGATGAAGGTTTCTCCATGACGTTTATAAGCAGTGCGTCTACCATACTTAGGAGCGGCAGAAAATAGGTACGTAATAGGTCGTAAAATGTATTTAGGTCATAATAGGAGAGAGAGAAAAGAAGGGGAAATATCTACACGACGGCGACGTCTCATCTCCTGTCACAAAGTACATTCCATGCATCTTCTTAAATGCATCCTGCAATGACGTACGCAGATAACGGTCATTGATGGAACCGGAAATGAGGGGTACCCATCGCGACGCGCTATCGTGGAAAGATTGTAGATTACAGTGATTAATCCTTAAGCGGACACGCGACACTTAATTTGATTACAGACTATTCTTCACGTACTGTTGCTATTGTTTAAGCCCGCACTCGTGAGTTTCTGGCGCAAATGCATTATAAATTACGATAGCACGGTACAGAGTGCTATGAGATCAGTCTGAATACGCGTAATTATTGTGTATTGTTGAATTCTTTGAAAATTTATTGTTTGCACAGTGTGTCATTTAAGATAACACCAATGCACAGTCGTTAATTAACATTTGCCATAACAGGAAACAACTTAATATTTATTCGGTGGTTGAATAATGGCAAACTACATCGTGCGAAAAAACTCAAAAACCAGGGTGGGATTGGAGGGTGGTACTTTACGAGTACTTTACGAACAGTACGAATGCTTAGAAGAAGGATAACTTCCTTCCCGTATAAAGAATCCGCAGCGAATTAACGTTCACTCGTTCGATCGTTATTTCCGCTCATTCGAATACCCTTGCGATTATTGCCGCGGACCCGAGGCAGTTGAGATTCCCAGGCAAGGCTCTCGTAAAGAAACGACCACGAGCGAGTCGACGAGGAGGAAAGCGATCCTGACAGTCGGGTCGCACGATTAAAAGACGCTTCTTTGTCAAGGAGAAAAAGGCAACTGCAGGAAGCGAGAAGATTGTCACCGTTACGAGGCACGAGAGACGAAAGCAACGAGTGACACGTTGAGGAGGGCTCTCTAAGACCGGCAGGGTATTATGAATCCTCTGGTCCTCGTGCACGACAGATCGCGAGGAACAAGGAAAAGGCGACGCGGCGAGGGAGCACGCATCCATTCGTTTTAATCGCTAATCACCAATTATCCGAGAAGCGTTCCGCGCCCAAAATCCCACAAGCATTTTAACGAGCCCCGCCGTGTCGCCCGGGTCCGGAATTTCACTTCCAAGCCTCGGCGACTTCCACCGACTTGCACGGATATGTGTTCAGGATATATCTCTCATCCTGCTCCGTTGTCCATCCTGTTCGTCCCACTCGTCCACCTATCTCGCTTCAGAATGATCGTATGCGTATGCGTATGCGCGCGCGCGCGCGCCCGTACCAATTAGTGCATACTTGGGCTCTCGGTCTTTCAGAGCCCTTTGAAATGCTGCTCGATGCTGCTCCCGTCGAAATGTACGGAATAAATGTCCTGTCCCAAACGGTCAAGAAATCTCGTCGATTTGAGCGTTATTCATTCCCGGCGTGACGATTGATCCTCGAATGAATGAATAGTTTAAGAAAAGAAATGGCTTTATTTAACTCAAAAAGAAAAAAAAAAAAAAAGAAAGATAAAATTATCGCACGCGGCTTTTTAATTGAAAACTATTTTTCTTTAGCAAAAATGTGATTTCTTTTAGATAAACTTGTCACGCTATATATATATAAATATAAGAAAAGGGCCTGTCTTTTATTTTATTTTCTTTGGACTTAAATCAACAAGACTCGGTGGTCGTTAAAGCACTGGGGGTGGGGGGGGGGGGAGGCGAATCGCGCGTTTACACAGGTACATGCGTGGGCATTCGTCGACGTACTCCTTTTAATGGAGAACATACGGAAAGTATGAATTTGCGAGGGTGTCGTGTCTACCTGGCAAGTTTTTCGTAACGGTTCTAGCGGCGTCTCTCGGGTTTAAGTATATACCACTGTGGGAGCTAAGTAATAACTGCCAATGGAATTAGAAACGCCGAAGAGTCGCGCAGATAGTGGATGGGATGTACGTGACTGTAAGTTGATAATCTTTTTCTCTGCCGTGCGCGCGATGACGGTGCATACGTGCATATGCGGAAGTGGAAACTGCGCGTGAGATGGTATTTAAAATCTATCTAGGGAACGTGTCAAAGGAACACTTTGTATGCGATGTCGATTGAATCATTTAATCTTCTTCGATCGTTATCTCGCACGTTTCTCTCGGCAAAGTCCAATTTGTTCCGCGCATAAAATTCAGCGAGACGACCGGTCGGCAAAGGAACGCGCGTTGGTGACGCGAATAAAATCTGTATGTACGTACATACATACGACTCAAATTAATTGGCGATTATCACGTTGACATAAACCGAGATTCGACTGTTACCTTCCATCTGTCAATTAGCCGCCGCATTTTCAAACCTTCAAATTTTTGGCATAAAAATTCTACGTATATTTTTTTTTTTTTAGATCTCCAAAATTCTAGTTACAAAATTCCTTCAAGTACTTAAACGAAAATATCAATGACTCGATCGAATCTATCTTAATGACATATACGATTTAATTCTCCGCGGGAAGTGCCTCACGTCATGTCTTGCTTCGGCGGCTACAACGAGCAGATATACCTAATCGAGATACTGATCGATAAATTGACGTTGACGCCCGTTAAAATCAAAGATATCGGCGGACATCCTATCGTGATTAAGATCATATTCTTAGATCTTCCCATGTTCGAGTTTACGCACGATGACTCGCAATCGGACGCGTGGAAGCGCGGTCAGGAGGACGTGCGTTTCATGACCGGCAAATGCTGTCTATTCATCAAGCGACCGCGGGATCTTGTTCAGGAACTTCGCTCGACGAAAGTGAGGATAGGAGTATTTCGTAAAGGTGACACTTATCCTACCGCGGAGACAGATTTAACCCTGCCAGGCTGTCTATGTGACCAAATCGCCATGATTGACAACGATCCTAGCAATCAACCGAAACCATTTAGAGTGAAAGGCGGTTTTCACCTTCTCGATCCAGGCGAGGATCCGTCCGGTACGTTGTACATGGAGCTCGTCATCGTATGTCTCGGACGTGCCTCCAAAACGCATTGCGAGTTACTTCCGAAATCTCTTGTCTCTGGCGAACAAGACAAGGAACGGGAGATCTATGTGAAACGATTCGTACCACCTGAATTTCTCGAAATTCCTGAGAAGGTAGAAGTTACGCCAAAAGACGTGAAACCACCAAAAGTTAAAAAAGAAAAGAAAAAAGAAAAGAAAGCTAAAAAGAAAAAAGGCAAAAAATGATCTTTAAATTATGAATTCCAATAAAATGTTCAAGTTCTCTGAAGTGCGATTCTCTGCAGTAATTATTTTAGATTCGTCGCTATGGTGACCGGTGAGCGGTGACCGTCTGACAATTGGAAACGTCATTTGGCCGATTCACAGGTTTAACAGGTTTGCACGCGGGGAAATTTCTGGGCCGAAACGTTCGCAAAATTAATGGCGCGATTCATACAGATACATCGTTAACGTCGATTCAGAGTCGTTTTCCAAATTTATCGTGTCGCCGACAACGCGCGTGTGCCTATCGATTCCTGTGTGCTCGATTCACGCAAAATGGCCTTGAAGAAGAAAAAAACGCCCAAGTTGGAAAAAGAACAATTATACATGCTTGAAATTCTCATTGATTGTTTAAATCTATGTCCTGAGAAAATTATGAATAACGAAGAGCGCGATTTGATGATACGTCTAAGCTTCATCGATTTCACGTCTGTCGATGTCGTCGCCGAAGAATTAGCCGAGCTTAAAAGCAAAGGAAGCAAGAACAAAGAAAAACAATTCTCCGACGAGTACATCAACTACGAGGGTAAGACGTGTCTGTTCGTTCGAACGCCGAGCAATTTAATACGATCTATAAAATCGACTCCTCTGAGCGTCGAAGTGTATCGAATTCTTCGCGGAGAGGACCGTAACTCGCGAGATGACACCGGCCAGGTTCTTGTCTGCGCGGCAACGGCATTTCTGCCGGGATATTTTTGCGATCGCGTAGCCGCGGCCAAGAACAAGATAGACGGACTACCGAAGCCGTATACGTTGATGCAGGTTTACATCTTGACCGATGAGCAAGGGCATCCCTGCGGATCTATCTCCATGTATTTGAGATTATCGTGTTTCGGAAGCTCCATAATTAGTTATCTTACGCTTCATGAAAAGTCGTTCGTGTTTCGGGGATTTCCACTCGGTTCGAAATTTCGTTGCGCCAGACTCTCCGATGATAATATAAACGACGAGAAGAATAAGCTTGACGATAATACGTTTTTACTATTGAGCAAGATTCTGGATCCTGCGTATTCAAAATCACACAATAAAAAAAATATAAATACAAATACAAATGGTCGTTTCGCGTTGACGAGACCAGAATCGCCGCCTCGTATATCAATGGACCAACCGGGATTCGAAAAGCTAACAAGTGCTGAGAAACTAAACGATCGCAAGTATCGCGGTTTAATTTACGAGATATATCCAGACGAGCCTACTTGTTCGTGTCTACCGACAAATCGATCGACGCATCCGATGATATGTCGTTCCGGATGTGTTCGCTCTTGTTGCATGGCTTTGAGAAATTCCGATATTTTCAAAAACGTTCGATCGCTCGCTAGGCATACCGATTGCGTCGACAATTCACGTGTGAAATCAGATACGGAACAGAATGCAAATTGTCCCGACAATACGAGACTGAGAGGTGGCGAAAACATAGACGATAATCATTCAAATACATTATGGAACGAGGAGTACATGTGGTACAGAAATATCAATTTTAAAAATCGCATGAAAGGCGGAAGCGACTACGGTGCTACGTCGGCGTACGCAGCTTCCGAAGCAACGACTAGCGTCATATATGAAAAGAGTAAGGAAACAGGTAATAACTCACCGTACAGATCACGTCCAAGAACGAATGGAGCGAAGACGGTGCCAGGTTGCGTTTGTCCGGGGAAGGATCTGTCGTCTTGGAGAACGGGAACCAAGTGCACCAAGAAACCTTGCGTGGGCGCAGATTGCATGATACGTGCCTTTAGGGAGGCTCAGGAATTCGTCGACTCCATTGGCAAGGTGCCGGGTCTGGTGGGCCTTGGCTTGATGGATCCGTCCGAGAGTCCCTATTTCGGAAGAGACATCGATAAAGAACATGCCGTCTCGAAAACACCAAGCGAGAAAAAACGAGAATATCCCGTCGCGACATTGCCGAATTTACAATGTACCGCTCCGTGCAACACGCAGATTAGTAAACCCGTCGTCAGCGTCGCCTCTATGTCTTACGCCGTTTCCGCTCCCACAATTGCGGTTCCAGGACGCACCGGTGTCGTACGCGAAGCTATACCGACATTACCGGACGCGACGCTGATCCCGATCACCGTCAAGCCGAAGAAGAAAGAGGATAAGAAGGAGGAGAAATTAGAGAAGCAGAAAGAGCTGGATGTTACAACGACCGAATCCTCAAACGTCGGTCCCTGCGGCGAAGCAAAGTGCAAATCTCGCCGAAAGAAACCCCGGGACGACCAGGCGACACCGCAGGAAACTGTCCAAGAATCGCAAAAATCCTCGCTGCCGCTGAGCATAATCACCGCGAAAGACGTTAGCGAACCCATCAAAAGACGACAATATACGAAAGGTAAATCTTTAGCTGGTCCGGGTGGAGACCGCGACAACGCGAAAGGTCCAATTAAAGTTAGCAAACGCGTGATGCGCTACATCTACTCGATCGGTGACGTTTATCCCGGGACTAATTACGGTCACAAGAACTGCATCGATCCGCGAATGAGGGTGCCGGCCAACATGGGCTGGCTATGGAATACGAGCGTGACAATAGGCACGTTAAAGTACCCGCGCATCGGATGGAAACCAGGCGCGATCGGCCGTTACTTAAACGAATTGCTCAAGGCGGCGAAGGCAGCTAAGGGCGCTTCCCTGCCGGAAGACACTCGGTCGAGGTCGATACCCTCGCGCACCGGCCTGCGACGCGGCAAATTATACAAGAGCATAAGCTACATTTCGTTGAAGAAGGAGGCTGAGGAGGAAGTGGAACCGCCGCCTACTCTGCATATCCACCGGAAGGACGGCACGTATTACGTGACAATGTACCCGATTAGACAGGAGACTACAGACGTGCCACAGCTTGAGGAGCCGATGAAACCGCTTCAGTTCAAGATAGTACGCAACAAGGATGATACCTCCGTCGCGTCGAGTTCCACGGCGTCGGACATGGAGATCGAGTTCTCGCCACCGGCGGCGGTCAACAGGTACCGTAAAAAACCCGATGTGATTCACGTGGACACCCAGGTCAGGCAGCAGGAGATCCTGGACGCCTTCAAGTTAACGGTCGACGCACCTAAGAGGAAGGAAAAGAAGATTAAGAAAGGAAAGAAGTAACGAAACCTTGCCGTTTTTCCCTTCCCCGCCTCCCCTCGTTATCCTAGCATCGGATCGCGAAAGGAAAGCCGGCTTAATCGTAGGTTTGTATCTCACCGAAAAATTTAAGTAAGTACAGTGCACGCGGCCGGTTAACATTACATCGATCCTAATTTTATATAACGCGTTTAAACTCGATTATGCGTACCCCGTACTTTTCGCTGGCCCAATCAACTAATTGCGAAAATAATTTACCGGGAAAAGATGAAGCGATTACGTCCCTCGTAAATTTTATTATCTCCATGTATTAAAGTAATCGATGTTACGTACTTGAAGGTGCAAAACGCGAGATATATCATATATATATATATATATATATCTGTATACATGTATAATATTTGCGTCTAATTATACATTTTCAAATCATATTATGCCAAATTAATCCGTTAAACCTCTTTTAAAGAGTCTATTATTATTAATTTATTACGCAACAAAAGTTTCGCATTCGCAATAAGCAATAACTTTAGACAATTCTATGCTATATCGTTATATATGCGTGTGCATTATATATATTATATAATAAACAAATATTATTCGTATTAGAACTCACCAAGGATGGAATCCGTCACATTGATTGAAGAACACATCATAGAGAAGACCCATAAGCTCTACTCAGTTTATCAAAAAAAAACTCGAATTAATCCCAGCCAGATATCACGAAAACTGTCTCCAGCACAAGACACCATCGTACGTACGTATTCACTCGCTCCGCCGTTGAATTCGAACTGTCCCTTTGGCATCATGTGCGACATCTGTCGTCTGCGTGCGTCTCCAATCGTCCCCCTCCTCTTGTTATCGACCGGAGTTAAGGGATCGGCACATTCTAGTCGGTGCTCGGTGCTCGGTGCTCGGTGCTTGGTGCTTGGTGCTTGGTGTTATTTCGTGACATTATTATTTTGAGAATAGGAATGAATGTCACGGCACAGGATGACAAGAGTCAGAATCTGCGTAGACGGATGCTCGATCTGCATGACGTCCGTGTGGGAAAAGTACCGCATGACTCGCCATGGTTGAGAAACGTGCGTCTGCACTTCTCGCAAGACAGCCAGCGTAAGGAGTGGGACGTGATAAGAATCCACGACAGCGTGTGTATAATTATCTTCAATGTAAGTCGAAAAAAACTCGTGTTTGTCAGACAATTTCGGCCGGCAGTATACTACGCGTTTCTACCGGAGAAGCAAGACGTGATCGACGTTGAACGTTATCCCGCGACACTCGGACTGACCTTGGAGCTCTGCGCTGGTATCGTGGACAAGGACAAGCCTCTCGTCGAGATCGCCAGGGAAGAATTAAAAGAAGAGTGCGGATACGAAGCACCCACTTCGACATTTAAGGAAATTACTACCTATTTGTAAGTTTGTATGTAACATATTATGCTATAGTCTAGTTACATTGTCCCTTATCTTTGTATAAGAGAACATTAATTTAGAAGCATTAATTATTATAAATTGTTTGTAATAAAATCTTTTTTTAATTCATATATAATATTAGAGTTTGTCTTGATAAATAAAATTGTATTCACAGAGTATACAAAATAAAGAAATTTATTGTATTCTTATTTTTCAGATCCAGTGCTTCTGCTAGTGCAAAACAAACTCTTTTCTATGTTGAAGTCACAGATGATATGCATATATATCCTGGTAAGATCAAATTGTAAACATTCTTTCTCAAATTGATTTTTTCTCACATACTAATATATACTAGGTATATAAGAGAGGATATTATTTTTTATCCATAAACCATATTTTAAATGTACAAGCAGTTTGTTCAATTAAATTTTTCATGTTAAAGGCGGTGGTGCTGAGTCTGAAGGTGAACTTATAGAAGTGGTAGAATTGAGCATTCCAGAACTAAGGGACTATATAAAATCCAAGGAAGTACAGAGCCCCTCCAGCTTCCTCTTTGGTGTGTCTTGGTTTCTATTTAATAAATCTGAATACTGTTCTTAGATTAAAATTAAAGATCATTCTGCTCTGCGATAAAATAAAATAAAGCACTACAAATTAGTCAATAAAAATAAAAAAATAGATTGTTAAAATTACACCTCTCTAAATTAATTACAAGTTAAAATTAACATCATTCAACCGCGTTTATTTACAAATAGAGCGTTTATACACAAGCAATTATGGGATAGTTGCATAATTCAAGTTACGCGCAAAATTTTACAAGCACTGATATTCAATTAATATTCAGTTCATCTTTTGTAAATTGAGAGCTAACCCATGCAAGACCCCATTTTAAGTTTGTTAGTAGGAACTTTAAAGCTTTAGTCCACTGTTCTTCTGAATTGAATTGTATCCTGAAAACCAAAAAAAAAAAAAAAAAGATTTAGCTATTAAATAGGACATATATATTATGATTTTCTCGTAAGTATAAACTGAATCGCTTAATATATAATCAAAGTTTGTAGATGTTGAAACATACTTAATGGAATACGAATTGCCTGTCGCAGAGTCTTCAATTTTGCCACGATCCATTCTGTATGGCAGACAAAATCCACTGTCTCCTTTTTCTACTTGTTCCTTAAATTGTTGCAAGCAATCCAGAAACGCCACCATAGCTGCATCAAATTTTGTGTCCCATAAAAATTTGAATCCTCCGCTTCCATATAATGGAAGTTCTTTGTTTTGATCCAATGCCTCGATATAACTGTGATTGCCAAACGGTACTAAACGAAAACGTTTGAACGTTAAGTTCATTTTGCGCGCTAAAGCTACTAGCAAAAGAGTCGTTTGTCCCCACGCGGCGTTTATTTCGCTCCAATCCACTGGCGCACTCGGTAATCGTCCTAATCGAAACGAATTTATAGTTCCAAAGTGGCCTGAATGCCAGATGTGAAATGTGGCATTGAAAACGTTCGTTTTTTTCAACCTTTCGAGTTGAGAAGCTGCGTATGCCAGTTGATTGTCCAGGCTGGAAATATATAAAATAAAAATATTAATAAGCAACTATCTTTTTTTTTTTTATACGTGAAAAGAACATTTGTCCGAGGAGAGTTTCCTTACCTACGACATTCGTCTTCAGCTAACATGAGATCTCTTCTGTGCTTTGAATATTCTTTCCAATACCTGTCTTCTTCGCTTTGTAATCTCTCTCTTTCTCTTTCCTGTTCCGCTATGGCATTTTTAGTGGCTATCTCCTCTTTCCTCAGTGCCTCTAATTCTCTTATCATTCTCTCTTCCTCAGCCTTTACATCCTGCAATTCTTTTGTGAGATTCTCCATCTCTACATCTTCATGTCCTTGATATTGCTGTTCAATTTCTAATTTCTTCAGGTACTGATTATAATCTGACCATTCTCCTTCTGTCATTCGTAATTGCTGATCCATTAATAGCAAAAGACTATCGGTACATTCATCGCAAAGTGGATGATCTGCTGAACTGCTACTGCTGAGAATGTCAAATAATGTTGCTCGCACCTAGAAAATATGAATATCAATTAGATCATAATGTGAGACAGATTTCATTTAAAGTATCTCTTAAATCTCTGTGTACCTTTAAATGATGACTTAAGCTTTCTGTTTCACCCGAATCGCCAACTAACATAAATCCATTCGTACCATTTCCTGATTCAGTCAATCTGAATGGTGGAACTAAGTGTTCTATACTATCACTCTGGGGTTCTAATTCTCCGACAACTTGCTGTTGTATAGGAACTATAATAAAATAATAATTATTATAACATTTATGCTACTTGTCTACATTAAGTAATTTTATTTTATATATGTCGTCAAATATTCATGTATAATATTAAAAGATATATTATATATATATATATATATATATATATATATATATATATATATATATAGAATAACTAAAACACCTTTTATATAATCTAATTGCATAAATCATTAAGAACTGGTATTGCTCATTATTGTGTATTGTAAGAGGTATCGCATGTAATGCAATAATTTAGATATGCTATCTCTGTAAAAGCCATATTGTTGACATATAGATATTCAACGTTAGTTGAATCTATAAAGTTTTGCTTGTTATGAAATTAATTATATAATTCAAATTAGTCACAATAATTTCGAAAAGACAAATTAACACGTCATACGTTAATTGTAAGCGACTGGTATTGCGTATAGAAGCATTATCAACGCAAGCAGGGCAATCAACTCGATGATGTACGTCGAGAATTGCCAGTAGAAAATAGAAATTACCTACGTGAGAGTTCGGCGAGAGTGTGCTCTCCGAGGTGATCGAAACTCGAATCTAGTTTCAGCGGCTGTAGGCACCGTTGACATGCAAAACTGACGTTTGTCTTTAAGTCTACCATTGTTGTCCGTTGCTTACCGAGGAGAGCTGCTCACTGTACAACCTGTCCGTACGCGTCGTTATATTTACGTATACAATGCATCTATCATCTATCGTCTACCGTTGTCTGTGATGCTTGGGGTCAGCTGATGTTGCTTCGCCAAGCGTCCGTCAGTTAGCGCCACCATTTATATTGACGAAATTAATTCATTGTTTATTTTTTTTTTTTTTTTTTTTCAGTGTAAACAGATATATATTTTACGCGGGAATTATTACACGTACGTAAAAGAAATTCATATTATAATCATGATATAATATACTCTCTGTAAATTTATATTTTATATTTTATATTTTATTTCACATTCTCTTTTTAAAGTCATTGAAGTCGATTAACCTTATCATATGTCCTCTTTTCTCCCGCTTTGCTGAGCGGCAGAACTATATATTATAATTCTTTGCAACATCGAAGCTTGTTATTCGTTATCTACTGTCGATATAATATCGCTACAACATACAGTGTGTTCCACTTGTCGCTTGCAATGTCGCGAGCATCATCTGTCCTTATTTAATTTTCGGTGAACGACAAGGATAAAAAGAACTCTTATAAAGAGTACTAATATCAAATACTTATAATTATCGGATAATTGCAAAAAATCTTTTGCTTAAATATTATTGTTATAGATAAAGCGAGATAGCATTGACGAGAAAGATATACATAGTTGTCATGAGAATTACGTAAGTTCGAAAAGTATGAGAATAATTTATCTGTTCTTCGCGACTAGTTCAATGCAACCAACAGTTTCGAGACTCGTAATTGCACTTTAGTAGATCGTCGTACTTCAAGCCGTTAATCGCGGATGCGTCGCGGCGACCCAAGCGTTTCAATCGTATAGTGTTTTTCGCGATTGTTATCTCAAAATGGATTTCTCGGGCGCGAAAATTAATCGCGAGTGTCTTTTAAAGAAGCGGGTGCTCATCACGGGTGTATCAAGCACGATCGTATTATCACGCCATTATCACAATCCGGCCTCGATGTGAAATCGATCGAAATCCTTCACGCCATATTGCAATCCTTTACCTCGCGACTTCCTTATCAAAGAACAACGAAAGTACAATCGATGCGATCGTCCCTAGTAAATATTTGCATATCATCCCTCCAAAAAGGTAAAATATATATTAATCTCGTGTTAAAAGTGCCGAAAATAATAATTCAAATAGATAATTCCTACTTCTAGGATCGTAATATATCGCTCTTTAAAAATGTACTATAAACTATAATATAGTTCGAATCGCAATCATAATCACGAAATGCACCGCGATGGATTGTAAAATTATACTCGAGCCGTCCCCTATTTTTCGCAAT
This sequence comes from Anoplolepis gracilipes, assembly GCF_047496725.1. Classification (NCBI taxonomy): domain Eukaryota; kingdom Metazoa; phylum Arthropoda; class Insecta; order Hymenoptera; family Formicidae; genus Anoplolepis; species Anoplolepis gracilipes. The sequence goes on from NC_132973.1 coordinate 385,207, forward strand.
TTTTACTATCTAACAATAACTAGTGTGAGTGAGACATATTGATATCGTTCTCTCTCTCATACTAGTGAAACACTGGTTACGTTGTGCTTAATGGAAAGCTCCCTATATTTATCTCTCTCTCTCTCTCTCTCTCTCTCTCTCTCTCTCTCTCTCTCTCTCTCTCTCTCTCTCTCTCTCTCTCTCTCTCTGTCTCTCTTTCTCTCTCTCTAATTTGGCTGTTTGAAACTGTGCGAGGAATTATTGGAAGCGTATTATAAAGCAACGGAAGCACTGTGTTTTAAGATATATAATTAATATATACCAATATCGCAATTTCGATAACTTCGGCAACTTATTTTTATATATTTAAAATCAATCAAAAAATATTTTCTTTGCATATTTTATATTTTTTCATCGAAATACGTTTAAAATGCGATTGATGATCAATATTAAATTTTACATATTATTGTACATGTCGTTCTTTTATAACTTTATTGACTTATAAAAAATTACCAAAAATAATATGTTTGTTGCTGCTGGTTGAATCAGTAATGTAATAAGTCTTCATCATTTTATATATAAAATTATGTGTGTGTAATACATATATTTTTATCTGAAAATTGGCAGATATTTTTGTTTCTATAGTTAAATTTGAACTGATTACATATTACTTATTTTCAGCCATTTCTCCAATTATTTTCTGTTCTATTTGATATTTTCTCTCTTTCTCTTGAATTTATCTAGAGTCTTTTTAGTAATATTTTATCAATAACGATTTATTAATTGTAAATTTAACATTTAAAGAAAACAATACATTATTATTTAAGAAAAATTTATAAATATTTGAATTTATATTGTGATTATTAATAAATTTATATATATATATATATATATATTTAACAAAAATTAAGTATTTTATATAATTATTAATACAATTAAATATTTAATTTACAGGAAGCTGATAACTGCCAGAGTATCGGGCTGCTTTCGAGTTACACAGAGGGTGCTAAGTGAGTACCAATCAGATGCTGCACTCTAGTGGTGATGGTTCACGTGTTGCACTAGTAAATTTCTGCTTCTAATTTATATTTTGTATCTTTCTCCCTTTTTTAATAGCTTTCTCAAAAATCCATACAACAACCAAATATTTAAAAAAAATTATTTTATATTAGAATTACATAGTCCTAAGACTATAGTATGTACAAGAAACATTTTAACTTGATCTAAAATTCTACTATAATATGTTTATGTATTTATAATTATATACATATATATATATTGCTTTTACATGTTACAGAAAAAATATGTTTGAATATAGTTTTTTAATGAAAACGTTTCTCTTGTGACGATTCAAAGAAGAAATATTATACAGAAATTTACTAGTGCTATTTTTGATATACGTTTATAAGGAAAGTTGCGGCCTCAGAAGGTCGAAACGCTTAATTTTATATTTTATATGATGTACAAGAGAAAATTACTTTTCAATAACAAAGAATATGATCAAACTTTATATAATAGACAGTAGAGTATCATGTATTAATTTATGCAACATGTATATATATATTAAAATGTCTACGAGCGCGCAATTTAAAGCGATATTTAGTCGCGTATGCATAAATATCGAATAGAGCTGCCAAGGATCAACAGGTGGCAGCTCGTTTCTGCTTCTTCGCTCGCACTCTCGCGCGCGATATAACTTGAGTTTCACGCGCATTCATCATCGGCATCCATTAGTCGACGCGCAATAACAATCGGCATTTTCCAAATATAACCGCGCGGAGCTTTCTAATAATGGTTACGACCCTCATCGCTTTCTTGTCTACCAGCCATGAATTATTATGCGAGAGCTTTTTACCAGCGCGCTTTCTACCGCTTGAGAAGCGCGACGAATCGCCGACTCACAAGCACGTCGCTCATTCGAAATCTGCTTGCTTGGTTCTCTCTTTTTTTCAGATATGTGTTGTCTGAAATTAAATATAAAACTAAAAAGATTTTTAATAAACACCAGATACACTCGAGATTACTATTCCCTAGAGCGGTCGTAATCCCGTCTGAGATTAAACTCGAAATTAAGAAAAATGCTAAGTTGTATTACGCTGGTGCGATTTTTTTCCAGTAAAATAGATTTGATTAGAAATATTTAATAATTCAAATTCTTAAGTTTGAAATTGAAAAAAAAAAATTTAATTTAGAATCTGAACATTATCTGAATATTATGTTATATGTATACAATATTAAAATATCTTTCACTCAGTGTTTTTTTAATAACTTAAAAAGTAACTGTAGGAAATTTTATATATCAAAATGAAAATAATATTATAATTCCTTGACATTTCCCCTTGCACTAATTAATCGTTGTGTAAGATTTATCCCATTATTATTTCTGCTGACTGTAGTACCCGTTAAAGAAACGAATGCAAATTGCATTAGGAAGTTTAATTACTTATCGGGAGCGAGTTTCGCACATCAGTGCGAACGAGCAAAGATAAATCCGCGAGGGTACTGTTGCATTAACGTGCATATTTGTCATGCATCGTGCACTCGAGTGTTCCTGCAACGCCTCGAGTGGCCTGCAACTTAGTTGCAACCATGATTGCATTGGAAAGCAACACATAAGACGAATAAACTACAGGATGCAGTTTAATAATACACTATATTTCTGCTTAGCAAAGCACTGCAAATAGATGTTCACGATACTCTTATAATTTACCGTTTCTAAAAATTAGCTAAACGAATTAGCTCCGTTGCTCTAAAATTGGAATATTTAACATTCTCAAGATAAAATGAATGAATACCAAACCGAGTATATATTTTAACTCTATCATATGTTTTCTTTTTTAACCTCCATAAAATATCGTGCTTGTGCGTTTTAAAGAAGAAGAAGAATTAACACTATTTATTTTATGAAAGTTTCTCGCCTTTGTTTTTTTTTTTTTTTTTATTTTTCTTTTCTTTATTAAAGCAATAATTTTATAATAACATTCCATGAGAGATTTGCTGATAAATTAAATTCATTTTGCTACTGCAGGTATCGCGATAATTTTTCATCATCTTTCGCTTCATAAAATTTTTCGAGAATTATTAATCGCATCTTCCTTATTTAATGCACGTCTGTTTTCTATGTAAATTATTCCATCATATTCATTAAGCGAATTAAAATATTCATGACAATGTATGCATGAAAGATGCAAGAGAGACATCGATTAAGCATCAAGCGGTCAGAGTCGCGACGTATCTCTCTCCGTATCGCAGATCGCAGGTCGCAGCATTGTCGCGGCGCGGCGTGGCGCACGAAATCGCGCGGGGAAATCGGCCGAGGCGAGGAGCACCAAGAGAGTGCGTGCGCTACACGTGCAACTTCGGTATAACTACAGTCGATGAGGAGATCGGTGGAGCGGCGACGTGAAGGGAAAACGTGAGGAAGGGTGGGCGGCGACCGTTTGAAACGGAGGAGTGCCGTAGGGGCCAACGCGAACGAAGTCCGTTGAGTTTGAGCCGGGTTGAGTGAAGCGCGGGCGTCACGACGACATCAGCTGGCGTCGTGGCTGGCCTCCGCCAATCCGTCCCTCAGCGGCCATGTTGGCCGTGTACCTGGGGCGGAGCGCAGAGTGCCTGTTCTCCCCGTCCTCGTCACGCATTTCACGTTCGAACTCCTCTTGCCTTTTCCTCCTCCACCATCGCTTCCTTCTCTGGCCTCCTCTGGCCTCCTCTGGCCTCCTCTGGCCTCGCGCGAGTAGACTTCGTCTACTTCTTCTTCCTCCTTGTCCTCTTTCGCTGCAGTCGCGTTATCGCGTTCCTCTCGCTCCGCTTCTGACTGGCGTGCCCTGGGTGCGCTGGATCGCAGGTTGCGCTTGAACAGCACCTGCGAACGATGACATAATGTGCGTGGTGGATCGCTTTCGATAACAATGCCATCAGAAATGAGTTAAAGTCCACATTCTCAAATACAATTTCAAATTGTATCGTAATTTTGTTTAGTTTCCCAGATTTCAATTAAAATTGAAAATTTCTACTTCACGTTATAATATTAATATTAAGAATACGAAAAGCATCCGCAAGAGAGTATATGTCCAGCCCACCAAAAAAATTTTTCAACTAACAGTATGCATATGTGACAGATGTAAAATTATAATTAAATATGTGTGTACGTATTATTTACAGTTTACAGATATACATATACTCTTTGTTTCGAAATGGATAATTTCCTAGCGAATTGTATTCGTCTAAACAACAATCGCAAGATGCACTTTCAAGCAAGAAGAAACTTTTTTTTTTTTTTTTTTTTCTTGTTTCAGTTCTCTCTCTCTCTCTCTCTCTCTCTCTCTCTCTCTCTCTCTCTCTCTCTCTCTCTCTCTCTCTCGTTGTACAAGTTGTCTGATTTACGATGCGCTTACCTCGCCGACGACGTGGTTCCGCACATAGGAAAACAACGACAAGCACGCGCGCTCACTCGGCGTTCGTTTCGTTTTACGATTACGCGAATCGCGTGTAATTGCCGGGTCCGACCTGGCCGGCGGCCTTCAACTTCGCTTCTTCGCGGCGCGTCAACTGTCCCATAGATCTTCGTGGCGGCGAAAGAGAGCCGAAGTAATTGCATGGGCTCGATCGCCGCCGCTGCGCCAAGTGCAATTATAATACTGGCATGGAGTTATATACCCGACTCAGCCGGCGTCGATTGCACTTCTGGCGATTCATCTGGAAGCCCATTATTTTGCCTCTTACGAATCAATTAACGCAAATACCATGCGTATCATTCGCGATACCTTATAGGAACAAGCCTGTTTTTGGAGACAAGTCTGTTGGGTTGGGAAATGATTAGGATTATACGACAACTACGTGCGAGAGTTCGTTGGGAAATTAATTTTTCGCGATTTATACGGATTATTATAAGCAAAATCAGTTTTTTTCGAGCATGACGAGCATTACTTGTATGACCTCTTCTCACGCGATCGACATAAATTGCGGTCACGGATGATGTCGAAATTATACGTCAAAAACTCTCGTCGCCAGTTTTTAGCATGCATATTTTCTGTGGAAGCATATATTGCGCGTGCGATGATACGTAAAATTAATTGTTTATCATTCTCAAGATAGAATGATTTATCGTAGTTTGCCTCTCTGTAACCGAAGCAGATAAGAGGTAAATATTAAGCGTGTCGAAATTGGATGAGATAAAGTAATATCCTTGCGTTTTCGTAATGATAATCGACTTGTGCATTTAACGAGAAAGATATTTTTCAAGTCAAATATCTTTTATTATTTTATTATATGGAATTTTATAGAAGAATGCGTTTGACTTATTTTTAGAATTACGTTTACAATTATGATATACAGAAAATTGAATCTTTCGCTTTTTCTCTTGAAAAAAGATTATTTTAAGAAATAAAAATGAAACATTTTGAAATTCCTTCGTTTCTACAAAACTCCTGCTGATACTAATCCAGTTACTAGTATCCCGTCCTGTTACTACCAAACAATGGTTGATTTGTGCTTTCCGAGGAGAAACAGCAGCGAGATATCAGGTTTGTGTACGATTACAGGGGCCAGATTCTTGATCGCGATATCGGGTGCGTTGTTAATAAAACTACGCGGTTGCAATTTTTCCGACAGTGATTTTACTTTGTCAGAGCAATGGATGATGATAGTATCTTTTGCGTACAGCCGCGCTATACGCACCTTCGGCTATGAAATGCAGCTGGAACTGCAATAATTTTCTTGAATAGAAGCCCGCACGTTTAATACAGAAGCCCTCCGGGTACAGTGTTTCTTGTTCCTTGTGCTATCTTTACTGCCCGCGAAACTCCGTTCGTTATGCCGCTCAATAGGATCTTGTTACCGTTTATATAAAAATCATTGAGCAAGCTCCGAGGAAAACGCCTTGTATTGCGTCGTTGCGAAAGTGAGTTGAAGTTGAGACTTGCGATTTCAGCGCGATTACATACATATATGTGTCGAGAATCGAGAATGAGAATCGACTTTTTCGTAGCAAACAACTTGCTGATATCTGATGCTGATGTCTTCTTATTATATAATTAATTTCTTTCATTAGATTTTAAGGTTGTTTTGGGTACGATTTAAAAATATTTTTTACGTTTATGTTATTTGAAAAATCAAGTAAATCTAGGTCTAAATTATAAAAAGAATAATTAAAATATTAAAAATAAATTAAATTTTTTTTTCAATTTTAAGTTTTAAATTAATTTTTAATTAATTAAAATTATTTAAGAATTATTTACGTTTATTTTTTGTTATTATTTATGGAATTTAAACCAAAAATAATATCAATGCGAAATTTAATTGCACAATTAAATATAAAATTGAATAAAAGTATATTGGTTTAACTTTTCCAAGAAAATGGGAAAATCCAACTAAAGATTTCATATTGTACAATGATTGTTTGTTTCGTCACCGATTGGTCAGCTTATGACTCATTGTCAGTATTGTATCTTAATGTATAATTGCTATTCTTTTACGATCATGCATACTCGGCAGAAATTTTAAATCTATTTGGTTCTTTCGCGATGGCCGGTAAATCAGTGATTAATTTGTTGCGCGAGAAAATATCGAAAGAGCAGCCGCGAGGAATAATTAATACGTTGCATATATCATTCGCGATCGCGTTATTAGTCGACGATCAGGCACGAGCGAGCCGACTAGGTTTATTTTAGCAAAGGGTTTACATCTCAGATGATCGAATCCGTTGGCACGCTCAGCCGAGCTCGATTCGGCCAAACACCCATGTTTACACCGTGAGTATTTATGGGCCACAATCCGCCTACGGAGAGTTCGTTTTCAGAATTCGGTGCATCCCCGCAGCGAGTAGATCAACTCAGATACCTTCCTCCGGTTGACCCCCTCTGATACACTCATGGGATACTTAAGATCCTAATTGAAGTTGAAAGTCCAAGAATTTTTCGAGAAATATTATCAGGATTAATTCAGAAGAAAGTAGAAACATTTTTATATATTTAATTTATTCTAATATTTTTGCGAAAAATTCTATATAAAATGACAAATGTTTCATTAAATATTTTAATATAAAGTCAATTGCACTCGTTGAAGATCCAAGAATTTTCTAAAGTAGATGAACAAAGTTATAAATAAACAAGTCAAATATTTGCATTGCGCTAAATGCTGCCGTCGATACGCGATTTCTACATGCCTATCGAAATATATATCGTAGTAGAGAAAATTTCATGAATCATGAGATTTTGAACGCGTTTCGATGCCATAAGTCACCGACCGTAAAAGCGCGGGGTTAGGTTTGACAGAATAGCAGAAAAGAGAGGAGTGGGGAAGGGAAAAGTCGTTTTTGATCGAAATACCAATTTACCTGATGGGGAAAAGAGATGAGTTATGTAGAAGCTAATAGTCCGAAGATGGATGCGTTATGGTCTCTATTTCAAGTTATTTGACAGGCATGTGTATGCAATATGCATATATATAAATGTTAGTTATAAAGTTACATTTTGGACAAGGGGTGAAAGCGGGGAGATGTAACAGTCGCGTTCGCGGCCCGGAAAAGCTCCGCTTCCGAAAAAAAAAATGTTTATTTTTACATCGCGGCCTAGGACGGTCGAACAAAATTTCTAACGGCAGAGAAAACAAATCACTCCAAATTCGATCTGTATATTTTGTCGGGTTACACAAATATGCCGATACGTCCGTCGCAAAAGCGAATTGTTGAATTATAGAATCTCTCTTCTCGCGTAGGTATAAATGAATTCCGATGCGATATATTGTTTTCAAATTACAAAATCATCATGTAATTATAAATATATACATCCAAAAAAGATGTAGTATAAAATGCGATAATATATAATCTTATCAGTTTGACATTTATAGTTACGAAATATGATACATATATATATTAGGCTTATTATTTCGAAAATAATTGTTGCGACTTGTATGTTGTTACGCACATAAACACTCGATGGAAAAAATCGCCAGAGTTCTATTCGAAGTGTGTTGCAAAAATATAGAAGCTAGCAACTTATGCATTTTTTTTATAGTATCAAGATTCCACATGGCGATAGCCGCAGTCACCGTTCTCTTATTCGTCTCAGATGCATTTTTGTATTCTACTAGCAAAAGGCGCTCGTCCTCAACAGCATCAGGGCGCATTCATAAGATCGGCGGATGCATGCGCGAGTACACGTATGTACAAGTGCCGGTGCGTTTATCGCGTTGCAACGTGCGTCGGGTCAAACCCCGCGCACGACGGGGTTCTCCACGTCCCGGACGTGTATATATTTATGGCCGAAAAAAATATTTTATCATAATAATACACACGGAGATGCCACGGCGTGCCGGTAGGCCTTCTCTCTCTCTCTCTCTCTCTCTCTCTCTCTCTCTATCTATCTCTATCTCTTTCTCTCTCTTCTCTTTCTCTTTCTTCTCTACCAAGATACCGGTGCAAATGAGCGCGCGACAGAGACCGTGTACTAACATAAAGAGGGCTCTGTTTCCTCCTTTTCTCCCTCGCTCCTCTCTTTCTCTCTCTCTCTCTCTCTCTCTCTCTCTCTCTCTCTCTCTCTCTCTCTCTCTCTCTCTCTCTCTCTCACTTTTTCTCTTTCGCTCTTTTCTCGTCGTCGCGATAGCTTAGCGCGATTACCAGAAAATTATTAGGATATCGATTGAGATCCCCGTGTGCGCGATTCTCCTGAGAATTCATATCTCTCTTTAGTTTCTCCTTTTATAACGACGATAGTCATGCCACTGTGCACGGTGTCGGTTACAACGTGAAATCGAGCCCGTGCGACGCGATCACGCTAACGAGGCATAAAGTGTGAAGAATGATATTTGCGTGTCTTTCTTTTTTTTTTTTTTCAGCGCGATTATCACACGAGACGAATGAAATTAAGAAATTTGAGAGAGGAAGTAGAAAAAGTTATACGATTTTACGATCACGAGAGATATTCAATAGATTCATATTTCAAATGCAACTGGATAAGGAAAAGAAAAACGGATAAAAATTTCGGTGAAATCATATTGATTCGAGCTGATTTTAACGCGTATGCAACTAATCTTGGATTGTTGCGAAAACGGTGATTTTATCACTTGGATTGGCTTCTCGATCGCGAAACCGCAAGGATATTGGGATGAGGTGGAATTTCCGCGCGCACGTTACTGCAACTACATAAACGTACAGCGCACACTACTTATGTTAGCGCATTAGTCGAAGCGGGCGAGCAAAATATTCTCGGTTAAGGTCGGTAAGTGCTTCGTGGTATCGTCTCCGATTACGTGGGAGAGAGCCCTCTTCGCCCAAGTTACGACACCCTCACGCGTGCAGTTACAGCTGCGACTCCTAATTGCGATAGCGTTGCCTGCATGCTCGCGCACGTCGGTGGAATTTGCATAAATGGAAAATATCCGCGTGTACACGAATCGAACATTCTCGCGAATCCTGCATATGTATGATGCGCGTTAAGAAGCACGCTATTACTCGTTTCTAGCCATGGTAACGCGAACGTTTCTTTTTTTCTTTCGATCTTCAATGTATCGTCTTTGCTAGATTGCCTGATCACAATGTGTGTGTGTGTGTGTGTGTGTGTGTGTGTGTGTGTGTATAAGAGTCGTTTCAAAATTAGTTATTTTTAAAAAACGTATAAAAGAGTTTTTAATCAATGTTGACAAAAAGATAAATCATTTAAACTTTTTTAAACGTAAAAATATTGGCGGGTGACTATAAAATATTTATATAAATTTATTTCAAGAGATGTTATATAAGATAAATTTTAAATAAATGCTTCTTAATTTTTAACGTTCCTTCTACGTGTTAGAAATATATGTAAAAAAGAAATTTCTTCCAATGGCATTTAAAATATTACGTTACAAATTAAATTTTTTTTCACTTCTCTATAGTTACGCAGTATTATGGATTAGTAATAAAATAGAATTTTTGGATTTCATAAAAGCAAATTATTGGATGTTTATGATGGTAGTAACGTGGTAGTTCGTGAGAATGTAACGTAATTCACTTTAACACAGATTTAAACTATAAAGAAGAAGAAGAAGGCGTGCGAGCTCGCAGTCTTCCTCAGGTGCATCTCGTTTGCAAGGTTTACAAGCGCGAGCTGGCAAAAACCTGATATCACCCGGACTTTTTATTGCGTTCGGCAGCTGGTGTATTTTATAGCTTCGAAGCGTCTTTATCATCGCTAATTTCGTCGGACATATCTCGCTAACGTAATTTAAGATTGTCGTCGGATGTGAATGCGATAAATGTAAATGAATGCGGAAGAGAATGCACTCGGGAGAAACGTATTCGCTTAATTCATTATCTATACTTGTATCACTTCAATTCACTTATAATCTGAAGAAATCTATGAAGTCTTTTTGATGGAATATCATGAATGAAGACGTATCATCCTATCGTTTGAGACCCGATGACATGGCTATCTCGGTGGAGCGCGACTATCATTAATCATAGTTCGATCGGCGAATTTACGTTGCTTTGACGACGCTATTGGTTTTGCCTATTATCATGCTGTCTACGCCAATGCGCCGATCAGAGAGAAGGCAAGCTCAGCAGGGTTTCCGGACACTTTTCCTCGGAGGAAAAACACGCTAAAGATAGATTTTCCGTGTTTCTATCAATTACTAAAACTCGACGGAATGTCTGGGAATAAAGAATATGTAAAATCATTCAATTCGTTATCGTAGTGTGGAAACGTGGTATTTATTATCAATCCGTAATATTGAAATAGTGAAATTAATGCGTGGATAGTTTCATTAATCTAAGTAAAGGAATGCTCGATTATATCGTAAACGAAATTGTTTGCGTGAGTTTTTGTTTGAGTAATTGGATAATTTATTGATACTTGAATTAAATGTGCCCCTAAAAAATTTGATAAAAAGATAATCTCTGAATTTTTAATTTAAAAGATCTACGTGCGTGTTTATGGTTTTCTTTCAATCACGACACAAATTTCATATCTACCCCATATCGAAAAGAGTGAGCGAGCGGTCGCTCTTACACTTTAGGGCGAGTTAAAATCAAGATAATAGCCGGGAAGAAACTCGGAAAAATCGGTTCCGCATTCTACAGAGCAGTGACGGTTCGTTTCGAAGAATTCGTGAAAATCAAGAGGCGCGGAGTCGACAGCGCTAGGCAGGTAATTCTGACAGCAGGTGAAACGCATCTCGTCGCCCACATTTGACGGCTGCGGTTACCTTCGAACACTTAAACAAAAATCTCGGCTCCTCTCTCACTCTCTCTCTCTCTCTCTCTCTCTCTCTCTCTCTCTCTCTCTCTCTCTCTCTCTCTCTCGTCGGTTTCATTCTTCCTTTCTTTCATCAACCCTACCCATCTCGCGCCGATTTAAAAAGCGTGGCGAAGGATGGCCCACCGCATTTTGCCTGGTATTATTCAGCCCCGCGGGTGATCCCCTTGGTTCTACCTTCGTTTTTGACCTTTCCATCTTCCCATTCTCCCCGCACTTTTCCCGCACTTTTTTGTTTCTCTTTTACTTCGCTTTAGACCGTTGCATTGTATTCTTTTATGAAGTTGAGCACGACTTGTCCCTATCTGCGGATATTTTTGTGATCTTGGCTGTTTTGACCGTTGAACGTCTATTTTTACCGAAATTTAACGTTTTCATTTATTTATGTAAATTATTGATGATTGATAATATATTTTTTAATAATGTGTTTTATATTTTTGAAAGAAAGAAAAATTACATTTTTATAATAATAATATTTTATTTGCATATTTTTTTATTATTTTACGTCTGCGATAATTCAATCAAGAATTGATCAAGAGGACAGTTGTTTTCGGCTCAATGTTTGTCAAAGCTGTGAGATATTTTACCTCGGTTTTCCTGAGTATGATAAACACTGTTGATCGTCTTTTTCCACAAGTTTCAAATAAAATAGGAATCAAATGAGCACATTAAAACTATGCGCGCCGGCTTCTCCGGAAAATCTCTCTTGTCTAACGCTGCAATTTATGTCCGTTACCGCTACGAGGTCAATTCACAAAAGTATGCAACGAGGGGGGCAAATTGCGCGTTTACAAAAGGGCGCGCAGCGGTGGGAGCGTTTAAAGCGTTTAGTGCGGTTAACGATGTGCGCCATAATCCAATTTATAATCTGAATTGCAACCCGCCTAATCCCATTATAAAGTCGCATTTTCATGCGTGCCGTGTGTGTCCTGCAGGGGATATGCCTGGCCCGGTCAGTACGGCAGAAACATTTCGCATTTTCGCGTTGTAAGCCCCGGTAAGCTCGGTCCAACTCGTGTTTATAGACTCGCCAAATATCGTTTCGATACTTTTCCGGACGTCTCTACGAGCCGTCAACACGTATGTTTCGATTATGCGATATGCTCGTCCACCGTTTCCTCTCGAGAAACTTGCTCTGCAACACCAATTATCCGCAATTTAGCCGTTAATCTCAGTCGACGGAATTGATGAGTTTAGAAGATAAATGTTACAAGTAACTTTTCCAGTTAATAAACTGGACCAGTACAAAACGTTAGTAATATTAACATAGTGTTCCCGTGTAAATCGCGTGTATCATTTCTTTTCTAGAAATCCGTTTGAAATATTGCTAATGTTCTGTAATTACGAAAAATATATTAGCTTTAATCTAGTTGTAAATATAATTAAACATTTTTTCTTTGTCTCTTTGTCTCTTTATCTCTCTTTCTTTTAATATAAAAGTATCATAATTAAATTAATTTAATTTAATTTAACATTTGTAACGTTGAGAACTGCAGTGATAAAATGTTGCGTTGAAACTTCAAGATGCTGTATTAGGTTTATATTATTTTTGAATTTTGACAAATGTCTCGTGTTAGCTTACTTTGCTCGTGCGCGTGCACGTACATTATATTTGTTGTCCATAGCACTACAATCAATTTCTAGTATATTTACAGCCGATACAGTATACTGGTATCGATGTGAATAGAATGTAAATGCGCTTGAGAGGCAGCGTTACGACACGTTTAATGTTGAAGCTCTCGTTCGCTCATGTAAAGAGTCAATACCGTTACATTTGATGCGCCGAGAGAGAAAATTCGTCTCTCGACTATACATTGCTATATTGGGAACCCCGTCGCTTAAAAGGGTCGGCAGGAGAGCGCTCTCGCCATTATTCATTCTCGGTTCTGTTTAAAAATATCGTGTGCGTGAAATATGGATCGAATTGAAAGTCTTCCGTGGCGAAGGACACGGAAGATGGGACAGAGAGGAATCTCCAGGACGTGCTTAAAAAAAAAAAAAATAGATATAAAAAAAGGAGCAGAGAGTAAAACCAACCCCTCGTGCACACATGAGTCGCGCCCGGGCCGAGAGGGAGAGTACTCACGACCTGTAGGCATGTGACCCGGGGATATTTGGAGACAATTAATCAAAAGATGGCTTATACCAAAGAGAAGTGCTGTTCTTTCGTGAGAAATATGATGCGGAACCATTTCTATCTGTCGCGTTTCATCGACCGGAAGTTTTAATTTCGGCTATTCTCGTGACGGTTAGCGATATGTTTAAATATACGTATAAGTAGTTCATTGAGCGATGCAGTTGCAAACGAAAAAATTCAATCACAAGAGGATAAAATTTTTCCCTTCATATCGTTTATTGTTATGAAATATAGATGCAGTTTTGTATGCATATTATCTAGGAACGATGAGCAAAAAATAACAATTTTATAAATCTCACCCGACTGCATCTATAATGAATTTAATTCGTTAACGAACCTCTTTGCAAATAACATTTATATTTAACGACTAAAATGTTGAATAGAATTATAAATCCGCAAAATAAAAAATGATGGTTAACCGAACAATCGCGTCGCAATCCTGCAATTTTGCTGTGTATGTGCGTCGTGCGTGTCGGAAGTGAATTTTACCTACGAACTCTTTCGGTACGAGAACAAACAACGAAATCAACAATCGCACCGCGTACGTTTCCCTTGGCTGTTCAAACAGACCGGGATTGCCGGATTGCGAGCGCCACCCCGCGTCATGAATAATCGGGATTCTCTCCATAGACCTTTCTGTTCTCTTTTTTTTTCCTTCCCCCGCCCCGTGTCGGTCGGCGAGGCGACCGACTTTAATCCCGCATGAATATGTAGAGGATCCGAATCGACCTGGACCCGGCCTTTTCAGCAGTATATATCCCTGGCTCTCTCGGATGGGGCGATAATCATCACCGGACAGTCTCCATACCGACGATTTGTAATTATCATAAATTCAGCAAAAGTACGCGCCTTCTCGTTTAATGACGCAAGGAATTAATTACTATAGATAGACGAGACTTCTTCCATTCGTACAGAAACATCTTTTCGTTGCATTCGTTGCATTCGTTGCATTCACATGTATCGAGATACGGTGACCGGGTGACGTCGATTATCCGGATAATATTCAACATCCGCGCAGATAGCTAAAATTTATGTGCTCGAGCGCTAATAGAGAGCTTCTCTTTACGACAGATATAATGTCGAATGAATAAATATCGGTCCAAACATTTTCTTGCGCAGACAAATTCGGATGCTGATTGTTAGATCGTTAATCGGAGCGGAACGAGAGAGACAGAAAATAAGTAGGAACATTCGAGTAAAACATTATAAAACGGTTGTACATTAAAGTAACACGGAAAGATTAGGTCAAAAAGATTATTTTTCCAATAATAAGTAATAAGTATATCTGTCTTACAAGATAATCATTGACTTGAAACTTCATTGTGGATATTTTTCTTTTCTTTTCCTTTAGGATAATAATCTAGAAGCTCGATCTTTTGTGGAATCTCTCTGTCGTAAAAATGCGTTTACAATATGTGTTTTGAAAGATATCAATTTTTGAAACAATAATATATGGGAAACAAACATCTTTTATTTATGATCGCTTAAAAATTTTTCTATAATAAAGTTTTTTTAATAAAGTCAATGTCATATTATTAAAACACACACACACACGCACACACACACACACACACACACACACACACACACACACACACACACACATCTCTGATCTATGTTATAATAGCTCTTGTGATGTATGATCATATTATAAAAATCTGTGTCATTGGTAGCGCTTCGGTATTGTATACTTCTGTTACATCAATAATATCGGTATTCAATGTTTTTTTGAACAATATTAGATGTGTGTACGCGAATTCAGGCCATCAAATGTATTGACGGCCTCGATTGCACGAGGATACTCTCGTTCGACACACGTACACAAAGTGGTACGTGGATCAATACCAGTGGAATATCTGTCAATTAATCTTAAAAAAGTCGATTGAAAATTCGCTGCTGTATCATCGCTTCGGATCTTTTCAATTTCCGACTTGAGCCGAGCCCGCCTTATTAGATCCATTGATTTATTCGATCGACTGGTACAGAGAAATGAAAAAGCAGAATTATTGAAGGAGTGAGGGAAACAGAAATATTCGTTTCAACTGTCATTCTGCCGTTTTAATTATGAGCTTCGTGTCTGCCACTCTATACCAGTCCACTGGAGCCTCTTTCTAAGTATAATACATACTTTCTAGTATAGCAGCAGAAACGATCTCGACGAAAAAGCTAGTTGATGAACGTATAGCAGTTAATAATTATTGTTAGACAATTTAGCTTAATAAAAGTTGGCAAAAGAGAGAAAAACATGATATTTATGATCCTAGGACGGAAGCCTTGAAGTTTTTGACTTTTAGGATGCTGTCTTTCAAATTTTACGACTTTTGAGGCTATGGACACGCTAAACTGAAGATGCAGGGTTGTTGGCACGACACAACGACCTGGTACGATCTGAATAAGAAAGGAAAACAGGAATAAGAAAGAGAGAGAGGGAGAGGGAGGGAGGGAGGGAGAGAAGAAAGAAGTAGACAGCATGCAGTCGAAGCAATTAAGTTTTATTGCACTAGCTAACGGTAAACGACCTCAAGTACCTTAGGTACCTTTTATCGAACTGTCGGTTTTACAATGTTTGTATACACGATTTGTCACAAAGTCATTGCGCAGCTATAAATTATCACGTCTCCTGGCCATTCTAATGTAACGGCTTCAAGGACAGCATTGAAATCAAAGAAAGTAGGTTTTCATTGCCTTGTCTAATAATTGTCAGTTTGAAGGGTTTTCTTTCATTGAGAAGAAAATTCAATGATTTATTAGATATTATAATTATGGTTATTACTTGAGCAATATGCACAAATAAATAATACGGTAGTACAGATTATTCTTCACCATATCATATATTTAAAAAAAAAAGATTCTCTAACTGTGTCATATACATATTTAAAAAAAATTTTTTTTATATATATATATATATATACATAAATACATATTACAATTGCAAATATTAAAATTACAATTTATTATTTTAGTAAATGTAATAAAAAAAATTTTTTTTAAATATGTATATGACACAGTTAGAGAATCTTTTTTTATATATATATATATATAAATGCTGATTATAATACTAAAGTAAAAGAGAGAGAGAGAGAGAGAGAGAGACAATCTATAAAAAATAGAGAATATAAATGAGAGATTTTATAGAATGAATTATAATCAATCAATTAATTTTAAAATAACAAAAAAGTCATGCTGACAAAGGTTACTAAAACTTTTAAAACTCTTCATTCTTTCGTTTGTTCTCCTTTTCTTCTTGGCACTTTATAGAATTCCAGAGAAGCTGAGAAAAATGCGCAGATTTCATTTCTAGCGAACGCGGGAGACAGAAAGAGATGGAGAGAAAAGGGAAAAAAGGACAAGTACGAGAGAAGGAATGGAAACGAAATTTAGGGAGAACGAAGCCGAACAGGACGAGGAGATGAAGGAGAAAGAGGGGAGACGGCAGAGGAGGGAGGGATTATACGAGAGGATAGCCGTATAGGCATGGAAACACGGTACGCCATGGGCATGGGATCGCACGCATGCGTCTCGTCCGGCTCAGCGGGTGGTGGTGCGTGCTCCTTTTTTCCCTTCGTCTTTCTCTCTCTCTCTCTCTCTCTCTCTCTCTCTCTCTCTCTCTCTCTCTTTCTCTTTTTTTCTCTTCTTTTCTCCTGCTGTCTCTCTCACTGTTCTGACCGATCTCTCCTTTCTCGCTGCCCTTTGCCGCTCTTCAGCCTTCGGTTCGGTGCCAGTCAGTAAACTTTTCGTTTTGCCTACGATCTCCTCCCTTCCATTTCCCCCCGCTGGTTCGTTCCTTCGCCACGTTTCAGCCCCGAATTTCTCCTTTAAATAATTGTCCGCTATGAGAAGAACTGAAGGGGTACGCGTCCGAGAAACCGATAGAGCCGAGAGATCGAGAGATGCATCGCCACCGCGATGGATCCACCTTCTTCCACGAATACATCGACAACTTTGTTGCGTCTCCTCAACATCGACTGTATTAACCATAGTCAATGTTGAAACCGTATTAGCGAATGACGCATTATCGAATTAATTCTATTCAGTTATACTACTACTTGATAAAAAGGTAATATTTATGAAAAATTCAAACTGTTTTAATTATTTTCAAAATATTACTGTAAAATAATTAATCTCCAATAATATACACATACACACCCAGAGAGATGTAATTTTAACTTTATTTTATGTTTAATATGAGATACTTAATATTATCGTAATAATAATTAAAGTTAAAACTTTAAAAGATATGTAAGAAATAATAATAGTGTGGTGTGTATTTTTTATTTAATTTTCTTTGTTTAAAAGAAAGAATGAGAGAGAGAAAGAAAGAGAGACAGAGAGAGAAATCAAGCATCAAGATATGTTTATAAAAAGTCAACGACAGTGCATAGTTAGCGATGAGAGAATGTCGAACACATGTTATTATCGCAAATGATAACGTTAGCAATCCACGTTGAAATTGTCATATCAATTCTAAAGCGGCGTTTTCCTAGAGTGTGTATTTCTCTCTAATTAAGTTCGATCGCGCGATCTCACGGCTCGGAATTATTATCTCGATCTTATCGCATGCGAGATGCGTCGCGAATCAAGTCGATGCGCCATTTGCGCTCGTTGATCGAGCGGGTAAATTACACCTTCCAACGATGCATGGATTCTCTATAGCTCGTTGGTCACGCTGTAAGAAGTACAAATTACGCGAGTGCCCAAGGTACAGAATGATATACTGAAATCATTTAGAGAGAATTATCGAGATACCTAAAGAACAAGTTATGCAATGAATTCAATAATTATATCGTTGTTTTATTAGCTCTCTAATATTAATTCTTTATTGATATATTTTTTAAAATGTGTGTGTGTGTGTGTGTGTATGTGTATTTCACACACCATAGATGATATCTTTAGATTAGGATTTTTAATTATTATATCTGCTATTTTGTTAAAGAACAGTAAAACAGATCTTCAAAGAGTGTGTACTTGATTACATAGAATTATATAAAATATAATACACATATCGCATCGGAACGGAGCATCAAAGATATTTGTGTTTATGACTATTTCGCTATTGAACTTCTCCCGATTATTCCAAACTGTTTCGAGCGATGAATCCAGCCGAAACGAATCGTGGATCAACGATACATAGTGTGCCGCATTAAGCACTGAAGATACGCGGGGAACCAATCGAGCGATCGTAGAAGAATGGCGAGAGAGAGGTTCGAGATCCCACGTGAGGTTGACAAAAGGACGAAAGCACGACTAGAGGTAGAAGCGCCGCACCGAAGAGAGAGATGAGGACAAACATAATTCAGAATTATCCCGCGCGGCGGTCCCGTCTCTCACATATTTCACTCTCGAAAGGGGTTTTTGTCCACCAAGGGGGTGGAGAAGGTCGAGGTAGCCTGTGCATCGCGCACGCCACGCCGCGTGTTCCTTTTCCACGCGCTTCTCAAACACGCCAACAACCTTCCTATCCTTGTTTACTGAATGCGGATAGGATGATAGCATTTTGTACAGGCATAGTACTCGCATGAGTTACCGTATGAGTAGACGTGGAACCGTAATATAGAATTCGTAAATTCAAGCAGGTGCCGCCCACACCTGTCGTCCCACCGATTCCCTCTCAACCTCACCGCGATAGAAAAGAATGAGATTTTCAAGCAAGCTTTAATGCCTAACGTTATTTCTCTCTTGGTCGGTTCATCAATTTCACTGTGTAACAAGATATCCATTGAGATTGCAATTGATAAATTATATGCTGCTATTTATAATTCATTTTTTAGTTAAACTAATGATAGCAATATATAATTGTCCATTTTAAGTAATTTATAGAAAATAAGAATTAATTTTATCTATACTGTCAGCTCGATTGCATGTAAACTAGAAATGTGAAAAGTAAATGCGTGAATAAATTTAAGTTGCCATCGGATTTCGAAATGCCATGAATAATTCGCAGGCGCTAATATTCCGCGACGATATAGTTCTGTATTCGACTACATATATATTTTCGCCGTACAAGAATCTCTTAATGTTTCCTTGCCACACCCGTATCATATTTCACGAATAAATAAATTCCATTTTCTCGTTCGCGATACGGCGCGATAGGCGTAACCTGCATCCAAAATGCGACAGGCCACACCAATGTTTGTAGACGTACATATATACGCGGAGGGTGCATTACGCAACTATATTTCCACAGTGAGACTCTCGATGGTATTTTCTCAATTGCATGATAAGACTTCGACGTTTCACGCCACGCCCACGCAACTCCCCTCGTAATAGCCTCGTTTCTTGCAAACACGGTTAATATAAATCGTCAATCATACATATATATATATATATATATATATATCACATCATTACGTTCCTCTTAGTCTCATTATGCTTTTAAATTAGGAAATTTTTTGCCATTGCAAAAGCATTTTTACATTAAGGAATTTTTTTGCCATTTTGCATATGAATAATTATAATTTTCAAGAAACCCTGATCAATCTTATTCATATTTAAAATTATAACTCGGCTCTCCTGCTTCATATTAAATTTATTATGAGGATTGAATTCTATTTTTTTTTTTTTTTTTTTTTTTCTTTAATTTATTGACTTATTAATAGCCCAAAGTTTATTTTAAAATTTTTATACAGCAACATTTTTATACAGTTCGCTCGCAAGATCGAAACTTGACATCTTTTTTCTTTCTAAATACGTAGATGCATCTTGCGATGCTTTTCCCATTACATCTTTGTCTCCGGATTTAATTATACTTTTCGAGAGATTCGTGTCTCGCGAGTTGACGACAAAACTAGAGTCGGGCTCGGGTGGAAGTACACCTAAAACCTCTCGTGAACACTTTCCGCATTGCTGCGCCAAGGCCGGGGCGTTTAAATACGGCGGTCGGCGTGAGCCGCGCGACAGCTTTACCGCTCGCTGTAAAACAAACCCTAATCTCCCGACGCTGCTACCGGTGGCACTATCTTGCTCCGTTTGTTTGCGCTTGCCAGGGGAGACCGCCTTCCAACGACGTCTGTACAGCGAGAACCATTAATGATCCCTGTTGCTCATCGACTTTACCGCGTTGCATAGAACAAAAACGCGAGGCGCGATACGCGATACGCAAGCTGCAACGACATTAATGTTTCCCCACTTACGCTATCTTATTACATTTATACTTGTGAGGAATCTTTTCTGATTAAGGCGTGCTATCCTTGTGAAACTCAATACTGATGAAGAAATTTTTCTAATCTTTTTACACAGTTTTAAGAGGGATTTACATCTTTAAATTCTTTAACATGAGCACTTTTCTTTGTCTGTTATATATTTTGTTTTATTTAAATTTTTTATTTATTTTTTAGCTAATTATATTTTGATATACTTTGTCATACGGTTTTAAGTAAAATTAAATTAGATCCTTTCCATCTATTTGTCTTTAATATTTCCGAGCATGGCAAGTACACGATACCTAACCGCGCGTAACTTGATGATAAACGGAGAAATCGGACCGAAACTGGTTTGCGAAACGCTTGGCTGGTGCCTGATCATGAGGAGATCTGTATATTAATTAGAGGATAATTTAGGATAATGCGTCGAAAGATCTATGCTGCGACTTTCTTTATAGCGCGTGTTTTGCGGTAATTTTTGATGGCAAATCTGTAGTGCGGAAATTATGGGAATAGTAATGGTCCTTGACATATTATTTTATGATACCCCGTAGGATTGTGTGATCGAAAATGTTGATATGCGATGTACGTAATGTCCTATAATGTCCTATAATGTGACTATAATATCATGAAATCACATATAACAGTTAAAGAATTTTTGTGATTAATTTTTCTTTATAAGATCATATATTTTTTTACTTAGTTTTATTTATTTTAATTTCGAAAATGTGTGTGAGAGAATCACTAATACTAATACTAACTTCTGTCGATTCTAAAGATAGCAATTTCCTTTTTTCTTTTTTCTCAACTTTCTCTTCATTTTAATACTTTTTTTTGTCAAGTTTGCAACATGATCAAACATTAATAATAATCGATAAATTAAATTGCAAAAGGAAATTAAAATGTGATTTTTAATTTTTTATTGATTATATGTATATAACATATAATCAGAATCGTTGAACTAAAAAACATTAGCAATATCAAGTTCAAGCAATCTTTTTAGAAATGTACACATTTATTCGCAAAAGACTCGGAGAAAAAGAGAGAACAGATTCAAATGGAAAGCCAGTTACACGACCGAAGGGAGACAGCCACGTCTCGCGTTCAGACTCGTACTTAACGACCTTTTGCGCGTCTCGGTGAAGAATGTGCGGCTTCTCGACTGCAGGAACATCGGGCGATACGTAGGAATGGCAATCCGCCGGTTTATGTAGATGGGCATACGCGAGTCCTGGTATTAACCGTGTACCGTGGACTTTCTATAGTGAGGGATCCTGCCGTCTCGTTCGGGTTCTACATTGCACCGGCTACCAAGATGCTTATGCGGATAAGTGGACGGCGATGGTCCACTAATCCTGTCGTAGATCTCGAAATTAAGGAACAGGAATTCGTGGATGGACACAATTAACTGATAGAAGACTATATGTATACGTAACACAACACTCTAGCTATAATATGTAAAACGTGTTGTGTCTAAAATGAAGAAAAGTTTAAAAATATAAAGATAATAGTTAGTTTCACAAAAATTATGTTTGTCTCAATATAAGAGACATTATTCGAAGACACAATGTGTAACGACGCGTATTACACTTTAATAGCAACATTATGCATATTATTTCTAAAATATATATCAATAATATAATTTTGGTTTATCGATATTGAAACACAGATTACATTTGTATACTCCTCTCTCTCTCTCTCTCTCTCTCTCTCTCTCTCTCTCTCTCTCTCTCTCTCTCTCTCTCTCTTTTTCTTTCTTTGCAGCCAGAGCGTCAGTCCACACGCTCGTCGACCGAGTCGTTAAGTGATTCGGCTAATTGCGTCGTACCCGTGACTCGGTCCCTCGCCTTTAATCACCCTAATCGCCGTCCGCTAATTATTCGCGGCACGATTAAAGAGGCTAACGTGGGGTCGACTGGAATACCGGTTCGCTCTCGCGGTTTCCCGCCGAGGTAACACGCAAGGATGTAGGTTCTTTTTATTTTCGTGGCATTTATTTCATTTTTACATATATGTATGTATACACGAAGAAAGGGACGGTTGACAGTGGATCGAAGCCTTTCACGCGGTTTCCCGATTCTACTTGTCTGATACAAATGTATGCGGGATTAAAATCACCGGCATTATTTATATCGCCATTTCTTACCGCCCCTTTATCGATCCACGACGCTGCAGCGAGCACGGCTTATTAGCTACTTATAAAATGCTAATCATGCTTATAAAATGGTATGATGATAACGGTAGGATTCGTTTGCTTGGTATTTTTTAAGTTTAAAACCAAAATTGGCATCGTGCTTGTCCACCTATTATTACCTTGTAATAAACTTTAAATTTTATACAAATATATATAAGCTTTAAATTTCAAAACTTTTATAAATTGTATAAAATTATGTAAATTTCTATACCACTTCCGATCTGAATAATTGTATACATATGTAATTTTATATTTTCGAACCATTATTTGTATGCAAAACTCCACATACGATTCGGTTGATCTAATGGTAGACGGATAATGAGAACAAAAAAAATATTATTTTTTTCGATGCTTAATTTCTTACAATCGAGAGGGAGGATAGGGAACGTTATAATAACGTAATTAATGTCGCTGTAACGCTCACGAATGATGGCGGGACGATTTCTTTGATATCCGAAGTCGAGCACCTTGAGAAAAGAGTAGCCCGAAACAATAACGAGCGTTCTTGTTTCATACACATATGCGGCGCGACGCCATAAATTGCGGCGCGAGGCGTGCTTTATTTTTAATCGGGATTTAATTTGACTGTAGTAACCCTTTGTACATGATCGCCGACGTCACGAGGTGGAGGTGGCTCGCTTATTTCGTTACTTATTTTGAGTACCAAACAAATCAGCCGATCTGCTTGTGCTCGAAATCGCAATAAATATAGGATGTCTTTAATCAATTGTACATTTCAACTGATGCAAACAGGAAATGGGTAGAAGATATTGAGTTTGAGAAGCAGCTGGGATTTCAGCGATGTTTGAAAAGGAGTTAAAAAAATAAGTGGTTTGAAAAGAGAAGTTGTAGATGATTGTCCTACTGTTTCGTTTTGCTGTGACCGGCACGATTAATCATTTGTGTGTTTCGCTTAAAAATACTGTTTTTAGAGCGTTTTTAAACGTGACAAATGTAGTGTCACTGATGTGCTGTTACGATTGACATGTATATATTAGAAACCTTATATGTTTGTACGTACATCGTACAAACGAGAAATGATATTAATTTTTTAAATTTTTTATTTTATTTTAACCGGTTTCCTTTGAATTTCAATGCGCATCTGAAATAAGATTCGAGACAAAATTTGTATATTGATAATTTTTTATCAACGTATTTAATTTATAAATTGACAATCTTCCGCTATATACGAGTATCTTTAATTTATGACTGTATGATCGTATGATAATTCGTACAAAATTCGACGTCAGGTCTTCCTGACGTCGTGAGGTTTCGAGCAGACACTAACAAACAAAGGATTACATTACTCATCCGTCACTCGACGAAACCTGTACAAACGGAATCGGGCGCCCGTTAAGCTTCTTCTAAGCGCTCATGTCGATCGATCGTATAATTAAACGGCGCGCGCCGTTGGTTGATCGTCGTCGTCGACCACGATAGAAGAACGAAAATCCTTGAATGTCAGAGGATCGAACGAAGCCAGCTCGATCCTCTGACAGGCGGTTAAATCATCGGTCGCGCGACCGGCGGTTATATCTGCAAAACAAAATTCTTGACGGGCGAGTGTCAACAAAACGATAGCCTTCGTCGTAGGCGCGAACGCGGGAGGCGATTAGCATTTCTCATTTGCATATTGACGGGATTTCTAAAAGTTATGAATATTTTACGGCATACCGTCGCGCATTTTCGTGCGTTCAAAAACCACCGTCGGCGATATTGCAAAATTGCCGTCATTATCGCCGCCGTTACGCCGATCCATTAATTGTTACGCGTCAACATCTGGGGTGGACGTTATTGTCGGCCGATTGCTTTATTGCATTCGCCTATCGGCGAAGGTATGCGTGGGGAAAAAAAAATATACTTATCTAATGGCATATTCACGGCAATGCCGACGACCAATCACGAGTCGTTTCCGGATGAATATCATCGGCCGTCGTCGCCCCCGCTGTCGCACGTGTATTGATATACGCACGCGGCGAACGATAAGGTCGAATCCTCCGGCAGAATGGACGCATGCATCTACGCGCGTACTGATAAGAAAATGCAGATATCGGCGGAGCCGTAACATTTAAAAACTGTACCGCGAGATGGCGACAATATACACTTTATGATTCAACGGAAGCGAATTTCAAACTTCTATTGCTTGTCCTTATTTCCCTTGTTGGAAAATTATTTATTAAACAATAACATCTTTTATATAAACAAAAAAAA
Organism: Anoplolepis gracilipes; assembly: GCF_047496725.1. NCBI lineage: Eukaryota > Metazoa > Arthropoda > Insecta > Hymenoptera > Formicidae > Anoplolepis > Anoplolepis gracilipes. Next base: position 410,095 of record NC_132973.1, read on the forward strand.
ATTTTTTTTCAGACATTTCATATTTCTTATATTAAACGTGGTATAAAGCCGTATATGTGTATACGGTTGAATATAAATTATATTTCTCTTTCTCTCTTTTTTTATATAAATTAATAACATTAGTCTGTGTTGATAAAGAACAGTAGATTTTATTAATTAAAAAAAAATTGCAGCGTTATTAAATTTTATTTGTTTGAACGTATGTATGTAACCCAATTTGTCTTAAGTGTTTTGTGTTCAATGTTTTCGATAGGAAGAAATAATGGAACGTATCAACAATCTGTCAATAAAATGATGATAGAAGAAATTCTGGTCTCGAATGGAATTCAAATTATCCGAAATTGAATCGCGAGCGATTAAAACGCGACTCGCATGCACGTTGCGTAAGTTACGGTACAAGCGCGTGACTGCTACCGATCAATGCCCCGATTACCGGTAGTCTCGCAGAATTTCATTATCACGGCCGTAAAATGGTGATTATTTAGAAAAGTTGTTCGGAAGCCGTGGTGGCGAATGAAGTCGTTGGAAATGGTGATATTTATGCGGTGCTACCAGAGACGGGCGAGAAAAACGATAATAACTGACGGCGGACTTTCCCGGTGGGCCAAATACGTCGCGCGAAAGACCGATGGCGATTTATCGGACTGGAAAGATCGGAGACGGCGGCGGCGCGTTCCTCGCCGATGTTTTCGTCGTGTTATTAAAACCGCGCGTGAATTATGCGCGCGGCATTAACGAGCGCCTGGAGCAAAGCGATCGGATCGAAATCCGGCTAGCTCGGATCGGAACAATCGAAATGATCGAGTACTCGAGTCGTTCCGATGTGAAATATATCGAGCAACCTGACCACTGTACCTAAAGCATATAGAGTCTTTAAATTCGATATTAACTGAAATCAAAACGATCTCAATGAAGCAAAAACGCTGCTGATGAAGTGTAGATAATTGCGGTGAGATTTGATTACTTTTCTTGTTTTTCTTGCAAAAAATTAATATAAATTATAGATGCAATAGATTTTCTTTTAACAAAAAAATGTTGAGATGTTTTATGTAAAATAAATGAACTAAATATATATCAAAAAGTATATGAGAGATAAAAAAAAGTGTTAAAATTTTAATATTGAAAATTATGTGAAAGACAAACTTATTATATATGAAAATATTGTCCTCAAAAGAATACTTTTTATTATCTCAAATATTTTTCGCGGTATGTGCGTGCGTGTGTGTGTGTGTGTGTGTGTGTGTGCGTGCGCGTGCGCGTGCGCGTGCGTGTGCGCGCGCGTGTGTGTGTGTATGTGTGTGTGTGTGTGTGTACCTCTTTATACTACTTTATGCGAAACATAATCGATATTGCGCGATATATGTACTTCCGAACTGAGAATACGGCTTCAAAACAACCGATCTTTCTTTTACACTCTCATAAACTGAGCTGGCACCGAGATTCAGACTAGAAAGAAGAGCTTTTCATGAAAATATCGTTGACTATCAGTTCTCTGGGAAAAAAAGAAAACGATAAAGAGAGAATCGTGTTAGGTGCTACCATCGGCGAACAATTCCGCTTTAAACGCGCGAAGCGAATAGTCGAAAAGTCCTCGACGTTTGATTTTTTGCAACAAAAGTAATCTAGTGGCTTTTTATGCAATTTGATGCGCAGATTGTCGGATGTAACATTAATGCGACATAATGGAGCTCTTTGTATCAAATGTACCGGCCGATCGACCGCGTAATAAATTAAGCGATAAATTTGCACTGAATATTGTCGGCAAAGCGGCATGTATATATATATATATATATATATATATATATATATATATATATATATATATATATATATATATATGTTCATTTTTTGCTCAACTTTGTTGAGAATCGCATATAATCGGCCCGCTCGTTTCGATGAATGAAAATAATTTAATTAATAATTAGTTTATTCCTTCTTTCATATCGAAATATATTTACGCGTAAAAAAGTAAAGGCTTAAAATTTCCATTATATTAGTACCGCGTTCACAATACTAGTCATATCTACTTGGAAGAATGACAAGCGCTAATGCGTGTCCAAACGATAATATTCAGAGAGTTGGTCGAGTTACCGTTTTAACATAGAGAGTTCTTTCTATCGTCAGAAAATGAGCCTAGCTATATAAAGTTCGATTAGAATCACATTTATAACAATTTACGCCGGAGAATATCAAAATGAATAATTCGCATCCTACGACACCTGTCAAAGTCTTTCTAGGTAATCATTAAAAAGCCGGCTGCGTGAATTGCCACGCGATACAATCGTGTACGATTGACGAGCAAGAGAATTTATTTCTGTATCGTTATTTCAGCATCGCGCTGCGCCGGGCTTGCGCGTTTTTGAAATTACGTTCGGATTGGAGATAAGTAAGGAGGCGAGCGCGTCGAATCGAATAGCGCATAGCGTATAACGTATAGCGATCAAAACTCGTTTCTCTAAAAATAATTTCTGACACAATGTGTCGGCGTTGGCGACCGGCGTCGCGGCAGTGAGCGACGATCGTCGTCGCGGCGCGGCACGGATCGCCCTTCATCCAAAAATTCCTACTCAGGTAGTCACAGACAGGAGATAGATACAGAAAGAGAGAGAGAGAGAGAGAGAGAGAGAGAGAGAGAGAGAGAGAGAGAGAGAAAGAGCGGTAGAACGCGGAGTTGTTGCAGGCTGCACACACAATCTCCTTTTTCTCGTAGGGCGGAGCACTGTCCATCTACCTGGCCGCGACCGAGGATACAAACGTAAGGCATTCTAATAATAACCTATGGGAACCGCGTTCAAAAGCGTGTCGGCGTGCGATGGGAAGAGAGAAATAAATAGGGACATAGGTAGATCAAGAGAGAGAGAGAGAAAGAGAGAGAGAAACGGTATATAGTCGAAGCAGGGGAGAGGAAGAGAAGGGAAAATGTTAAGAGGAGGGTAGGAGAGGAATTAGAGGGGCTTAGCTTCGCGGAGCCTATTATGAGCGCAGCGGGTGTGGGTGGACACACCGATTGCGGCGCAGACGAATCGACGGAAAGGCCAAGGGGAAAGAGAACGAAAGATGGAAAGATGGAAAGAGGGAGAGGAAGAGAGAGAGAGAGATAGAGATAGAGATAGAGATAGAGAGAAAATGCCGAACGGCATTTCTTTTTTCGGGCATTTTTCTCCCGATTCTGAGCGCGCGACTCGCCGTCGCTGAAAGCCGCCTGTCGATATTTAATGCGATAATGTCCCGTCGCGTGTGACCCAACGTCCCTCCGCCGACTCCGACGGACTGCTCCGACTTGACTGACTGATGTCCGACGTGTCGTCGCCCGACGGCATGGCCGATCATCTCCTCCTTCCTCTTGAAGAACCCTCGAGAGGTTCCCGTGGGCGCGATGCCGAATTTTTTTTCCCCGGCATTGACAGCGGATCTGCTAACACGGAGAGATTAAACGGAGAGGCGATGAATATCATGGTTAGGTTGGCGATGCGTAAATTCAAATCACGCTGACTCTATTATTCCCGATTTTCAGCAAATATATGTACAAGCGTTACTATAGCGTGTTTCTTTTTTCTTTCGTCTTCATCACATTTTGTAATGCGTTTCTTATACAAAATGTCAGAATTTTATTTTAGAATTTTTCGATTTATACAAATTTTAACCGCGATATCTAGTGTCTTAAAAAAAATTTATTAAATCATGTTACTGTTATTAAATTATAATTTTATAGCTCATTTGAGTCTCTTATCTTTCGAAATGACAGAATTGATCGAATTCGAGGTTGCGGTGAAAGGCTCGGGGTGGATCGGGGTGGATCGGGGTGGATCGGGGTGGATCGGGGTGGATCGGCGCGTCGCGAGGACGGCGATAGTACGTCTTTTCCAAGAGCTTGCCGCCAAGTCGTTTTTACTCGTTCAAGTGGGCCACGACCGGAAAGGGCCGCACGGGACGTGTGAGGTTTTAAAGAATGGTTTCCCGTGGCGCATCACTCTTCCGCGCCGGTTAGGGCCTCTCCTCTCGTCGTTTTATCGGCTGTGTTTACACCGACTCCGGATGAATCTTTTTCGAGGAGAACTTCGCCGGCGTGTCGGTGTCCGCCAGAGAAGAACGATCGTCTTACCGCATACAGATAACTCACCTGTCCGACCGCGTCAAAACAAAGTATCGCGTCACGGATATGTCACGGAGACCGTGCAAAAAACTGTGATTTTCGAGAGCGATCGCGTCACGCGTGGCGTTGGCAAATCACCGTTGCACTACCCAACGCATCATACTTTTTTTTTAAGCTGTATCTTTAAAAAAGTCTAACGCTGTATCTTAATCTCGATGTTTAATTCTCTAAAACATATTTTTTCTCAAAAAAAAAAAAAAAAAAAAAAAAAAAAATTGTTATTAAAAGCAATTTTTTAAATCTGATAATGAGATTATACATTCTGATCAGAATGACCGTATCTGCAAAGGAAAAGCTACAAGTCTTATTTAATACACAGTTCGTTAACTAGAACGGTACGGAAAATAATAAGTACTCCATTACAAAGTCTTACACACGTGGAGTGATATTACTAAATTACAGCTTTGCGTTTCAACCGCGACGATAATCCGCCAAGCGATGCACGAGAAGCTGTAATTTGCATATTTAGCGTAAAAATATACACGAACCGGACGACGGATTAATCAACACCATAGACGCTGTAAGAATTTTTAACAAATTAAAGGACAATGCATTTGTCATCATTCACGTATCTCTAATGTTGAAAGGCGTTGTCATCGATAGACGAAACACACTCGCAGTCATTCTGGCCACTTGCCGTATAACCGCGGTAACTTGTACCGCCATAACTCACCCTCACATAATTACGGGGTGTACCTTCTCTCTCTCTCTCTCTCTCTATCTCTCTCTCTCTTTCTCTCTCTTTCCGTCTTCCGTTTTCTATCTCTCTTTCTCCTTCGACTTCTTTCCCTTGCCTTTAGCTTTATAAATCGTGGCTACGCGGCCATTTACTCGCAAGCAGGTATAGGGCGCGTGTCACCTGTTCCGAGACATCTCGTAAATAACAGAAATAACATCTCAAGTCCGATACACGATATAGGCCCTCATTGCAAATCCCACGCGACCGCCTGATGACGATCGAAGTACGATATTTTTTTTTTTTTTTTTGCATCCCAGGCAAAGATCAACATTCTAGCAGATGTACGGTCGTTGATAATGGGAAGGATATGTTTAGCAAGTAATTAGCGTACTTTCCGATGTACGCATTGTATTTATATATTTGATCGCATTTATTTCCTTCATCGATTTGATAAAACGATTGTATATATAATTGGAAAACAAGTCTGTCATTTCTTTTATAACGGAGAGGCAATCTCATATTAATAAAAAATTAAGGCGGTAATATATGTCTTTAGGACAATTGAACATTTAACGTGTCTCGTGACCGCAATCAGTGTGCAATTTGCGCGAGCAAAATTATTATTACGCGGATAATAATACCATACGATATCTCAATTACGATTTCTTATCGTGCAACCTATTTCTTCCAGTATTGTTCCAAGATAGAGAGGAAGAGAGAGAAAAAGACGTCTCGAATCGCGAGTAATTAACCTCGCCGCACTCGTTCGCGACTCGATTTCGTGGCGTCAGGTCGGATAATCAATAACGCCATAACGAGACGGCGAGCGTAAGATTGAAACGTTTCGCCGTCACGACTGCGAGTATACTCGAGAAAGATAAAGAGAAAGAGAGAGAGAGAGAGAGAGAGAGAGAGAGAGGAGAACAAGCCGGACGCTCTCTCGACAAACGACTCTGTCAGATCGATGGATCAGTAAATGCCGCATCGGATTGTTTAGCGGAGGACCGGCTTGCTCTCGATAACCGCTACGCACTCCAGTCAGGATGAGTTCGCGTCTTTCTCAGAGAGAACCTTAAGAGGAAAAAAGAAAAAGAGAGAGAGAGAGAGAGAGAGAGAGAGAGAGAGAGAGAGACGCTAAGTGGTAAACGAATACAGGTCAAACGATTTCAAATAGAAGCAGTTTGTACTTTTTGCAGAGTATCGGTTAATTTCTATAGATCGAGATCCAGGATTACGGTATCGTCCTGATGTTCCTATAGCACCTCCCGAAGATGCCGAATTTAAAATTTTTACATGTAGCCTATTCTTCTTTTTTCAAAAAAACTTACATATTACACATAAGCACATAACAAGGCAAACAGGATGAAATTAATATTTTGCCAAGAAAAGGAGACAAGCTGTCAGATAAGTTACTTAAAGGAATAAATTAATGACGCTTTATATTAATACAAGTACGCGAGATAACGGGGTGATAAAAAACCTTTTTGATGCATACAGCTTGATATCCGAATCGATGGAGTTGAAGTGATAGCGCGACACGCAACAATTTTGCACGACAAGTGCTTACGAATCACGCGTCATGCGTCTTGTGAATTCGAAAAGAGTGAGATCACGTTTGTTACTCCCCGTCATCTCGTAACGCGTAGAAATTCTATGCATTTGCAAGTGACGACGGATCTGAGCCGGGGATTCTCGACGTGTCATCGCCTGGCAACATTATAAGGGTACGCGTGTGTATGCATATGTTTACATATATGTAGGCCGACAAAGTTCGATTTTTCGTTGTTGAAAGCTTTCCTATTTTCCCCAAGAATTCCATTCGCGGCAGAATCCGGAATTTTCATGACAGCGTACGTCGATTGGAAATTATTTTTTTTTTTTTCATTCAGTTTTTCTTTTTAATATTTTTGTAAATGACATTTATATATATTCTCTTCAAATATAATTATCTCTTCTTTTTTAATGCAAACATAAAGTTCTCTCAAAACTTGACACCACGTTTTTTTTAGCATGACGTCCTAGATTAAAAGATCGAGATAGATGAACGTAGGATGTTTCGCAGTGCGTAAAGCCATATTTCCGAAATGTATAAACTCGTTCAGTGAATATCCGAAATGTGTACGTTGATCATGTCACAAAGTCAGACCAGATAATTTGGCTTTTTCAGAAAATATATGACTTCCGTCTTATAAATATATTTAACCAGCCTGCGTGAATGGAAATAATGTATCCCCATGTGAAGACGCATTATTGTTACCAGAAATGGAGAGAAGAAACTCTCTCTTTTCCTTTTTTGCTTTCTTTCCTTTTTTTTTGCCATTTCCCGATATTCTCTTATGTTCTCTTAATCATTTTGACAATACAAGGAAGGTAATAAAGGACATTATCCGCATACTGACAATGAGCACTCCTTAGTCACGCATCGAAATTCGAATTTCACGATATGCGCAAACAGTAACTCGTATTCGTGGAACGACCATCTGTCATTCTTTGTTGTAAATCAAAATGTGCCGCCCGCACGTATTCTCGGGTGTTAACGAATCTTTCGTTTGATTTCATCTCGCTATTTCCAGGACGCGATCGTATAGTTGAAAGGAAGAACGAGGATGAGATCCTGTCAGTTACCATAAGCGATGCCGGCGATTCTAGCGTGATAATTTATAGCCGCGGTTAATCTTACAACGTATAAAACATTTTGCATTAACACAAATGAAAAATTTCGTCACTTGTAAAAAAAAAAAACATTATATAGCTTGCTCCTGGTCACACAGAATTTCAAGTGACTTATCTTACGTACAACTGCCAGACGATAAAACTTTTACATCGAATTAACTTTGGGCTTGCCGATACCAACATCTTTGACATGAATGCGGCCGGTGCAGTAAGCTTTTCGGTGACCGGTCGCTAGTCACGATGCATCATCTCGAGTCGACTCTCCCTTTCCATCTTGTTCACTGTTGCTCACCGTCGCGTCGATCTCTCGCCTTGGCCCGCCCGGATCGCCTCGATGCAGGGGGAAGGAGAAGAGATTCTCTCTCTGATACCCTTGGCGACCCCAACCCTCTAGCATCCCGCGCGCAACCGGCCTGCCAGTCATCTGTAAGGGTTTAGTCACATTGGAATTTGTCTCGGAGGATATTCTCTAGTCCTCTCATTCTTTTACTCGAACGAAATACGTTCCGGTCATTATTGTCATTGTCGTTTGCTTCATTCTGGTATAGAAGAAAACGAGAAATTGGGATTTATTTTCTATTCTAAACGTTTTATTTTTCATCAAAGAGGAATCTACATAAATTAAATTCAGTGAAATTTGACTTGTGTTTGAAACGTGTCTACGAAAATATAACCGTGAAAATGACCATGCACAAAAAAGAGATTTGGTTCATTTAGCATATTCGTCAACTTTCTAAAGTTAGCAATAGAGCAAGAAGAGAAATTTGTTTTATTTAATGGTTGTTCTTCAATTGTTGTCCTTTGTTTAGTTATTTTCCGGAAAAAATCTCTATTATGTAGTTGTAAAAGTGTAACAAATTCTTTTTTGTATAAATAGCAAGGATTTCTCAATGTCTCAGTGCCACGATTTCTCAATGTTTTCTATTTAAAAGATTTGTATCCTTGCATACATACAATCCTCGTTCTTCTGGATTAATTAATCGGCTCACCGATATTTGCAGTCGTGAGTCTGAACGCTGTCGACATATCTCTGACCGCGTGTTTTCAGAATAACATAAGCGAAATATTGTTTTTTAAAACGCCGTCATGTCTTTATCATTTTTGATCGAACGATCAAGCATCTCATGGCAAAGCGCTACAACAATAAAAATACATGTATAGTACGTGTCATTATGATGTAGCGAAAAATATAGAAGAATGGATCGTAAAAGTTACTAACATCTAGAAATTTTCTAGCACGTACAATAACAAAAGGCCGTATGAAATTTTTGTCTTTTCCGATAATCTTCCTGACGAGAGAAGCGGTATACAACAATAAAAATATATGCATAGTACATACGTGTCATTATGATGCAGCGAATAAATGCAAAAGCATATATCGTGAAAGCCATCAGCATCTGAAAATCTTGTAGCACGTGCAGTAATAAAAAGTCATATGAAATTTTTGTCTTTGCCAAATTTTTTCGACGAGAGAATAGTCACATCTCACGATTATAATGAATAAAAATTATGTTACAAACAAGCACATCAATTTACTATACAGATAACTTTCTGCAAAACATGATTTTCTTCAATCGGATAATAAAAGTAAACATGTATGATAAATACATTATTGCACACCAGTTTCTCTCAATTGTAACATGATGCCTGAAGTGAATTAACATAGTTTGATTGGTTAATTTTAATTTTAGTTCAACTCTATTCTATAAAAAACCTTATAATAATTATTTATATAAAAGTAATGGAAGAAAACTAATAGTTTACGCATAATGTGCAATATACATATACATAAACATTATAATATTTTTCTCAAGCAGCTTATTTCATTTTTTTTTTTCCAGAGATCACCGTTTATCCTATTCGCTTATCATGCTTATTTTCGCACCCGCCACACGATTACAACAAGCACGACGGCGCAATGAGAATTTCAGTTTCATAAGCGGGGTTAGCGGCGCTTAATGACGAGATCAGATTTCCACCTTCATTTCGGATGGTAATTTATGCCGCGCGCAGAACTCGCACGTCGCTAAGACGCCCACGTAACTTCGTTGCCTGTCTATCACTATTATCGCTAACACGACGAGAGCGAATGGTTCTCGCGCGAATGGCTCTCTCTCGTTCAGATTCGCTCATAAAAGGTATCGTTCCCAGGCACCGACGATCGCTCGATATCTACATTGGATTTCTATCGTTTCCACTGCCAATGATCATCTCGGTCAGACATACGGTGCTACAATTCTACATAAATCTGACTATTTAACTTTTACGATTACATAATCGAAAGAATGACTTTCCAAATATTTAATAAGTCCAGGTAAAAAATTGATCTCACCTCTTAACAAAATATCGAGAAAGTATATATTGATAAATGTGTGAAAGAAATATATGATATCTTCATTTTTCTTTAAATTTTCAGAAAGTATATATACACATATTTGTAAAAAAAATTATATTTAACTTGTAAAAAAAAAAAAAAAATTTCCAAATCAATTTTCCGCAGCGAAATGTGCAGTTTTCGCCGGTTCGATTATTTCATTTTCGGAATAGAAAAGGAGAATTTTCCCCGATCGCGCGTCGTGCGATGCGATCTTGCAGAGGGAAGGAAGGGCCTTGCTCGGCCCGGCACGATAGGTGCGCGCGCCATAGCTCGCAAGGGTGGACTACCGGTTTAATGGGGCGCGGATGTGCGTTTGTAGGGGTGTCGCATTCACCGAGAGTGATCGATCACGGGTTATCCACCCTTAGTCTGTTATAATGCGCCTCGCGCACCGTGTACACGCGTAGGTACCTAGTCGCCTTCCTTGCCTTGCTATGCCCTGACTCGGCGATCTTTCTGTTGGTCTTCGAGTGAGCGAGACGATAAATAGCATAGTTCAGGATTAATACAATCGAATTAATCCAATAGTTTAATGCTGGTGGCATATATTAATCATGTATTTGTATCGTTATCCTAGCTAGTCTAGAAACTAAAAATTGCTGTTGTGTTAAAACAGATATTGTACTTTTGCATTTGTAATGTTTCCATGTATTTTAAAATAGAAGTTTACCAAATTGATGGATACATGTTCAATTTTTTAATTGATATTGAATGACACTTGCAGTTTAATTATCAAATTGATTTATCAAATCAATTAACAAGATCTTTTTATTATTTTGATGCAAAGTAAGCAGCCTTAGGTAAGCCTTAGGTATACATAAATTATCGTTTTTTTTTTTTTTTTTTTTTTTTTTTTTTTTCTCTTTCAAAGAGATAGCCGTCTTACTCGTATAATTTGCGTGATTTCCGCGAGCGATCGACGAAGGAACTTTGCATAAATCGCACGCCATGACGAATAAGACATTCTCATTTCTTACCGCGAATAGATCAAAGCGGGTCGTTATAACAGATCTCTTTTTCTCACGGTTATTCTAAATCAAGTGGTGAACGCGCTCAAGAGAACACGCGGGTCCATGCAGGATTGCCGGAATTCATTCCTTCGCGCTCCTCTAAGGACTATAAACAAGCGAAAGCGCCAGAGAGAGAGAGTGTCGCTTATACGATGCTGTTCCACGAAAAGTGTCCATATGGTTGAGGACGCGAATTCGGGGAATTTGATAATTCGAGAGTCTTAATCGGATCAGTGTTGCATTTCGCGGAACCGACAATAACAGCGCATCGAAGATTTTTAGCGATTCTATAACGAATCTTTTCGTCATATTATTTTGTATTCTGTTGAAGATATTTATCGTCTATATATCATGGCTATTCTAAACACATCATCGCTCGCGTAAACGAAAAATTATGTCATTTATCGAGCACGAGGTATATAAAGTTATTATATATTAACTATACTGTTTATTTTTCTTCGTTTTTTAAGAAAATTAAAACGCCCAATTTTTTACGTCTTGCTCCTTTCAACTCTGCATTCTTAAATTTTTTTTTTTATTTTTAAGAAAGTACAATAGGCTGTAAGACTTTTGTAATGTTATGCTTGTAACATCTGACATTCGATTTGAGTACATATTTTTCTGTTGGCGCACTACATGCGAGAATTGGAAAGCATATGTAGTTTCATAAACGTAACGCTGACGGAAACAACACACAATTATCTTCGCTGAAATGTCTGCAGTCTGAGCTGTTCTTTAGTCTATTGTTCGTAAGAATCCCCGCGCACCGTAAATTACACAGCGTATACAATTAACCCTATGTCAATGAGGAATATTTAATCCTGTATCGAAGAATGGTGGAAAGCTTTAAACGGATTATGTATCTAAAACCTTCGGAATTTGAATCTCACTTAATCCGAGGTCCAAAACTGGATTATTTTATCATCCGAGTCGAGTTATTTTTCTAATATCGGAAACGATAATATTCCTTTGCAAAATATCTGCAGCAGGATGACAAAAAGATCGATAGTCCTTTTAAACAATATTTAGTAAACTTTAGAAATATGATTTTACGTATATGATATTTTTAAGATGTGGGATTATTTACTGCAGTATTTTATAATGGTAAATTTACATTTGTAACACATAATAAATTCATATGCTTCGATAAGATGACCAATTTCAAACAATGATCTTGCAATTGAGAGATATTAGAATTAAAGTTTACAGATTTAGATTTTACTTTTGTAAAAATTTTGCTTTTGTTTTTTATACACCGAGCGCAAAATAGTTATACGTATCACATTAAATTTTAGCCAACGGAATTTCAAATAAAACTTGTGGCTAAAGATTTTCCACACCATAAGACCTGCCGTGAAATATAAATTATCGGTTTACATCGCACACATATATGTATATGTTTTATTCTGTCTTCTACGTCCTAGTGTCTAGTCGACTGTGTATATAAACTTCAACATTATTACGTCTCTCTCTCTCTCTCTCTCTCTCTCTCTCTCTCTCTCTCTCTCTCTCTCTCTCTCTCTCTCTCTCTCTCTCTCTCTCTCTCTCTCTCTCTCTCTCTCTCTCTCTCTCTCTCTCTCTCTCTCTCTCTCTCTCTCTCTCTCTCTCTCTCTCTCTCTCTCTCTCTCTCTCTCTCTCTCCTTTTCAAAAGAAAAAAAAACGGTCGAAGATTTCGCAGAATTATTAATGCTGCAAACGAGTTTAGATCGCGCAAACTATTGTATCATCTTTCTCGGCGTATTAATACATTTCGATCGTCTTTTGTATAACGTTGCCGAATAAACACTGGGACAATAGGGAAATAAATCAAAAGGAAATTACTTACTGTTTTTCAACAAAGATAAATAACTTAATCTTATTTATTTAAGATTAATAAAATTAATACATTTTAGATTAATAAGATATTTTTAAGAATCAAATGTAAATGATGCAGAATTATAATAGGTGTAAGTATTAAATAATAAATAATTAAAGAAAAAAAATATTAGTAAAATATAAAAGAAATAAAAGAACACACAAATGAAAATAGTGTATAATGCTAAAGTTATATTTTTAAATATAACTTTAAATTTAATTGTTTGGTTATATTTTTAATTACTGTTGAACATATTTTATATTCTTTATACGTTATTTCCTACATTTTATCTCATAAATCTCATAAATTGTAGTTGTAAAAGAACGTGGTCGCAAATCCACAGAAAAGTAGCGAGGGTGACAGCTTTCTCGGCTCCGTCAACGTTTATCGAATTTTCCGCGGAGCCACTTAGATAATTCGCAGGCAGGCTGGAGGTTTACGTAAGAATCAATCATTTTTTGGCGTCACGAGGAATTTAATAGCTCATGGCTGCTTGCAGAATCCAAAGACCAGAGAGAGAAAGAGAGCAAAGTTTTTCTTTCTTGTTATATTGACAAATATGTTGACGTTATATTTGTTTCATTTCGTTGGCAAAATTTATGACAAAATAATAAACTTTTGGAGTATGTGTCTTGCATTTTCTGTAGGCAGGTAAGCCCGTTTCTTACAACTTTCTTGAAACTTAGAAATTAAATGAATAATGCCATGGCCAACAAAACAAGTATAAGAGAGTATATGAAATAGTGACTATGCCGTTTCTTTCTCAGTTCGATTCGGACGACTTGACACGCTCTGACATAAACGCACATAGATGCTTTAGGATCGATTTGCTTGTTGGATGTTTACATTGCAAACACTCCGATAAGAATGGTTCCGGTCTTGTAAGACGGTCTAATACTATAACCTGAACGTTATTTCGAGTGAAACCTATCGAACAATTTTTGTGCTTGAAATAATAGTAGTGCTTTACAAACTTTTCACATTTCTAATTCTTAATCCAATCAGTATACTTTAGTGTATAATTTAATTATGAAATTAAATTGAATTTGTTTTTACTTGGATTACCAGTATTTACAGTTCATGTGATTCGTTCTCTTCAGTTGCTTGCCAAAGTTTCTACGCGGTTGAGGAAAGAAAGCTTGGAATCTTGGTGTGAGAATAGAAAGTTAACCTTTAAACTCTCGACAAAATCTTCTGTAAGAATTTCTCGTAATTTACGCACGCATAAATTTTGTTTACTAGCATATATAATTTTAATCATACAGGCTTACAATTTATTTTACGTCTTTATATTTTTTCTATATTTATAAATATTAGTAGTTCTATACATAATCAATTATTATATCTTGTACTTAGAGAGTCCATAATATTATAAATTTATAAAACTAACCAACTCATCTAGGGGAGGATAACGCCTGTCTTGGCGTTTCTATATAATAAGAAAGACGCGTTCACCGTAAATTCGGAGATCTGGGGATTCATTATCCGCGTCGTTGACGGCGTCCAGTTCGACGCCGCCAAGTCGATCGATGGCTGCTGAACGCGGATGTGTCAATTTGCGATATTATGCGGAACGCGGCGTGTAAACGCGCGCGCCGAGGACGACGACGGTAGACGTAGCGAGGACGAGCACGGCCGGGAGGAGGGGGGGGGGGGGAGCGGCGACGGCGACGGCAACGACGGGGGGAGCAAGAGGGGGGAGGAAGAGGGAAGTGCGGGATGAGAGAGTCATAAAATCGAGCGAAGTGAACGCCAGGAGGGAGACACTGAGTGATGTCGGTGACAGGCCGACCGCCCTCCTCCTCGTCCTCCTGCAACCGCCTCCTGTCGCTATTACTCACCGAACGCCGAATACCATTCAAAGTTCGAAACCGCACGTTCGCGACCCAATTCCTACGCGGAGTCAGCTGTTCGGTTCATTCAAAGCTCGATCGTGTGTTGGCGCCGCTGGGCGCCTGCCATAAAACGCCGACGAAATTATGAAAAAAAGAGAAAAATTGATCGCCTATTTTGTCGCCGTTGATAGTTTTGCTTGACGGTAATCACTCTATGGACTTACATCTCAGACAAATCTGCGTTAAATCAGTAAAATGTCAATTCAATATTTTTGATTTCACAAAATATGGTATATACATATACGTTATTATAAATATAATAGAGTAGATTTCCATAATTATTACCATTTTTTGCAATAAATAATTCCAAAGAATTACCGATAAAAATGGTAATGATTTGTGTAGCGTATGCTGTGCTTGTATATGTAATACAAGCACAGCATACATATGTGTGTATGTATGAATTCTGTTGTATATCATGTAAGTAACAAAATAGAGGACAATTTTCAAGTAAGTAACAAAATAGAGGACAATTTATAAAACTCTAGATAAACATTAAAGCTTCTTGTTCGACATGAGCAAATTATAAACTCTGCAGCAATTTCTATTTTGAATTTATCGCGATTAACATATATATATATCTTTAACATATTCAAAGTGTGATTGAAAAAAATTTCAAATATTTGTTATTCTTACATCAATGCATAGCTTTCTTCTTACGGTTTAATCGAAAGGTTCTTGTGCCGCTACCCGCCAATACTGTCCGACGGCAAACGCCGACTAAAAGAATCGTGTTTCATTAAATAAGATTACTAAGCAAACGTTTGCAAGACATCCCAGACGGCCAGCATCTAATTCTAATTCTGCTAAAACAAATATTCATTCTTCATACGTATACACGTGATACTATAATTTGAAAAAGAACGGTGATTTATTGTAACAGAATTAGTCAATCCCGCAACTTGGATAGATTGCAAATTTGTCGAAACAGTTGCGTTCTGGCAAAAACAGTTGTGCGACGGATCCTCTCTCTGTCAAGAAGCATTCGTCGCGCTGACTGTCAGTATTATCCTGCGCTCGTGATCGCTCGAGTATCTTCGGCTCGATCCGCCGAGCACGCAGAAGGGGAGAATAGTCCCGAAAGCACACTGTCAAAATGCACACAAGAGGTAGTTATTCTATGAGACAACATCGATCACCGACGGTACGATTTTCATACGACACAATCAATCGTATTAATCATACTCACGTCGTTTACTTAAAGTCGACAAAAATGCAAAATTATCTATGCGCAAATTATTATTTTCATTTTATATATATATTATTTTCTATGAGTAAGATGTTAGTAGTTATATGCATTTTTATTTTAATTGAAATATTAATCAAACATTGTCGAGAGCGCGAGAGAGAATTGCTTAAATATTACAGAAAAGTAACACGCCATTTATATAAAATCTCTTTAACGGGGGGAGAGAATATCGCTTTTCCCGGAGTAAAATTCTGAAATCGGTACATTTTTCTCCGCTTTAGTTTTTCGAAGAACAGTTTTCGAGAGGCAAATGTGCCTCGGGAAACGCCTCGGAATTGGAACGACAGAGTTGGCCGCGAAATCTCTTCCTGGTCCGCGTATTTCGTGCGAACGACGTTCTCCTGTTCTCGTATCGTCCTAGCCACGGCCCACGGCCCACGGCCCACGGCCCACGGCTCTCTTCGTGGTCGTGATCGTCGTCGTCGTCGTCGTCGTCGTCGTCGTCGTCGTCGTCGTCGTCGTGGTCGTCGTCGTGGTCGTGGTCGTCGTCGTAGTCGTCGTCGTCGTCATCCGTCGGCGGTCTCGTTGGTAGTGGTGTAGCGATGGCGGAGGATTCTGTAGTTCGCAATCTCGCCGTCGCGGCGCTGGACCACGCGCTCTCTCTCTCGCCCGATCCCGATGGGCGGTCTCGAAGACGCATTGGCCGCGTTCCGTAGGCGTGGCGGCGAGTCTCCCACTCTACGGCGTAGCGCGGCGCTGATTGACAGTTGGCGAACGACTGCGGAAGGCGCAGGATCTAAAACCGCGCTAGGCGCTACTCTCCACGCTCGCTCGCTCCGCTCTTCTCTAACCCGTGCGATCTACACCCGGTTGCTTTTTCGTGGGGGAAACCTGAAACACGCATATCCCCGTGGCTGCCTTCGACCGCGCGCCCGCCGCTACGTGTAACACACTACGAACCTACCACCTTCTGTCCACCGGAGTTACGAGTGCCACACGCAGTAGTAGTCACGGTCAGGGAGGAGGGTCGCCGACGTCTCGCGGACATCACTCGCTCGCGCGGTCTCCTCTCTCGACTCGCGTACGGTCCGTACGGTCTTTATGGTGATATTCGTATACACTCGTCGTGTACACAGTAAACGCGCCGAGTCGTCATCGTCGCGTCGCGTCGCGTCCGTCTTGTATCCGTATACGTAGTATCCGTCGTAACGTCGCGCGCGCGCGCGCGCGTTATTATTGCTTCGCGATCCGGTTCTTACATATTGTGCGCGACAGGCAGCAACTTACTAAGAAGATACGTCTCGCGAGATAGAAAGGCATCGTCGTGGCAACGCTGCTACCACATTGTGTGCGTCACGCGCGTCTCTCGTAAACACAACCGCGAGGTGCGAACGTACAGATCGGTTGACTGTGCCGCGACGGTGAATAGTGTTAAGCGTCGTGGCGCCCGTCGTCGTCGTCGTCGTCGGGCGTTATTGTGGATTTCTTCTCGTGTCTGAGTATCGAAGGATGTAACGTGTTCTGTCAGTGGCATCATCGGTGATTATCAGTTATTGGTGTGCGAAACAGTGAATATAAAAAAACAGGACGTCTTTGGACGCATTTTATCGCATTTTATCGCATTTTATCGCGTGTGTCGGTTGTGAGAACACACGACCAAGTGTATTCGCGCTACTTCGGACAAACATCCTGGTGCCATCTCGATGTGGCACACTCGGCCGACAGCTCCCGCTCTAGGTGTCATTCTTCTCTTCTTGCTACTTATTTTATTTTAATATCGACGAAAATTCCTTGAACATATTTCTCGAGACGAAAAGCACGTGCCCGCGCGTAACGGGCAAGCGTGATATGCGGAATTGACGGCAGACGTTCTCACACCCGAGCTGATGTGTCCCGGAACGATCGAGGTGGTGTTGTCATCAGCGACGATGTGGAAACACGTGTATTTGGCCGCAACCGTCGTCGTAGCCGTCGAAAAAATCTCCCCGCGAGCGATACGTACTACTAACGAGCTGTGCTGACGCTTGTCCGCAATTGTAATTTAAATTCAACCTCTCGTTGTGAGTAACGCTCTTCAAAACACAACAGAAGAGAGAACGAGGAAGATCAAGAAACGAGAAGAACTCGTAAAGACAAACGGAAAACGAGAGAGAGAGAGAGAGAGAGAGAGAGAGAGAGAGAGAGAGAGAGAGAGAGAGAGAGAGAGAGAGAGAGAGAAATATTAGACCAGAGCGGAATAGAAGCGGGCCGACGGAAGGCGATTGTCCGACACGAGTGCGTGTCGAGTAGCATTTTTCGACCATTATTCTAGAAAGAAGGAAAAGAAGAAACTCATCTTTTACTTTGGCCGTCGGCAGCCGTCGGAGCTTGGAATTCGACCTCCATCTCTACCCGTCGGACAACTTACTCTACCTTTTATCGCCAAAGTCCAACGTCACGTAGCGCGTCCGAGCGCCAGGCTTAGCTCGCGCTATAACAGTGCTGAGAAAGTGTTGTGAAGTGTCGGGGCTCGCTTGCTTACATTGTGGGAAAATACAGCCGCTACGGTGGCTCAGCACGCAGAGTTCCCCGGCGCGGCCAGGGCGTTCATGGCGCAGCCAAGGGTACGTTTTATACAATTGCATATACATATATGTTTACCTTAGGTATTCGCGATGCTAGGTGAAATAATCGATAGGCCGCCAACACGGCTCGCCAGTCGTGTCAAATTCCAACCGAGACGGTTTAACTCTGATTCAGATTTTTAAACATGAAAACTCCGTGAAGAATTTTGTAATCTCCTTCTTAGAAAAACGCGCGTCTACGACGTGCCTCTAGTGACAAAAACGTGCGAAAGAGCACATTTCGTGCTTTATTAGTGAGTTGAGATATTTTAAAATATTAGAATAAAATATATAATTTATAAATATTTATGTTTGCGAGTGCGATTAAAAGTGTCTAAATATCATGAGAGTTAAATTGAGGAGGAAAATACTATTACTTGTAGAAAGATTCCATCTTCTCCACTCCAACTGTCGCGACAGCATTTTAAAGATTCTCGTTACGCGAAAGTGATCGAGTGTCTGTCGTTGAATGCGCCCGCGTGATTCGTTGCTCCGCGAGGAAGATCGAGTTTTTGCGGGTGTTGCCTATATAGGTAGCCTCGGGAGTCATCGACCATCGACATCGCGTGAATTTATAAAACAGTTCTCGCAGCTAAGAGGCAACGACTAAGACTCTCGTCTTAAGCACCCGCGGATCCCCCTAGTCGATGAATTTAAATTGAATATCGTCGCTGTGTCGAAAGAAAATTTACATGTCGGCCGCCACGACCGTTTTATGTAACGCCGTTTTGTAGCGCTTACACGCGCCGCGACGGCCAAGGAAAGAGTCGGTTGCACAAAAGGGTTGCTTGCGGGCTCGCCGAGAGCGACTTTCTTATTCGCGCGCGAAATTCGAACGTTTCGCCGGCACCGTCGATTCACACAGATGCGAGCAAACAAGGGATAGAAACAGACAGAGAGAGAGAGAGAGAGAGAAAGAGATAGAATGCGTTGAACATCCGTTGCAAGTCTTGCGGGCTCGTTTCGTGTTTACGTGCCGATTATACGCATCGTAATCGGACGACTTTGACCGCGGCGTAATTACGACCGATAATCATAACACAACACCGGGGAGTAAATTTCCTCTGGCCTCGATTGTGAGTCGAGACGTGACGCCTCGTGTTGGCCGCTGCGATTTCTCTTCAATAGTACAGAGCTAACAAAATCGTAGAGTAGAAATAGTTTAACGAATGTTTGTATCATAGTCATTTCGGAATCAGGCCGTAAAAACTCCTCGGTCAAATGCGTTTGGGCAATGTAGATCTCTTGTCGAATATTTGCTATATGATATTTTTTTTATATTAAATATTATCTCCAACATTTCGGATTTATACGTAAAACGGTTCTCCGTGTGTGAGAATTTCAGAGAAAGAGCAGAGTAGTAGTTCTCTCATCCAGTCAAGTCGCGATGATAAACATACATGACACTGCGAACGCATAATTAAAACAAGCGACAATTGACACTACATTGTTGTTCTCAATAATGAAAGACGTCGCGATTTCGAAATAAGTTTCTATTTACACCGTGCATATCGTAAATACTTCTAATGTATTGAAAGTTGAACGCATTATTTCCTCATTAGTTTGCGCGCTAACATAATAAATAATGGCAAAATTATTCCAGTAATAGATAGTTGTCTTTAATAATTCAATTAAGGACGATTGTTGAAGCTTTTATTTTTTACCATTTGAACACCGAAGGCGACGCGAACTTGAGTTCTTTAACTGTCAAAACTAAATTATTACACATTAACGCTATATAATATAGTGCAAATTATTTCTTTCATTATGAAATTCTTAGCTTTTCTTGTCACATATTAAAATTTATTTTAATAAATGTGCATCTATCATTTTCAATTTTGTACAATTGCATTAAAGTTTTCAATATTTATTAAGTTTTGATAAAGTCATTTTCATCCAAGTTTCCAATTAAATTTCATCGCGTTATAGAGATCGCAAATTTAATATGTTACGATAAATTTTTCGTTCTGTTTTAAGTTTCCACTTTATGTGATTAAAATCTAAATTTGCGTGTCAGTTATCTTTCTCTGTAAAATTCGCCGACGGATGATAGAGTCTGCACGAAATATTATATTAATACAAAGTTATACGTGAAACAACGATTGAAAATAAAAAAACGACGTCGCTTTATATTTATCTCGACAGACGATTCTCAAAGGGAGATTATTTCGATACAAACATCTCGTTATTTCTGATTTTGCGAACGGAGATAGAAAACTTGCAGTTTAACTTGAATTAAAAGATTGCAGAGATACTTTTCGAGAAATTAAAAATTTCATGCGTTTTTATTTGCGGTTTACATGACAGACAAGTAAGAGAATTGCTGGAGACAATTGTCGTTTTCATATAAAATTCCAATCTGATGATAGCCTTCTATCCGCTTGCATGAAATCTACCAAAATATTGCGCGCGGAATTAAATATGTAATATGCATATTTTTATTTTCCATGTAGAAAAAAATATAAATGAGAGAAGTGCAATTATATATTGCAATTATAATGCATATATTGTATCGCGGATTTTTAGACGTTACAAGTCAATTTCTAAGATTCATGAATATAAAACGCAAAAACTTACAACAATAAATTATTATACATATACATTTTTTTAAACTTAAGTGTTTTATTCATAATATGGATTTTGTTGATTTATTGATTATCACCTTCTATCATCGTGATATATTATACTAGCCGTCGGATATATATGTAACGTTTTTCTTCTTTGACATGCTTTTGAGTTTCACATTTTTAAGTATTTCACAATATTATAATTATTATTTATAATTACATAAATATGATTTATAAATTAAAACGCAAAATTAATATAATAAATTAAATAAAATCGTATAATAGGAATAAATTTTAATTCTCTTTCTCTATCTCTCTTTTATATATATTATATATATATTATGAGATAAAGATTTTATTCTTATATCTATTTCAGTTTTTATTATCGTTTAAATACTAAAGTAGATAGAGCAAAATTACATAAAAGATTGTGGTAAATCAAAATATGCAGTTTTTGAGAAAAGAGCTGCATATTGATACTTGTCACATTTCAAAATTTTTCTGATAGAATTGACATTTAGTGAATAAATCTGTATGTTCGTCGTATGTACGTGTACAGATGTACGAATATATTCGGTCTGTTCTAAAAAAAATGTATTTTCTTGAATTTCTCCTCACTTGTTTTGTCGAGATGCGAAGAATACTCGGAGTCACTCGAATAATATTTATTCCATCGTATGCAAATGCAAAATACTCGTGGTGGACTCGATCTCTGAAGCGAAGGAGTTGAGGATTAAATTCGATCGTGTTGACACTTCTTGATCATTCAATGCGCGGTGTTAAACGGGTCGTATTGATTCCGATAACTGGACTCCGCGCAAAAGCAACGCTCCTCGCGCGCCGATAATCGTTCGCGTATTTATACTCCTCGCGCGTGTGACACGTCGCGATGCGCGCGATTCTATAAGATATATATTTGTAAAATCCTTTTCTTTTTTTCTTTCTCAGTTTTTAGCGAGATGTATTGACAAAATCTCTTCGCACATTTTTACACGGTGCTATCGATTTAGATTTTGGTTTTAATTTGGTGTTAATTGTGTTAAAATTAGGATATAAATTTAATTAATCTTGACTTTCAAACGTTGTAAATGCGCTAGCAAATGAAAAAAGAAACTTGCGTTGAGCCACATTTTTTTCTTTTTCTGCCATGGATAAGTATTAGTGCCCCGTTCTCCAGGTGTTAATTGCACTTTGCGACGTAAACAGTTCCAAGTAAGCCGGATATAATGAGTATAGATGATTTTAGGTAAATAACATGTTTTTTGCGTCCGGTAGCGGTGTCTCAATCGTAGTCGGATTGTGCAAAACGACCGAGCGCGCGCGTTTTACCACTCAATTTTGCTTCGTGCGTTATTTAGTCCCGGTTGCGTTCGCAAAATTGCCAAAACGTGCGTGCGTGCGTGAGTGAATCGTGTAACTTTTTTGCGTGTAACTCAGAGAATTCCTATGGATCGGAAAAACGGAGAAAGCGAAATCCACGGCAAAGCTCGATCTTTGACAGATAATTTTTTTTCAGCGATCCAACACCCCGTCGAGGTTGCAAAATATTGGCGAAATATGATGAATATTCGAGCGTCACATGCGAGCGTTTACTGAAAGAACGACAACGAGTAGTTACTTGGTAACTTTTCAGTCTATTTGAACACTGACATATCGAAAATTCAAATGACCGTAAATATGATAAACATTAAATTTATTTGTCGATTTTATCGATTTTTAATCTCTATTTGTTATATACTTTTCTTTTATATAATTTTCTTTACTTATTACAATATTCTGTTGTATCAAATTTATTTTTGAAATTTGTTATGGAAAGATTTCAAGCTGCAATGAATTCTTTTAATTTCACAAAACATTTTATGAATTTTCAAATTCTAGGCTCTCGGAAAATTAATAATATGAGTTCTATTAATCTAAATAAATATTGTGATGCATCTTGCTAATAAATCATATTTCAACGAAATGTTATTTTTATTTTCCAAGGCGGCCATTTACTTCCGTATATGACTCATATTATTTGAAATTAATGTTTTCCTGAACTTGATTTCGATAGTGATGTTACCGACATTTACGGGAAAAATGAGTAAAAGAAGTGCGTTTACTTGGTATGAGCGGCGCATACATCTCGATGAGGGAACCAGTGTAACAAGGCGATAGCGCGTCTCGGATTAAAAATTTCGACCGTGAATAACGGACGATTCTTCGACGACGAGGTGTACCCGATTTTTCGTCGTCCGTCGGCGCTGTACCGCCACCGAATGAGTCGTGATTATGTATTTATGGGTATCCATCAATCACTTTCGCTCTCCCGATTGCCGCGGATATCGGCCTTTAGCCTACGGATTAAAGTCATATCGATTTCTCGCCGTTCCCCATTGGTCGTTGCGCGTCGTGTTTTTTTCCTTTTTCGTCTGGACAGTCGTTAGGAGGCATATTCATGCGCGAGATAAATGGGCCTAACTCGGCTCGATGCCCGCGATTTGAAGCCGACGACGAGCGCCCCGTTCGATACGAGCCGCCTGTTTCTGTTTCTCCAAAAATTTGATTATATTACAAATTATTTGGAATTCAGATCGTTTGACAATTTAAGTCGCATCGTCACCGTGATCGTCGAAAAATGTTATCATACATTTTATCAAAATGTTTCTTAAAGGCGCGAGATAATTTTATCGGTAAAAAAGAAAGAGTGTAGACTTGAAAATCGTAACGTTGCGTGTTTTCAAAGATATAATATAATCTAGTATGATAATTTGAATATTGTGTCAAAGATATAGATGCTTAAATTTGCCAGTTTGTAACAGAAAAGAAAAAAATACTGTAGATATACAAATACATACATATACATATATATGTTTGTATTTGTCAACGCCCGGGGCTTATTGATGTTTCGGATTTTCTAACAATAAGAACTCCTAAGCTTTCCCGTCTTACAATTAGTTTCGGGACAGGAAAACGTTCCAGCCTTCAATTTCTGTAAACTCAACGATACGTAGATATAAAAATTCAAGCTAAACTAAAAGTATATGTTGTACAGACAGTACAGTTTATATTTTTCGTTTTCGATTAGTTAAGATTAAGCGTCTTTAAAAACTAAAAATATGAAAACCATGTGTATTGAGATATGTCATATTATATAATCGTCATTATAAAGAAAATGTTTTATCTTAACATTTGACGTTTCGTAGTGCAACTACTTCAGGGTTAATTCCAAGTTTTACGCCACCGCAATTTAAATTGTTATAAATTGTAAACTGAATTAAATTGTTATATTTTCTATTCTTCTAATGAAAGAGAGAGAGAGAGAGAGAGAGAGAGAGAGAGAGAGAGAGAGAGAGAGAGAGAGAGAAGCGACAGGTAGATAACATGGCGCGAGCTGTCTTCCGGGAATTTTATCTGATTTTATATGTTTGAGATAATTGAATTTCTAAGGAACTAATTAATTACTCCCACGTACGAAAATTTAATATTTTATATATCGTGTAATTGTGTGCAGTGGAGAAAAGAAAAATGTTAAGTATTTCAAAATCGAATTCGAAATCGAAAGAACTTAATATCAAGATAAACGTGTCTTTTATAAATAAAAATGATATTGCGCAGTATTTTCTACATGTTGATATTAATTTCAAAATAGATGTTTAGGATTTTTTTTTTTTTTTTTTCGAAATAAATTTTTACAATATTGACATTGAGTGAAAGCGCCCGTAAGTAGTACAATGTCGTCAATCGATACTCATCGGCCAAAGTTTTATTATAAATTGTAAATTTCATTTCGCATGTTAAATAATAATCAATCTATCTATCTCTCGTTTATATATTTTACACCAGAGGCGATTCTCCCTCTTGGTGAACGAGTTTTATTTTCATCACACTAAATGTCAAATGAAAATTTCGACGTAAAAGTTTGTTTCGAAATAAAACATTATAGCTGACGTGGAGAGCTCGCGAACATGCTTGCCGATTTCGAGACGAGCTTACTCCGTCGTCAAACGTCATCGACAGTCTCGTCTTTTTCTCTGCAATATCTTGATGATACTCAAGGTCGTCATTTTTTTGCCGAGTGATTATAGTGTACACATATTTAATTATTGTCGGTCTTAATAAAAATATTATTTATGTAAAGAACTATTCGGGTAGTATTTCGAAGTGATGACGAGTCTGGCGATGCCAAAGACGGATTTTATTTTCCCTTGAAATCTTTTCAACGAAATCTTTCGCATTACGCTTCTCTCGCGAGAGATTAATAGCCGGGTAGGACGCCTCCGATATTTCTTCGCGCGCGATACGTTATACAATTCTGAAATTGATTTCAACGCCGGCTGTGCGCCATGCAACAGAGATAGAGACCGAGTGCATTAGGGGGAAAGAGAGGAGCAGTGAAAAAGTGTGAGAGAAAAAGATATAGGGACGGAGGGCCAATGTTGTCGGGTTATTGGTGTTTACCTCGTCGGCTCGCGAAATTCGCCGACGGCGGCACCTCCATCACTCGGCAATTTTCTGAGTCCTCGCGGTGATCCGCCGGGGATCGCGATGTATTCTGCCGATTTATATTTTCACCCGAAGATAATCGTCAGTATTACAGAGCCGTCTTGTCCTTCTTTTCTCCCCCGCATCTCTCTCTCTCTCTCTCTCTCTTTCTCTCTCTTTCCTCAGCGGTTTTTTTCGCAATTTATACCAAGATGCTTAAGCGCTTGCCTTGACCTATCTACTTATAAATGACGGTCGTTTATCAGACTTTACTAAATTTCTCTTGGTTCTTGGTCCTGCCGAGCCGGTTGCGCGAAACTGAAACGTATACGAACGTTGTTTACGCAAAAACGTCATTTCCATACAGAATTCGCGCGAATCTTGCATTAATTCTCTGTGACAGGACACATTTGTATATTAACCTTAAGATGCATTATTCAATTTTTGTCTGAGATAAACGTACGCGCAACATAATTTAGCACTTAAGAAGCCGTATGAATTTTCATGTGACATTCATAGTATTAGTTAATTTTACGGTGCTATTTTTATATATTCAAAAAAATTAAATCAATTGAATTGAATTTACTTAACTGATGAGAGGAAAAAAAAGAAGTGAAAAAATAATTTACTGTAGAAGCACTTATAGCGTTAATATAGGCTGATATAAAAGCCTCCGGAAATATCTTTTCCACGTCGAGTCAGTCCATCGCTCTCGTAATGTCTCGGTGACAGTCCGACATCGTCACGACGTCGTGCTGTAACTTCTTCGCCGTTTCGGTCACAAATTAGCGCTGGACTGTCTGCAAATAGCGATTGTATTGTATATATGGTGTGCATGCTTTCGAACCGGCTTTGCCTAGTCTTCTCGGCGACGTTGACGAGGACGACAACGACGACGACGACGACGACGACGACGACGACGACGACAACGACAACGACAACGACGACGACGACGACGACGACGAGCTTCATCGTCGGTAGGTGTTTGCCGCAAGTTTCCCATGATCGCGTCTTGAGAGACACAACTTTACCCTGCTCCTTCCATTACCCTTTAAGATATTCCGCTCGGTTGTCAAGTGATATCTTCATACCGTCGTGACGGTGAATTATTGTCCATGCCTTTTTCAATCCTCAGCACGGAGGGATTCGCATTCTAGACGCGACATGTCCGCGCGCTACCAGATACTTTTACATCGTTTTTCGCGTATAAATGAAACTTAGTATTTATATAAATAGAGAAATCGCAAAGTGAAATTATTCATAATAGCCGAAAGATAATTTATCGCACGTGCATATAATATTGTATATTTCTAAAAAATATTTATAATAAATAATACTTACTATCTAATTATTGCATTGAAAAATATGAATAATATTAAAATCTTTTTATAAAAATATTTGTGTACTATCTTAGATAACACAATGTCTTGAATTCGATATGAAATTAGCGTTTTATATAGAAACTGGTTCATATAATAATACAATAAGTAAGAGATGTGTTGAACTCTTATGGATACGCTGGAAATATTCGTAAAACGAAATGATAAAGATAATATCCATATTAATTTAGTATTCTGATTGGTTCTTCGCGACATTATGTCGTTGCATTTTAGCGATACAAAAACGAAAACGTCGCGCATAACTGAAAAGATCGAATTTTAATCGGTGCGTTATACTTGCATTCGATTTCGAGGCGACTTTAATGCCGCGTATCGGATTAATTCAAGTGCGATAGCGGGCCCCCCATTCGATTCGCGTCATGTAATTTTCGCAATTCCATCGCGATCTTGACATGTTCGACGTGCGAGCGTAAATCAAATTAATCGAGAGTTTGGCATAAATACTTGTTCCCGATATTTCCGTAGCGTTGCAATTGCATTGCAGTAGCAATTGTAGCCGCATCACTCGAGATTTTTTTTGACGTCGGCATACTTTATCTCAAGTAGATTGAATCCGTGCAAGTTGATAATTCTTTCCTGTCACTCTCTCATACGACGGAATTGTGCGAATTAAATTACTTGAATAAACAAAACACTGATTGCACGCACATGGTTTACGACATTTTTGCAATGTCACTTTGCAACCAGATAGAATTACATTTTTCCAGATTGTATGGAACGTTCCCTCCTTCCTCCGGTTGGGAAGGTAACCACGAATTCCCGCCGCTATACTTGTTTTCGCGACGGAATTACGCGGCATTCCGAGCCCAACGCTAGAATTAAGCAATTAACGATAATAATCGGCTTGCTTTCGTTCCCGCGCAGACTGTCATGGCACAAACCGCGGACTTGAACGAAAAATCAATGCTTCCATTCCCGATTGACCGACCGATCGCGATCGATCGAGGCAGGTCTCCAGGCTTTCAATTCGTCAAGCACCCTGTCGATACGCCGCGCTCTCGAATTTGTCTGGCAATTAGCGCACTTTTGCTCGTCATCCATCAGCTTTGCATCGGCGCGAGAACTTTATTGCTAGAAATCACGAGGTCTTGCCCTTTTTTTGCGGTATTCTGGTAGATCGGCGCTGCTAGAGGAGTAATTGAATACGCGGTTATTTATTACCGGTCGTACGCGGTGGTATGTAATTAATTGTCTTTCCCGCGGCGATTAAATCTTACATTTTTCTCCGACAGCCATGGAAAAGAAAAAGTTGACTATCGTGATTCCAAATGAAAAATCAGACAAGTAGTTACGCTTTTTTACAAATAATAATATTGAATCAATTTCTTGCGACAATAAAATACTCTTTTGTTAGTTTAGATATAAATTATGCGAAAATATCTGGGAATATCTAAATTTGAAAAAAAAAAAAAAACTTTTTTGAGAAAACAAGAATTAAAATCTAAATCGTCAGGTAATTAGTCATTAAAAATATTGGTTTTTGAACGTAATTGTCATCAATTCATATGATAATTGTTTTGTGTTGTATTGACATTCGAGGTTTAATCGATGACACATGAAGATTTTTATTTTTTTTAATCTAATTGCTCTTCGTAGCCACATAGACCGCAATGACAACGCTATAGGTCGTGCATTTGATTTTAAAACCAGTGTCCTTAGAATCGACCAGCTGATGCTCGTCCCACGAACATAAAGTCGCGAAACTATGATTGATACAAGTTTGCTTAAAAAAAGACGTGACATTCTCGCGGTGTCCCGTGTCACCTTTTGAATATTTTCCACGTGTTCTCTCTGAGAGTCCTTGCGTCAATCGTTATAAACGCGCGATTCTAAATTTATGAGCCAACACCAGAATAGACAGCGCCTATATTTAAGCCTCTATAACCCACATTATTTCTTACTTAAAAAAAAATTATCGTAAAACATTAATAAATATTGCGATAAAAATTAAAGATTAATTGTACTTTTTAAACATATTATTTTAATTTCACTTTGTAAAACATTTTATTTTATAGAAATACTGTCATAGTATTATCTCAAAATTACAATGGATTATAGAAGATAAACTTTTTGTTTCTCGAGGATTAGAATATATTAAGAAAATTACAATATTACTAGCGCGCATAAATGCAAAGAATATTCTTTAATTTAGATTAATCTGTAGTGAACGAGAATGAAAGAGAAAGAGTGAGAGGGGGGGGGGGGGTGGAGGGAGGGAGAGAGATAAATATCTAATATTATTTGATGTAAAAAAATTGTGCATCTTAAATAACATCAACATTTATGTATGTATTGTAATTTTGTAATTTTATGATTCTAGTATGACGATGGCGGGCTGCACGGGGGTTACCTCGAGGGCGGTGGTGGCGGTGGAGGCGCAGGGCTGTACGATCCACACGGTAATGCCCGCGGCGTTCCCGGACTCCATCACAGTCCACACCTCGGTAGTATGGGTCCGGCCCACCCCCAGTACCCACCACCTCAGCCACCACAGCACGTTCTCGCAGCGGCAGCCGCGGCCGCGGCCTCCGCGGTACCCGATGTCCACAAACGCGACAAGGATGCCATATATGGGTAAGTGTGGTATATTTTCTCTATTTCTCTTCTGCGCGCACACCCACACACACACACACACACACACACACGCATACACATATATATATATATATGTGTGTATATATATATATATATATATATATATATATATATATATATATATATATATCTGTATGTATATCTGTGCCGGAAGCGCGAAGCGCCGACGATCGGGTGAAACGGGTCTATCGAGCGCGATAACGAGCGACGGTTGCATGCGCGTTACGTGGCGCTTCTAAATGCGGCTTATCGAGAAATTATGCGCACTTTCGGCCGCCGTTACGACGATCTCTAATTTGTGCGACATAATTTTGCATGAGCTTGAGTATAAATGTGCGCGCATGATTATGTTCGCGGTAATCGCCGATGATTATACTTATTATAATCCGTTTCCACCGCGCGTATCTAACTACTTACGTACCTACCTCACGTTTAAAAGATTTGCATAAAAGTACGTGTCGATAAATGTCCTATTTTACAAGCGAGACGTTTTGGCGGGAAACAGGTGCGAGAGCGAGCGCAGGACGAGCTTGAAATGCACATAAATTCGTCGTAGCTGTTTGATTTTCTGAATCCGTTTACCCGACCTGCCTCAACAATTTCATTGTAATGGGCAGGTCACTTTGATTTTTTTCCCTGTAATTTCGAAAGGAAGGCAACTTCCCTTTTTCTTTTTTCAATCAGTATCATAGTACAGTTGCTATATTGTAAGTAAATCCATACTATGATATCAAGGATCTACAAAAATTTAGATACTACAATTAGTGTTAAAAAAATATCGTGATTTTATATTATATTATTTTAGAGAAATAGAAATTATATTTTTCTCTTGAATAGAAAAATCCTTCAATGGAAATTATAAAATAATAATAAATGCACATAGCTAAAATAATGGTAGTATAACAGAATATAAAAAATAAGTTCAATAAAAGGCAATAATATACCTATTATTTTCAATAATTAATGACAGTAATTTACATTTTGCTTAGGGAAATATTAGAGAATATTGATTATTTTATGAATGAAAATAATTAACTTGTATCGTAATTTAAATTATGAATTAGTAACTGTTAGCAAAAAATTGTCAATAATATGCAAGTATCAGACAGATCTGGTTGCTAAACGAAATGTCGAAGGGAATATATTGATGTATAGTTTGCTAGTATCATTATAGGATTCTCAGTCTCGAATAATATTGACGTTACATTCCGAAGCGACGTGTCCAGTTTTCTGTATCATGCGCGATATCGTTTTTGCGATACATTGCAAAGTCGGACAGAATATCATTACCATATGGTTAACTCGACAGATAACCACGTTTCAACGAGCTGTCCCTCGGCTTAACGATATTTTCCGTTCCTCCGCGATGACAATACGTCACATTGCTTTTACACGAGGTTCTTTCTATTCTGGTTTTTACTACATGTTAATTTCTTGCTTTTAAGACAGTAATACATATGAAAACTTATTATTAAGAATGCGAATGAGAGATTATATATGAAAAGTACATAAAATGAACGAGTAATATATGCAACAATTCACGATCGCCAAGATACATATAATAGAAAGAAACAATATCTCTAATTTTTTATATATTTTAGTTTTTACATTATATTGCCAATATTTCTGTATTGCTTTTTTTTTTTTTTTGTATTTTTTTTTTTTTTCGCATCATCGTAGTAACTCGTGCCACGCGCATCCACTGATTGTACGAGCTGAAACACGTCAAATGGCCGTTTTACGAAGCTGGCTCAGCGACCGTGTTCCGCGTGATTTATAGTCGCGAGATGCCCGTGATTTCTGATGTACCGTCCTAGAACGGGAGCCTCATTATTCCGTGCACCCTGTAATTTGTCCATTCGTCGTGTGCCCGGGCCCGACCCGAGGTGGAGATTCCACAACTTTCTCGGAACGCTCTGCCGCCGTGGAAGGTGTGCTTTCGGTGCGTTTATACGGTTATACGCACGCTCTCTCGCTGCCGAGAGGATTCTGTTTTAATTGCATAGCGGTATCTTATGTTAAAATTGCATTCTTTTGAATTAATTTTACATTATATTGAAGATTAACTCGAATCACATCCTCTTCTTTGAAAAACTGATGGAATATATAACTTGATTTTTTAAATTGTTTAATACGAAATCAGAATCTCTAAAAATACCTAGTCTTGAAATAACTTTTTTTTTTTTTTTTTTTTTTTTTTTTTTTTTTACTTGAGTTAATTCTGGGAACATTTATGATCTCATATCACGTGCGATTTTCTTTGCTGCGCTAAAGAAAACTTAGGTGCTAAAAAAGAATACTCGTGTCTATACAAAGTATGTAATCCTGTTTTATAGAATACGTTTTTGGCATGATTGAATTGAGTCGTTCGATAGCAGAATCCGTGACCATTTTTGTCTCGTGTTTCATCCAACTCGATTAATTCGTCTGTTAAAGCTTTCCACGTGTGAGGAGATTGATGTTGCTCGTGCTCGAATGTAATGAGCCACGATAAAAAGAGAAAAAGTCAGGGACGTCTTAAAACATTTCATTAAGATGATTTTTCGAACAAGTTGCACGGAGATGTAAAATGTACATATACGTATACAATACATAATATTGATTGATACTAACGTATACTTTTATAATTAAATAAGGAATAGTGATATTTTACAAAATTGTTTGACGTAACAAAAAAAGTAAAACTCTTAATAATATTTCTTAACAATAAATTTTTACTCTGTCTGGTTGTCAATAATAACATTAAATAATAATGTGCTTATTTTTTAATATTTTTTATTTGATAATTTTTTTTTAAATACAGTAACACACGCTCTAAAGAAAAGTATTATAAAGTTTAAACAATATCTATGAATAATTGCTCTGTCATTGATAATTTTTTGATTACGACGACGATTCTCTTTTCTGCTTGGTGGAGTTTACGTAAAAACCGGATGTAACGTGAAGACACAAATCTAAATCAATCACTGGAATCTTAGTGACTTATGCAAGGGGCCTATGTAATCAAGTTATTTAAGAATTAAACATCTCGCAAGTTTCTCATGCAAATCTGAATGACAATTTATCGTCTGACAGATGGAAAAGTGATATTGCTCAATTATCGATCTCTTAGTGAAATAAATAATCACATCGCGGATATTATTTTCAGGCAATCAGCAATTTGATTAATATAAATTTGCGCGAAGGAATGTGAACAGTCGTCATCTTTGCGTTGAAAATGACTACGAAAAAGAATTTATAGGCTATAGATTTCTCGTAGTTTTTTAAAGATTAAAAATAGCTTATAAAGTACTCGGGAATGTACCGTTTAATGAGCGTAAAGATTTCGAAAACTCTTATATTTTATTTATTTTATAACATGTAGCTTTTATAGCAATGTAATTCAAGAAAACAGAATCTTAAAATTTTTATTTTATTTTATGCATATGTAAAAGTGTATTGTGTATTATAAAGTTATTTAATATTTGGTGTTTTAAAAAGTGTCATAAAAAATTTACGACAAAATTTATAATCTCAGTAAATTTTTTTTTATTGAGTTGTGAAATATTGGCTGACTTGATCAATAAAAAATTGATTATTTAATATATATAATATACATATACTCTATTATAAGCAACCAAGATTGCCGAAATTAGCTATTAGTCGGAGTATCTTGTAAGCGGTAGGATTTGTAAGTTTTTGACAAATTGGAACAATTAATCTATTATTATTCTCGGCTTTCTTCTACTCATCTTTTTCTAACACTTATGACTCGTGATTTGCATTTGATTACTTGTACTCGAGATTAAAGGACCGTTAACAAAATTAAGCCATGTGTGTGAAATCGCGTCGCTGTCGTTTAGCGAATCGTAAACCGCGGCGTGGCGTGAAATCGACGATGCCCGTGCGCAACAATAAGAGTCGGCAGAAAGAGAGGCGGGGGAGGCGAACAGAGAGAGAGAGAGAGAGAGAGAGAGAGAGAGAGAGAGAGAGAGAGGTAGGTAGAAAGAGAGGGAGGAGGCGTCGATTCGAGGGGCGGAAACCGCAAAACCGCAAACATCCCCCGTACGGTGTACAACGGTCCAATCATATCATTACCTTTTGCGGTCCCGTCATTCTGACACCTCGTTTCTGCCCGTCGTTTGTCATCGGAGTTGCACTTTGTTGTTGCGCCGCGCGCACGACCGCCGTTTTAAAGAAACGCGCACTTAAAGCGCGCCCCATTCAATCGCGGCCTGTAACGCGCTCGGTGGTTTTCCCCTCCTCCTTTGACCGCGTATAAAACTATACAGGTGTTCGATTCTGGTCTCGCGACGTCCTAAAAAAATGTCGTGAGTCTTTCGAAATTGCACATCTTATGCGGGATAATGCCTTTACTAACAAGAAATGGTTTGTATAATGCTCTTTACACCGCGCAATATTATCAATACTATTTTTATCTCCTCAAAGAGACAATTTCACGAATCACGTTGAGCCATCTTCGAATTTCATTAGGAGTATAAAAAAGAGAATGAGAGACAGAGAAAGTCGGGAAGAGTTTTCAGTGTGGGGGTGAGCGCGCGAAAAATCTAAATTAACAATTACTGCGTGACGTTGCGTTAAATCGATTACCCGGTGGTGGACGGTACCGGACAGAGCGACGAGGGAGAGAGCAGCGTTAGAGAGGTAGAGGCGATAGAGATATAGACAAGGAGAAGCAAAAAAAAAAAAAAAACAAAAAAAAACAAAAAAAAACAAAAAAAAACAAAAAAATAACGGTCCATATACTGCGGCGGTAGGCGAAAGGGGTAAAGTCGACGACTTTTTTTTTTTTTTTTTTTTTGCCTGGGTCGCCGGCGGTACCTTCGGTTCGGTTCGTTCAGCGCAAGTTCAGCTCGGTTAGGTCGGCGCGCAGGAGAGTACGTTGCTCGCGGCGGCCACGTCAATTTGTCGAAATTCGTTCCGAATCGTTTTATGTCCGCCACGCCGCGAGACGCGACCCGCTACCATGCGCACACAACGCCTCCACCTTGGCGGCTACCACGTTCGCGCCGTTTGCTCTCCTCTCTTTTTCTCTCCCCTTCCATCGAACTTCTCGAGACCCCTCTAAGGTTTCATCGCCGTCTTTAAAATTGTATAACCCCATGGGACGAGACGGAGCCGCGAGCTAAAAATCCGTGTCAATGGTCACTTTTAACTGGCGTCGTCAAACATTCTGTCTACAGAGGTGTAGTAACTTACTTTTATATTTTGTTTAATGATTCATTTACTTTCATGTTATGTTATTGGATTCATTGGAATGCAACGCTTTTTTTATATTTAGCATTTTTTTGCCTATTGTGTTCAATTAATTATTATTAAAGTTGTTTTTAATGTCGATACAAGAATATGTGTTTGTAACTGACGTTGTATATGTATTTTGGACGTTGGATAAAGCACTATCAATAATAGAGACTATTTGGTACCATTTGTCTAAAATAAACATGCATACAAATTAAATGCGTTGTTTTGTGAAAATTTACTTTGCGTATTGTATTTAGATTATATGTACATTCTTATCATTTCTTGTTCCACCTATGTCTTTAAAGAGGTAATTTACATACGACTGATCATTTAACAAATTCCAACGTAAAATGTTAATGATACGGACGCAAATTAGGAGTTGATGTAGGCTTCGTTTAACTTCAAAATAATGTCATTTGCATGTTTGCGACGGTGAATACGTATATCATTTGTGTTGTTTTAAAGTTAAATTTTATGTGGTTCTAAATATATACTGTAACATAAATATTAATTCAGATTGCAAAGTAAAAAATGGCAAAGTTGCAAAGTAGAAAAAAAGCAAAATGTTACATATAATAATGCACGCGCTTCCCGTGAGCGTGTCGTACGCATTGTACACTTGGTAGTTGCATATTATACCGACGCATAAATAATTGTTTCGAGAACGCGCGCCACGGAGTTGTGCCAGCTTTAAACTTCGATATTAAGACCTTGTTTGCAACACGGTGTTGCACCGGCACACCAGCCTAATCTTATCTTATCCTCCTAATGCCGCGTTGCCGTAAGCATACATTGTGTGTAACACGCGCTTTTGTACGCGCAGAAGAATATTGCGTATGTGAATATGTGTATCGAATAGTGCGACAACCTTTACGTTTTTCCTCTCTTCTTTTCTCCTCGAAATGATCTTAAGGATCCTCGATACACCATGTTTTTTTGCAGTAGTATTGAGGAGTAATTTTAATTAGATACAATACCTTTTCATTCATGGATATATTCGTTTCTTCCTTTTTATTAATTTTTTATAAAGCAGTGGATTAAATTAATTTTACTTGAATATCTCGCATATTGACTTATTAATAGAGCCAGACTTTAAGCCATGCCTCGATCTGTTACGATCGATGCGAGCTATATGGCGGGACTAAAATAGCAAAAAGTATAAGAACGCTTTCGTTATTTAGCATACATCCCACCCATCGAATTTGCAATTTTCAAATTAACACGCATGTTATTTTACCCTAATCGTTATTCACAAAGGGCGACACATTCCGTATTATTGATCGTCCCCCATCATTATTCAATTTGTCTATGGATATACTGCGCGTGTCGGTAATAAAACACGGAAATTAAGAATTGAGTTAAAAAAGAAAGTGATTTGTAAAAATTAAATATTTTGAATATAATTACTAGTGGTGTAAAATAAAGAATAAAATCTTTTTTACTTACGTAATGTAAATGATATAAAATAACATATGCAAAAATAAAAGCAACGTGAGGAAATATTTTGCAAGTTTGTAACACACAAGGAGCAAATTCTAACGGTCGCACGAAAGGTGGTTCGGAATGATTTTTTCGATGGTCGACAGAGAGGAGTGGTCGGCTGCTTTTCGGTTAAGCGCTTCACGCTGGATTTCGCTTCTTCTGCCACCACGGTTGTCCAAGTTAATTGCGTCCTCGTAGCGCTAACAGGCGGCTCACCTCGTCGGTCACGCGCGGATAAGAGAAAAACGCTACGCGGATAAGAGAAAAACGCGCGGCCGCACAGAGGACGAGACTTTGTGTCGATCCGGATCGCTTTTTCGCACGGGCCACGCTTCGACGATTCGAGAAACGCTATTTACGAGCATCCGGTACATGGATGTTTCAAACACTCGCGAAGAAGAGAAGAGATGATGAGAAGGTGGACCTTCCTGGCGCGGAAATCATGCCCTATCGTTTTAAGCCTTTTGTCGTTGCAAAGAAACTCATTATCGTTGCATGAATATCTTTTTACGATGCACACGCCTTACCAATTAACGATATCGATTTATTGCACGGAGAACGCCAAGTTGGTCTCGTTCGTGATTTTCGCGCCTCCTTTCGCAAGCATTACGTTACGTAATATCGCGGGCATCGGATGATAATTTATCGTCTCTTCGCAGAAACGAATCGGGGCCCGGCGGTCAGAAGCTCGAACGACTGCGGCATTAATTAGCATGCCTGTCGAGATCGGCGTTGCTTCGCGAAACGGCGTGTGCTCCAGTTTGCGTGCTCCGTTAGCATAATATATCTTGTCGTTGGCGTACTCGCTTGCTCGCTTGCTCGCTTGCTCGCTTGCTCGCTTGCTCGCCCATGCCTTTAAACGCACTCTCTCGTTTCTTCTTTCAGACATCCCCTGTTCCCACTCCTCGCACTCATATTTGAAAAGTGCGAGCTGGCAACGTGTACGCCGCGCGAGCCTGGTGTAGCGGGTGGTGACGTCTGCTCGTCGGAAAGCTTCAACGAGGACATCGCCGTTTTCTCAAAACAGGTGAGTTTACAAAATATATATAAATGTCAATTTATTTTATGTTAGATACATGTATTCTATATCGGAGAATCCTACTGTCGACGTGTTTATATTTTTCAAATATACACATATGTAGTTTAATCTTATCTATAGAGAATACTCTAAAGTTCTTTTGATGTTCAAAGTTACACTAAAAAAGGATACACACAATTTACATACGAATCATGTAACGGTCGAGATATTAACTACAGACACACTTGCGTGGCAGAAAAGTGAAAGGATTTTATAGAGTTATAAATAACACGAAATCCACTCTTGCCGTTTAGCCTCGATGGTCCTCGCGAAAATTTTTGGTTGACGTATTGCCGTGCGATCCTTCCATAAAGAATGTCCTATGGTGATTTTTGGGCGTTCATATGAGTCACGAGGAACGTGCGTTTCATCCTGAAACAGTAGATCCATGCATGAGAACTGGCTGGGCGCGTCTTAGGCCTCGAAGAAGAAGAACCTAACCCTGCCTCTATCCGTGGGACTTATTTTTAGGATTATCGTTGAGAGAGATAGAGATAGATAGATAGAGAGAGAGAGAGAGAGAGAGAGAGAGAGAGAGATTTCGAGACCCCGAATATATGTATATACCGGACTCCGCTAGTACACCGAGACAGAAGACTCGCTCGCGCGCGTGAGCGCGTTTTTTTCTCTATTCCCTTCTTCCTATTTTTTTTTCTTTCCCTCTAGCGGCTCACCTGAGGCAGGTCCCCCCAAGGACACGCGTAGGTAACCCGAGATTCTATGGGGCCGCATGCCGTGAAACGATTTGGACCTTTTAAAACATACCATTTCGCTGTCTGCGTGCCAGGTCGTACACGTAGGTTTGTTCGAAGGCCTCGGAAAGTGTACCGGTTGAATGTGCGTTTCCGCGTGCTTTCTAGAGACAGTTCGGTTGACGCGGACATTTGCATGGATAACATGATACTTCGGAAGTGATATCCCGAAACTAGGACGACTAATGTCGTTGAAAAACGGAACATAAATATGCATATTTCATATCTGAAGGTACTATATTTTCTCTATACTAGTTTTATATCATAAAGCGACATTTTGATCTATTTTGAAACTTTTTTTTCAACTTATTACGCCTCATGTAATTAATACATTGTACTACAATACTATTGGATATTTAATCTTTCACATTTGAACGGTAAATCTTTTTGATTCAAGAGATTCTTTGCATTTAGATAGGAATAGAGAATTAAAATTTGAATCAAGCAATAATTAAAGATTTATTCACTTCCATCTGTTGTTTTTTTACGCGTAGTTTTTTTTTTTTTTTTTTTTTTAAATATAGCTACATTCTTGACAATGTATTAAGCGAGGCGACAGAATGGGCAATAAAAATGTTATCGTGCTCGTTTGCTTATAGTGAACTGATGCAAACGAATTCAGTACATTTAGATTGAGAGGTATAGAGTATGCACCAGTTGCTGCACCGTTAGATAGCTAGTATAACTTCCACAATAATTATCACATTAGCATTACGCATTTTATGTCCGTATTGATTATAGAGAAATTTTGTTTGTATTGTATATTAATTGAATTCCTACTAATTCGAAGTAACAGATAACATCTTTAAAGAGGGGTATATATACACACACACACACACACACACACACACACACACACACACACACACACACACACACACACACGCACACACATTAGAGTATAAAGGAGATAATATCTTTGTGATTGCGAAACTTTTCGCGAACTCCTTACGTCACACGATCGCGCGCTTGTACGTCATTTTATTGCTGGGGGAAAAAAAAATTTGTCTTACGTCTAAATATAGGGCGTCGGTAACACAGTAGCGGTGGCTTTGAGCAATGCTATACCGAGATAACGATAAGAATTAAGCCCCGACGCGAGGTAGGAGAAGGTGGCTGCGTGTGTATACATTATTTCGTCGTATTGATGCCGAAAAGTTTCAGACGATAAAAACGCTCCAAGTTTCCGGCGTATCGGAATTCCAGAGATAATCGATAATTACTTTCTTTCAAATAAGATACTTTTCTTTTTGTCAATAGAATCAATGCAGCATAGCGCGTTTCTACGTTATTATTTATCACGTTGACATTATTACATTAGGAGACCGTCGAAGATTCAGTCGGCGCGAAATTGGCGTGTTGTGATATTTGCATCTTAATAAGGCGCACCATAAGACACATTTCAAAACGTGCATGAAAAATAATGTTCATGACTATGGGCTTATTCCGAGACGCTGCCTTTTACTAGGATATTTTCCTCTTTCTTTTTTTTTTAGTTATATATGTTCTAATCTTAGTTATAATTAAATCCATACAATATCAAGATAAAAATTGACGATTGCAACTAATATTTTTTTCTTGCATATAATATTCTTTTCTAGTTTTAGTAATAATACGATAATAATAAGTTGGAAAAAAAGAATAAATAACGAGACGATAACATTAAAAAAAAAAAAAAGCTACGATTTATTACGTTCCTTTTTAAAGTACATATATAAAATCTTTGTTACAGTGAACATTTTAATTATTTGAAATATTTATAAATAATTTATATTGATGTTTAATAACTGATACTCTTAATTATCTCAATCAGATATTCTCGTATTGTTTTAACGAATAATACATTAATTTTGTTATGCCTATCAAGGTAATTTGAGAAATGTTGTTTTTAATTTAATGTTATCAATGTTTGTAGCATCTTGTAAAGATTAAATCTACAAATTGATTATACTTCCTTTATAATATATTATGTTAATAACATATTAAGTTAAAACTTTGACTAAAAAAAATAACTTTAATTTTCAATGATTTAACTATTATTCTGTAAAATTTTCTTCATTGACTTATCGTATTGCTACGCCAAGTTTTTCATATCTACTGTTTACAAAATGTTATTTGCGCGTATCATCACTGACTATATATATTGTTGACACGTGTATTTTAGCGGTAGCTCTTGCTCAGCCTCATATTTCAACTTACATTAAATCTCTTCTTGCCCCTTGCGCACGCACATTCAAATGCTAATAAAATCATATATCTGAATTTTGCGACTAGCAGCAACTTAATTAACGCATCAGAGAAGGTCGCTCGCGTTTGTGTTAATATCGAGATTACGATCGCGTATCGGAGTAGATAAACAAATTATATTCAGCGGATAATAGTCCTTGTCGCGAATCTTCTCTTGAATATAACATTACACGCTATATTCGTGCATACATTTTTTTTTCCTTGTGCGCTATCTTTCGATCGATCGCGTTAATTCGTGAGGTCGGTTTATCTTAATTATCAAATTGAATACGACGTATTATTCTTTTTTTATTTTTTACGCAGTTTCTCTGTTTTAGAAATATCAAACATTTTGAGTACAAATTTTCAACACGATTTTCATATTATATATTAGAATGCAGTTCAGATGTATGATTATATATATATATATATATATATATATATATATAACATATTATTATTTATATTTATATATAACATATATCTATTCTAGCCTTTGTAAATATCGATATTTAAAAGCAGACATTGCTTGCGACTGTCACTAGGCAGCAAGTCTCTCATGCCACAGTACGACGATGCACATCGGTAGATAAGCAGGTGACAATCCTCTTGCGGCGGTTTTTGAGGCGTGCCGTGCGAGACGTGTCCTTACATACCCTTCGATCCCCTCCCCCCCCTCTCTCCCTCGTATGTCGGTACCGCCACGGCGATAGGGCCGAATGACAAAAGGGCCGCACGCGGGATTATTTCGCGTTTCGTTGCGTGCCGTGCCGTGCCGTGCTGTCCTGTCCTGTGCGTACATGCGTGCATATGTACACGCATGCGTCATAGCCGCCGCGAGATGCAGCGCATGCGCGATTCACAGTCGGGGCCCGACTATGACGGTCGGCGAGTCGTGAGAAGCGGCAAAGCGTAGAGAGTTGAGCCGGCGCGCGATGGTAATGGAAGAGCTGAAGAGGAAGGGGGGGGGGAGGGGCCGGAGAGGCATCGAGAGGAACATGGGATGAGAAAGAGAGAGAAAGAAAGAAAGAAAGAGAGAAGAGAAGAGGGGCAGCAGGCTGCTCATTTTCTGCCATTGTAAATTGATCTATTCAATGGGTCCACTATTATCCCCCCCTGCGGTCCATGCATCGTGTGCCCTATGGGGGCCACGATATTCCTCCAGTCTTCCGTCTCCAACGCCCCTTCTGCATGCGCTCTCTTTCTCTTTCTTTCTCTCTTCTCCCCCGGCACCCGCCAGAGACCCCTCGCCTTCTTTCTCTCCCTCGGTTCGCGCTCTTTGCCTTCAACGTTGCCTGGCTGCAACGTGCCATCGGTCGTACCCCGCTGCGCCACGTTGCGCCGTGCCTTTGTTGCGCCCTTTTTTTCACCCGCCAAAAGAGGCATCCCGCTTTTTTTCGCGATCATCGTCGACGACCGCGTCGAAAAATTTCGCTCGCGCTTCGTCGCCTCGCGGCTGCGCACCATCTCTGTAAACCCAGCCACTCAAATGAGCGACGATATTCGCTAGATTATTAACAGAGTATGAAAACTTTTTGATCCATATTTATTCATTTATAAATTCAACGTACATGCAAAGATATTATTAATAACTAAATTATTATTTTCATTATTAAATCACAAATCTAGTTGAAAATTGATAAATTATTTCGATATTATTTAATGAAGATTTCATGCGAGACGATCGTTAAGTAGATATATATATGAATTTTAGAGCGCAATTTATTTATACCAAATTAACTTTCTGATGAGCTTAACGATCTAATATGTGTGTCGTAAAATGCGAGTGCGAGATATTACTGCTATTCACAAGCAAAGCATTTTTCCGATGGTGTAATAGTGTCTTGCATGAATTGAAACTGAATTAGGAGATGTGGGCGTGCATGTGTTCACGATGTCGCGATTCTATGTCACGCTCACAAATACATGGAAAGAGAGAGAGCCCAAGAAGAAAGATCCTATCGGAGATTTATTGGTACAATTAGGATGCACCTCTTGAAGCATTAAACTTTCATAAAATACCTAATGGCGATCGCTAGAGAACGTATCCTATTCAAATGTAAACTGTTGGTTCTTCCGTCTCTAACGTTCATTCACCTTTCTTCCTGTTCAGCTTTACGAGTCAAAAATCTGATACACAAAAATGTATCATATACGTCAATATTATATACCATAAATATATATTATAAATTTATTTTTACATTGAAAGAAATTTTACGCGCAAAGTCATAAATATAAATAAGAAGTATAATAAAAAGCATTATATTCATATGTGCAATATTATTTCTCATGTGCAATAAATATTTTTTTATTTTCAAATATATAAATGTTCAAAAAAGAAAATATTTTTTACAGTTAAACTAATCAAAGAATAAATTCTCCAAGCAATTTGAATTAATTATCAACAAGTCGTTATGAGAACCGGTACACCATCAAAGTGTTTCAATTTCAATAGATTTTAATAGAAATTCGAGACAATCGTTTCATTGTACAATATTACACATATTTATTAATTCGCGAGAAAAGTACACATCAAGTTTTTTGTATGTACCTAATGCGGAGTACACGATGATTTTGTTATCATTCGTGCGTAGTTTTGTCATCACGTAAGCAGGGAAATACCAGTTCGGACGTAGATTTCGTGTATTAATAAATGTAGTATCAAAATCAGGAATGTCGTGCAAAATGTCGCGCGAGTGTTTTGTGCTTTTAAAGATGCATCAAGGATTAGGAAAAGATGAGTAGGCCTGGGATGGCGTCGGGCTTGTGGGAGCAATCAGATAAGGTACTTTATTATGTATTATTCGCGAAATTAATTTATTTGTCGCGATTATCGTATAACATATTTCGTGAAATTTCATTTGGATGTGTGTGTGTGTGTGTGTGTGTGTGTGAAGCTGGCGTCTTACTTTTTGGAAATTCATTAATTGTTGAGAGTTTTAGTTTTATTTTTAATAGATTTTGAATTCTTGATAGATTAAACAGATTGCCGGCCATTAAACGAATGGCCCGGGAAAAAATTGAGACAAACTGAGACGCTAATCACATTTCAGTTGTTCTATCAACTTGAAACGAAATTTTGTGTCGTTCTGTAATCACTTATTCTTCCCGAACAGAGTTCTAGGTATGTGTAAAAAATATTAGAATATTTATTAAACAGATTATCGAGACCCCGGTGTAACATGAAATCTTATTTAAAGCCGATAGAACTATATATCGAAAATACAATCAGTATCTGACTGCAATAATTATACGTCCAGTATCAGTAAGCGATTTAATTTGTTTAATTAATATTTTAATAATTTTTACGCATAGAATTTTTTGTAGAACTATTATGAAATTGTCAAGCGCATAAAAACATTCATTAATTTTTACTAATTTAGATATAGAGGCATTAAATTGTATTCGCGTAATTTGTTGTTGTGTCAGTTACAGATACATCTCGAAATTGTATAAATGTTGATATATTTTACATAGATTGGATGAAAAAATATATTTTAAAAAGAAAATAATTAAATTCAAATGTTCATCTACTAGAAACATTTATAATGTTTTTATTTTTAAAGAGAATAATTGAGATGTTTTTTGCTCAAATAGTTAAAGCGTGTAGAAGAAGATTTGTCTCGAAAAATTGTTTGAATTTTTCACAGGCGTTTTGTTTTTTTTTTTTTTTTTTTTTTTGTCTCAAACCTTAAAAGCATAGAATTGACCATTGTACTAAACACTTTTTCTAGCTCTAAAAGTTACTGTCACCCGCAAACAACAAAAAATTATCATTTTCATCGCATCCATGACGTGCTTACTTACATGGGATGCTTTCATGTTACCAGTAATAGTAACGGTAAAATGTTCTTTGACCTCGAGAAGATATATTGTTGACTAGTAAAAAAACTGACTACAACAAGCATAGCGAAAGTTAACTATAGTATAGTAGTAATGTGTTAGGTTGAAAAAGTTGTAAATTCGTTATGGTATTTAGAAAAAAGATCTTTTTTTATTGCCACAGGAGGTGGGACCAAATTTTGGAAAAACTGGTGAAAATTAATGTCTCTTTCTCGATTTTTTTTTGAGAAGTATTATCTAGTTATGAATTGACACTACACCTTATTATTAGTTGAATGTTATGTTGTATATTTATTGCTATTTTTACAATCACAAAAAATGCAATAGAATCATAAAATATTGATTGAAATAATAAAAATTATAGTTGATTTTTCTTAAGCATTTCTGTTGATTCTGATTTGCATGGAACATATATTTGCAAAAAAAAAACGAAATAACAAGATATTCTTTGAAATTTATTAGGGCTACGCGTGATTCTTGAAATACAAAAAAAAAAAAAAAATATGTTGAAAAATATTTAAATTATAATATATTATATATATTATATATAATATAATATAATATAATAATAATAATATAATAAATAATAATAATTATATATATATAAAAATATAAATATTATATATATAATTATATATAAAATATAATAAATAATAATAATAATAAAAAAAAAAAAAAAAAAAATTATAATAATATAATAAAAAAAATTTTTTAGAAATGAAATAAAAAAAAAATAATTAAAAAAATTAGAAAACTTTTCGTCTACATATGAGTATTCCGCGTAGTGTATTTCGGCCTGCATCGAGTTCTCCAATTGAGAAGGGAAGGGTTACGAGAAGCGAGGGTTCGAGGGGGCGGCAGCAATA
This sequence comes from Anoplolepis gracilipes, assembly GCF_047496725.1. NCBI lineage: Eukaryota > Metazoa > Arthropoda > Insecta > Hymenoptera > Formicidae > Anoplolepis > Anoplolepis gracilipes. The sequence goes on from NC_132973.1 coordinate 455,043, forward strand.
GCAGAGAAAGCGAGCAACAGCAACAGCAACAGCCTCTAAAGCAGCTGCTCCGTATATCTCTCGGCAAGATCGGCGCACACTGGGAAAGTCTCAACACACGGCGTGCGTACGCATTTTCCCTCCATGTGGACCCTCGTACGTGCACACGTCCGAGATCGTCCCGAACAGACACCCCGCTTGCTGGAACGAGAGTATTCTCTAAATATTATCGCATAATATTTTTACCGCCTTCGCCGCGCTAAGTTATGCGCGTTCGACAGTTAGCAAATGCTGACGTTTCTATACGCATCTATCGATGTTTGTTTTCTCATGGAACATTCTCGATCGCGCGAGCGGTCGACTTCCTTCGCCATTACGTTTCATGCGATGATAGTATTTTTGTTCTTTCTATGGAACTTTACATTGCGTTGTCGCTGCTTCAATATCGCAAGATAGAAGAGAAAATTGTTTCTCTTGTATCGCTGTATAAATAAATTGTTTCTTGTAAACTAGACGAAATGTATCGTGCAATCACTGTTGAGTTAAACGCTGCCTAACTTTGCCAATTTTCTCATTTCCCATTATTCTCCCTCGGACGATACTTTTTATTGCGCAGACTGCTGCCAAGCTTTTTACGAATGCGTCAGCACGTGTATGAACGGCGTATGAACGACTGCACCGTTTCGGGAAAAACGGTGTGCAAAGAATCATAAGCAGCGATACGCCGAGAGGGAGGCAGCTGGGTACAGAAAAGAGAAACGGGCTGTTTACAATTTGTAATCTTGCCTACCTGCGTGGCGCTTAACTCGTTGCTCGGGAACCGTCGAAAAAGCGCGATGACAGGACCGCGCAAGAACTAGTCCTCCCTCCCTTACCTTTCCCTACGAACAGTTGACAGTATTTTTGTCGCACGAGACGCCTTCATTACCTATACACTCAGAATACAGGAGGAATACAAGAGGAATACAGGAGAGCTCGAGGACTCTCCCATTCAGAATTCCGGCTCATGAATACGCGCTCTTGCCTGGGAATTCGTGCGTGAGGACAATATTTCATTATCCATGATTTTTTTTCTTTCTTAGAAGAGCGACGCTCCTGACTGAATCTCACGTTTCTTGACTCTTTGGATATTCGATATTGTAAGAGAGAAATGATTCTTTCTTGGGAAGAATAACTTCGTCTTCGAACTTCGTCTAATATATTCCGTGTGTAATAAATAATAATGGCATATAATAATTTCAACAAGTTTACATTAATTTTCTGTAAATTAAAAATAAAACTTGCTAATCATATGTATACTTATTTTCGTAATCGATTTTGATATTAGCCAGCACGCATTCTTTTTCAGTGGCAAAACGAATTGGCCCCGTAGAGAGTTAATGATACCCCGAAAGCTCTAATCTGATCGTTTGATCTAATGTTGTAGATAGCACGAGTCTGAAACGCTGCAAACGAGATTAGTTATGTGGTTTTTTCTTTCTCTCGTCGAAAAGTTTGAATATCAATTCGAAAATAGTTTGTTTTTTTTCCATTTTGATCGCGATGCGAATGTCTGAGAATTTTAACAACGCCTCCTTTGGCTCTTCCATTGCTGTCTGCCTTCTCGATTTGCCGCCGGGATTCCATCGCGTTTCCGTTTCTGTACATACGAATTGAACAGTGGGAGTCCAATTAAGAGGAAGCACGCGAAGGAAATCGCTTTGAGAAAGAGGTGCGAAGAGAGGAAGAGAGAAGGGGGAGAGATGTAGCGCGGAGGCTTGGCTGTACTCATGTGTATCCCTATACATATATGTATGTACACCGCGATACGATCGTCCGACAATCGTCGATGTAGCTTTAATACCGCAATTATGTTGGATCCAATTATTAACGATCTTATATGTGTGTCTGTGTGTTACAGATCAGACAAGAGAAGCCGTACTACATTGCGGACCCGGAGGTGGATTCGTTGGTGAGTAATTTCTCTATTTGTTTGTTTATACTTATGTGTGCAAGCGAGATATTTGTTGCGTTTCTTGATATCGCTTATCCGTGGCTCATAATTTCCTTCAGTACATTCGTGCAATTTCCTTGAAAAATCGCGCGTGTTACAATTTGCACAAATTTACACGCGAGAATAGCGGCAAGTTCTTTGCGTTCAGACACGGATCGAGGATTAATTACGATATCAATTAAATCGAGAGAAGAAAGATATTTTGAGTGAGCGAGACCTTGAGACCGCGTTATCCGCTGGATTTAACGGCGTGTAAATAGCGAGAAGTCTCGTCGTCGCGTTATATTTTTCCTGGCGGCTCCGCTAATCGCCCAATTTCATCGGAGGTGATTGTCTGTCGAGATACCGAAATACGGTCGGTCGACTTCAACGACAAAATAACGAACCAGGAAGTAAGGTAACAACACACGAGTCAGCGCCAGTGTGTTCCACACTCTCTGTTTTTTCTCTCTTTCAGTGAGTGGAATAATTAACGGAATAGAGCGTTATCGTTGCGCGCTTCCATTCGTCGTTATTCCCGTCGAAACACGGATTCGGAGTTTCACAAGGACGGATACATTCATTATGAGATATCTGGATGATAAAGTATCGTGTCTCACCAAAACAAATGTTGCATTCCTCTGTGGTCTTTTAAATGTGGTTGAAATTAAAAGTGGTTGCACTATCGCTCTAAATCTCATTCAAATTTTTATTAATAGATAAATACATAATGTGTAATTTAATTATTTATTTATTTATTTTATTATTTATTATGAATAAATATCTGAAATATCAAATATAATATGCATAATTCGATCCGGATAGCATATATTATAGTAGTGTATTGGAAGGTCAATGAAGTAATTTTCAGACTTAGTTTATGGTTCGATAATTAAAAATTCAAGTTAAAAACAGTTTAATTAAAAATACGCGGCAATATTCTTGTACGGTATATTGTTTTCTGAGTGGACGTGTTGATGGCCATTTTGCTCAAAGTTTCAACGTCGAAAGTTGATCGTCGAAAAGATGCAGAGGAAGAAATATTTTAGGCGACCCTCCGCACGCGCACTCCGATCGAGATAACGGGGTAGAGTGGGCTTTTTAAATAACTCCGAGTGTGTATTTTTCGTCGATGAGAATGCGTACGCGAGGCCTTACCGCGATGGTTAGGACAACTTAGAATCAAACCGCCATTATGAATTCCTTGAGAAGTTGTTGCCATTTCTGACGTAGTTCTTCTACGGCTCATATTGTGCTCTTCAAGGTTTTTCACAAGAACTGCATGAAATCATTAAAATACATATATTGTATATGAACTATTTTTAGTAGTTATTGTTTTCTAAAGACTATTAGTCGTTATGCACGCGCAGAAAAACTTGAATATTTTAAGATTCAGATTTGAATTATTTAAGATTATGTCTAAAAAATTATATCTTTATGTTCATATCAGCATAACTAACATAAATGAAAATAATATTTTTAAAATACTTAAATATTAATTTTTACTCGCATGTGCTTATAAAATACAATTTAGTACAATTAGAATTGAGAATTCAATTGAGTATTTGTTTTCAAATATTCAAATAACGTTATAGATTTGCTATATATATGAAGAGTAAAATTTTACGATTGTAACATTTTTGATCAAAAATATCTTATTATTTTATTTAAATTGTAATATGAATTTTTTTTATTTATTAGTCAATTTTGTTTGACAGGAGTATATTCGATAAATATATATATTTTTATTGTTGCACATATTAAGTTATTTTCGTGAAGACGTTTTTGACATCAGTGAGGACAATTCTTATTTAAAAAAAAATATATATATAGAAATGCTACATTTTTCAAAATCAGTGTATTGAGTTAATGCCAAACTGCTGTTTTTCTTATTTTGACTTTTTGTATGAGACAAGATAAAGATAGCGAGAGTAATAGCGAGGAATGCATTTCGCCCAGCTCTGTTCTCGCGCTGTTGCCCACAATTTTTCGAAACGTCACGTCCGTTACCTGGCTTGTCACGACCGTAAATATTCCCGCAAGGTGGTAACTTGTGTCTCTCACCACCGTTGTCACAACTGTCGACTGATCTTATTTAAAAATAGGAGTATAAAGAAAGAGAGAGAGAGAGAGAGAGAGAAAGAGGGGGCGGGGGGAAACTACATATATGTATATATGAAAATTTGGGAGGTAAAAACAATTTTACTTATACAATAATAATGCAAAGTAAAAAAAAAAAAAAATACATACGATGATATCTAACATTCAAGATGCGAAATCGCCTTAATGTATAATTATTATACCTTTTGGAATCCTTAAAACTTGTTATTTTTACTAGCTTACTATTTATTACTTTTTGGATCAAAGTATAAATCACGTGAAATCTGCGCATAGCTCACGGCTATTCTCAATGTGCGTATTCGTAAAAAGCCGCTTCTGGCAGGTGTGACGAGTAATAAATCGAGAAAGTTAAATGGACTAATCGGATAAAAATTTTTATATCGTCTACCACTTATACCAGCACTAGCCTATGGTAGGTCGACTGGAAGGCTTCTCGAGGCTGATGCATTCGTTGTTACATTCACTAGTGCAGTCACCGTTGCGTAGTTGCTTACCGGTAGTTACCGGTAGGAAGGCTGGCGGAAGGTGGCGTGGCTTCATTACGTCCGTGGCAAATCGCAATCTACGAGCAATGAGCTTCTATCGTAAAGAAGAGGCACGTAACATTCGCGCTTTTTGCTTCGTCCGCCTCGTTCGGCCTTACTCTCTTCTTCCGCCGCCTCCCGTCTTCTCTTTCTCTTCGGCAGTCTCGAGTCTCTTCTTTTCTCTTGCTAATTCCTCGACCGTCTTTCTTTTACCGCGTTCTCTATCTCTTCGAATGGAAGTGCAGGCTGTTCCTCTTCTGCAATCCTGCGGACGCTAATCGAGCGGAGTTTTTTGCCGATAATTTCGCAGAACGGAAAAGTCACCGAGTTAGATTACTTGCTTTCCAAGTTGAACGCGGCGAATTCCTCATCGTTTTCCTCATCGGTTGTTAGTGGTCAGTACTGCGACGAAGAGACCTATTTATTTATTTATTTATTTTTTTTTTTTTTGTATTACAAACGATTGTGCGAGTATGAAAAGACTTGGAATGCAGCAAATCTATAATTTGTGATCATTATTCTTGCATGCAAAACCGATATATCGATCGATTGTCGCTGACATGACAAACTAAAGATCTGTAAAGACAATTACAGACAACGATTAATCACAAATGACGCTGGAATTCACAATTTCAAATAGAATGCCGACAAATTTTTCTGCTTTTTCGTAAATTTCAATCTGTCGCGATGTACAAATTAAATGTAATAGAACGCGTTCCTTGAAAACATATTTTTAAAGACGGATTAGACACTTTGAATTTTCACGAGAGTTTCTTAGAACATCTCCAGACATAACGATACGCTCTCAGACGGTTTCGCGCGTATTCCAGTAAATCGCGGAGAGTTTCCTGATGGACCTAAACGGGGAAATCGCGCGAGGAGACACCACGTGGGCGGACAGAACGGCGTCTCGGCTTTTTAGTGCGTGCGTCGTAAACGGAACGAAGGAAAAGACGTCGTCTTTCGCGCGGCGGAAGGCGGCAAAGCGAGCAGCGCGACACGACGGACCGCTAAACTCGCGAGAAGAAGCCGACTGTGCGACAGAGATGGACGTGAGAGAGCGAGAAACGCGGATGGCGGGAAGAGGAGGTAGAGGAGGTAGAGGAGGTAGAAGAGGGTCAACCCTCGTCTCGTATACGCGCTTAAATAATATTCCCATTAGCATAAGCGAGAAATGAGCCAATGAGATGCTAATTGCCGGGTCTTGCGTTTGGAGAATAATTATTATTGCGAGGGGGCATTCTACTCTTCGGCCGGACGTTGGACTTGCCTTCGTGATTTACTTGTGGCGCGGCACGTTGCAACGTCGGAATGCGCGGCAAGAAATGATATTAAAGAGAACTTGGTTATTAATTTTTCAAGTAATTATGGTATGTATAATATTGTGGTATATATGAAATATTAATTGTGTGTGCTCTGTGTGATTCACAAACGCAATTCTTGCGCAATGCGATAACCCGAACAGTTGTTGGTAAAGATTTCGTTCCGCAATATCTCGGAAAGTCCGCGGCGATGTCGAATCTGCTCTGGATAACAGATACGATTCCGATATCGAAGCGAAATGTTTTCTTATCGCGAGATTAATTTTAAGCTGTATTACGTAGATATATACTGCGCTGTAGATGTCAAAATATATTCTTTTTTTTTTTTTTTTTTTATAAAATTGCCCGCAATGTAAATCATTCGTTGAAGCGCCGCATGTGTTCGGGCACGATAAAATACGCGACGTTTTTACATATTGCGTCAAATTTATTTTACATTTATTTGCATCAATTTCTTTTTTTTATTTTTGGTCATGTTTAGAGAAATTTTTAAATCGCTACACATATATTTTACATGAATTCCATCCTATATTTCAGTCCGAAACATTCTGTGATAAAAAATTCGAGCGACTCATTAATCAGTAAACTCTGGATCTCGACAGATTAGAGGCGCACAAATAGTGTACAAATAATTCTTTATGGAAACTTTATCTTTTTGTGTTATTGTATTATAGATTTTGTACATATATATTATATATATTATATAGATTACATCATACGTTTTCGTACGTCGATAAAAATGAAGGAAAAATTAGGTAAAATTGCGCGTAATATTTTGAACTCGGAATGAAATCGAAGTGGTCAAAAGTCAAGAAAATATATACGCGAGAGTAGTGATTCGACAAGAATCGACAAGTGAACCGTTCGCATCCTCTTCGCTGCATGCGTGTCGTCGTTCCTTCAGCACGCGATTAGCGCAAGTATCGTGCGTGTGTTTCCAAGACTCGATCGCTACGGGCAATATTATCGCTGATTATTGCAATTTTGTTGCAATTCTCCGTCTCGTCGCCATCGCGATTGTCAATATTAAAGGATCGCCGGGCGTCATCAGCGCAACTTTCTCGCAATTTCTATACAATACGACCAAGTGAGAGAATCGACGAGTATCCGTTGATTGAATTATTCCAATAATGATGTTCATTATTTAACATCCGGCATGGATCCACGAACGAAAACCTTTCAGCGCGAAACTAACGACTCTCAGTGCGGCGCTGAAAGAAACGATCATAATCGTGTGATTAAGATTTTACGACCGCGTGTATTATATACGCGCGTCTTGCATTTTGGAATATTTGTGCGAATATCGTGCAATTTCTCTTCGCATCCTTCTTTCGCTTTCTTCGTATATATAAATATCGTAAAAACGTTTTCTCGCTCTCTTCTTCTGAGACCGATGCACCAGCATAGCACTACTGATAAACACATTGTCGGAACGCATTCGGTTTTTTTTTTTTTTTTTTTTTTTTTTTTTTCTACTTATCCTCGGTAAAAATATGTTGGTCTTATCTTTGCTTCGTGTAGCCTGAGAAGTTGAGAAACAGGCGTGCCTTCCGACTGATGGACAAAAAGAGATATTTATCTGGTCCCCGTTCTGAGGTTCAGGAACGTACTCGTGTGTATTCGCCGGGCTTCTTCCGCCTACGCCAGGACCGTCTCATACTGGTGGCGATATTATATCCACGACGCTTCTTTTTGCCGTAGTGGTTTGTGAATTAGGACTAAAGAACTCGGGTGAAGAAGGCGAAGGTCCGAGTGTCCCGCAGTGACTCCTTCAACTCAAAAGGGAAACCACTGTTCGGACTGTGCTGAGGGAGGAAAGAGAGAACCGTTGCGAATGTGTAAAGTATAATGTAACAGAGGGACTGCCGAACATACGACCACTCCGGTGGTCCCTTATGCGTGGGCCTTTCGACGAATGATGCGACCAACGTGGCCTTGCGATTTGATCGCAATCCTTCTTGACACAATTATTCTCAAACCAGAGCGAAACCAAATCTGTCAAGGTAGATTTTATCTTTTCTCTTTTTTTCTCAAACGAATTTTACTACATTATATATATATATATATATATATATATATATATATATATATATATATATATATATATATATTTAAATATATTTAAATATATTTAAATATTAAAATATTGTAAATAAGAATTATATAAAGTATCATGAATTTTAGTAGAATACGATTATATTTAATATAGGGATTTATTTATTATTATTTCTCTTTCGTACATTCTCAAAATAATTTTAAAATGTTTATTATTTTCAAAACATATATAATGTATCTTTTTTTTTAAATTTCTTTTGAGTAGTTATTAACATGTTGACGACGAGTATTATTCATTTTACAATCGCGGAGATTAAAATTTGAAGATATGAAATAAAGCACGTGCTCGATGGTTTGAACGATGAGACGGGCGTCGATTATCGGTCGTTTGGATACGTTAAATATTTAAGCAAGCCACGGCGCATACGTCATCGTCGGGACTACGAGATGGGATCGCGTGTCGTCTAATAAATTCGGTACGTTGAAGCGTGGCTACGAATTAATTAGACGCGCGCGAGCGAGCGTGCGGAATGAGACGAGTCGCGACGCAGAATCGCGAGCGCGTGGCTTTTATCGATACCGGGTCATTGCGTATCAATATATTCGAACTGATTAAACTCCAGCGTAGTTATCTGTGCATTGAATATCCGATAAGAGTGGACAAACATACCAGGGATTCGTGCACGTGCTCGAATATAAACCGAAACAACTTTAAACAACTCTTCGTTAATCGCGCGCGTTCGCTCGCTCGCAAGAGGGGTTTGTGCGCTCGTTAAGGCTTTACCGATCGTAAAGACCGGAAATGTTTTATTTATACGGAGCATATTCCGTGGTAGAGAAATTGATTTTATAATTCCCATGGCGGTAATTAGCGGCGGCGACGTCGACGGTGCGTAACACCGGGCAAAAACGACACATATTGTGTTGGTCGAACATCGCTGAATGGATTTCTCGAGTGTATTACGACAAGAACGGCACGGATACGACGTATATATATATATATATATATCTATATATACATGTATGTTTTGTAATGTGATTATTCGGCAAGAAAATGAGAGGCATTGCGAGACTAACGAAGCGCGAACCCGATCGCGGGCGACAATCAAGAGCGCGTAAAATCATTTCGGAGCGAGTCGAGATGCTTTTAGCGACCGCGAGGATGTCCCACGGTGTGCGTGCGTGCCGGTGCACCTTCCGTGGCGTACGTTTTGCTCACGGGTTTATGTCGTCTCTGTATGTGGAGAAACGACGACGAAAAAGAGCAAACCAACATCGCGCACCTTCTTCCGAGCTCGTTGTACCGCTCGTTAAGACATTAATGTTGCCGAAAATATTCGCAAAAATGCAGGTGCAGTTAAACGATCGCCTCTGCATATACGAAACCCCACCTCGTGTGCATGTCTCACTTACAGAAGATCGGTGAGATTTTCAACGTTGCTCACTTGTAACTATCATGATGTTAAGGAGGTTGATAAGTCACTTTTTCGGGATCGGTAAGAAGGGAACGTGCCTATGTTTAAGTTAGATTAGATACATGTAAAGTTTTTGTTACCAATTAGAAACTAGTTCAAAATTGTTAATTAAAAAAATTATGTTTTTTTTTTTTTTTTTTTTTTTTGTATAATATTTAATTATGAGAGATATTATGTGAAACATATTTGTATAACAAAGTATAATATTTTTTACTATATTTCTCTTATCAGTTCTCTTATTTGTAAATAATTATTCTCTTAGTTATATTTATATTCTCTTAATTATTCGTAAATAATTATTCTAAAACTCGAGTAGCTTTTATTCTAAATCTCTTACTGTTGTGTATTTTATTTTAGTATTTGCGTTTGCATCTATAGTGCTCATAAGCGCCCATGTATAAGACCCTATCTTGAAAATTAAATTTTTCAAAAAAGACCACTAAGTAGTCAAATTATTTGAAATTCAAACAGTCGATGCATTATTCTGCGACTAATGTTTTACAAAAATAAAATTCTAACTATTTTGATATAATTGAGCAATCTCGTTAAATTAATCGTATGAGAAGTACGATCATTATATCAGTTTTTAAATAAAGATTATGACTATTTTGCATCAGTATTATTACGTACGAAGAGAAAAAAAATAAAATATAAAAGAAGCCAGATTTTTTTTCTCCGAATTGTGGATATTATATTTGCCACGAGATGTTTTTAGCTCCGTTCGATTTTCTCGTCTCGCAACTGCGGAGAAACGGCCGGAGTCAGCGGCCGAGGAATCACGCGACGCGCCCTTTCTTCGTTTTTCTTCGTTTCCTCCGTTTATCCGGGCGCCCGTAGTGGATCCTCGGCTGGTTTCGTGGTTTCTTCTTTGCCACACGCCCTTATACATATATACACCGTGGGCCTTCTTTCTATACGGGACTTTCGGTTGGGTTATATTACGGCTAGGCTTCTCTCTCTTTCTCTCTTCCTCTCTTCCTCTCTTCCTCTCTTCGGAACCCCATGACTTTGCGCCGAGTCGCCGGGACTATAAATCTTCGGCTATTAAGACGGTAGTCCGCCTTTTTGATGGCCCGTGCCAGGGCGCACTATCATCTCAATACCGCGTTACGTGCACGTGCGGGACGTCCGGAGTTCTTGCACTCTATATAAACCTTCTCTGGAGTCGTCCTGATTGAATATCATTGTTGTTGCTATTGATACTTTAAATGCAACTTTCTCCTTACCTTCGTATGACTTATTCGCTGTAACTGAAAAAAATTCACACGTGGCGTACAAAAGTGATACTTGTCACTTTGCTATATTTTATTTAATCTATAAGATCACTGTACATCAGTATATGTGATTAGGGTTCAATGTGATAGTTTGAAATAGGATTACGTGTCGCAGACAGTTTTGTAAGAAATTTCGCTCTCTTGATCTTTATACTAGAAGCAGAGAAAAAAACCTTTTCTGTGAGTTCAGAAGAGAGTGCGCAAAAATATTTATTTTTAACAAATATCATCGTTTTTTATATCTTGTTTTATTCATTTGAAAAATCTCTTGAAAATTGTAACTTAGGAGCCCAGAAATTTTTTTACAAAATTGAGATTTGTTTTGTTACGATTATTTATTTAACATAATGTTGGCAATACCGATAAAATTGAGAGAACAATGCACGGCCAACTACCGGAACATAAGTAGGAGCGGCGTGTTTGCCGTTGACAAGTATCACACGATTTAACAATGTTTAAATATTGTCGCTTCGAGTGTCTTCGCGCGCGTTGTAAGCGCGCGGCCAGGTCGTAGATAAACCGTCCCTTGCTTGCATAGCGCTCTCGACTACCGCGCGTATCGCTGGTTATTCACCTTCTCGCTCGTGTACACATTGAGTGAGAGAAGAAGGTGTCCCCGCGTGAACCGAATTGTGAATTTTCGTAACTTTCGAATGTCATAACACGCTACACACATCTATTTTCTTCTCGAATCTGAATTACAGATTATCGAATTGTTTAGTGTTGTCTTCTCTTGCGTTCTCTCTCTCTCTCTCTCGTTTCGTAAATAAATTTCATATCAGTTCGAGAAAAAAGTTGCGAACGCGATAGATGTTGTCTGGATAAATCTATCTGCATAAGTCACACGGATTGTTGCAGATGTCGAATATACAAATCGTGTCACGTTGGTAGATTGAAAATTAATTGCTATGGGTCGACATCGGGCGACATCGTCGACGATAATGTTCATCAACACGATTTTATTTTTTTTTCTCTACAAGTTTAACGTCGAACACAAAGCGATAATGAAGCAATCGGGACGTTGCGAGCGACCGGTAATCTGACACAGCAATTATAATCGGCGCGAAAACTCATTCAGTGAGTTGAAAAGAGAGGCAGACAAGTCGATGGAGGAGCGAGAGAAAGAGAGCCGCTTGGGTAATCTGGGGAAGAGAACGTTTGCCTCGTAAATCACTGGACATCGATAAGAGTCGTCGCAGCGTCCGCGTGACGTCCCTCGTTAATAATTGATACAATTAACGGCCATTCATTAGAGTCGCTCGCGTATACAGGTCCAGAATGCGGCACTCTCGTATCCGCGTGACGCAATTTACGTCTGGCCGATCTGTTTTCGCTCTCGATGTTACAGCGCACGTGTCCTGCTACGACGCGATTATTATTCGATTTCTCGCCCATCTTCGTGTCATTTGCGAACCGATAATTTACGTTTATATCGATAGGATTACCTCTCTCATTTTCTTTCGCATCTTTGAGATTGTATTCCCGGATCCGATTAAAATTGATTCAGGCAATTATATCAGCGGTGGATATCGCGATCTCGTGCTGTTTCACAGCCATTTATGCGCTCGACTTGAAACTCGCAGCGTATTATCCTGGAACACGGCAATCTCGCGGGAGTCGACGCGATTTTATCAACAGCTTTAGGATTATTAAGGCTATATGAGATTGCTCGTTTTTCCAAGGAATGAAGACGTGAAGAAATCGCGCTCTTCGTTTTTCTCGTAATGATAAAAGAGTTATTCGCGCGAGAGTTATTTTTTATGCCTCGCGTATAATCATTTGCGCGCACAGTTTTTATTCGTTTTCCATCTTTTTCACATTTGATCGTGAATTTTCAGTCTTTTTACTTGGAGCTCCACCGCGGAGTTTTTCCGCGAGTGAAGGATGCGAGAGAGAGGCAACAAAATATTCACGCGAATTTATGTAGAAGGTGCGACGAGGGTTCATTAATTAATTAGATATTTTAAATCGATAACGATGCTTCTCGTCGACGTGACCACGCTTATACATATGCATTGCGGGTTTATGAATTTTTTCCTGCGCGAACACAAGTACTCGGTCGTCACAGTCGACCATTCATTCTTGCTTCTCTTTTCTCTCTCTCTCTCTTGTCTCTCTTTATCCGACGATCTCTTCACCTTTTTCATGAGCTCACTTTCGCTCGTCAGACATCGTCCTATTCCTTTTTCCACCGCCGTGCACGTATGCGGACTAATTAATATGAGCTGTACACGAGCCCATCTGTCCGGTACAGATCCACCTATATGGATATCACAACCTGGCTGCGAGATATAACGATCTCGTCAAGGCCGAATCACAATTTCACTGTATAGTCTTGTTGAAAGTGTTGAAAACTACCGGTATATTACCGTCGCCGAGATTTATGATCAGCGACTCGAGATCGAATTTAATTCCTTCAAAAATCGTGGCAATCAATTATAAGATGCTAATCGCGGTGTTTTAACGAACAGTTTCGCCGGGACGCATTGACCTGCTCTACACGAAAATTTTTTATTTATTATTTCTTTAACCTTGATACTCATTTTAATCGTAAAATTTACATCTATATTACTATATTTAAAAAGTTGTGTAAATTAATCGAGAATTTTGGCAACAAGTACGTGTATACTTTCTTCATTGTTTGCTAAAAGTATTGAAATATTTATTATTATTATTTAAAATGTAATTTTTTTATTTGAAATTTTTTTCTAGATTGACTTTGTTATCGATAAAATTCTTTGGTTTGTAATCGTATTCATTTAAGATGCGAACGGGTAGTCTTGAAGAGTCACAAAACATATTTGCGAGTATTAGCCGTCAAACTTTTTTTTCTTGTTTACTAAAATTAATTAAATATTTAAAATATTATTACATTATATATTTGGAATATGTATGATTTTAAAAAGTTTTTCTAGATTAATTTCGTTATTTAGGATCATACTTATTTAGGATGCGAACGGGTGGTCTCGAGTATATATTCACAAAACATACATATTCGCGAGTAGCCGCCAGACTTTTGAAGCCCAGCATCCGCGAGGCGCGAATCCCCGCACTCATTTACGCTCGTACGTGCGCATCGCGCGTATCTCGCACATACATCACGCATTCGTTGGTGCAGCATGCATCGCGCGTCACGGTGCAGTGGCGCTTGAGTGGAAGCGAAGGGGAAGGTAGAGAGACAGAGAGAGAGCGAGAGCGAGAGAGAAGAAATGTGCATACATGATGACGAAGAAACGAAAGAGAGTGAAAGGGGAAACTTAAAGTGGGGAGCACCCTTCGTCGCCGGGCGTTGCTTCCGACTGCGTCGTCCCTGTCGGCTTATAAATAACACCATCTCCCTGTTTCTTCGTGCGTTTCTCAGTTTTTCTTCTGCCTCCGCTTCTTCATCCTCTGGCTCGGATCTCCTGCCTCCCGAGCTCGAGATACTCGACTGCCGCTCGCAAGCCTAATTAATAACACGTGATGAGCGATCGTGGCAAAACCTCCCGAGCCGAAAGATTGCGAGCGCAGCAAGAGAGCCGGCGAGAAGATGTAAGAGAGAGTGACGGGAGAGATGTGGCCTGGACTAGACATCACGAGAGATTTCATTCGCGAATAGCTATGTCATACAGACAAATGTACTGTTGTTGAAGATCTAAATACCGAAAAGATATCGAGGATACTATTTATATCTCTTGATGGCATTATAAATTTTCTTGTGTAATTAATTAATAATTTAATAAAAATATGTAAAAAGATCAACAATAAGATAATTAATGAAACATTTAACGCGTACAAAATTTTATGATTAACACAAATGAAAATAAAAATAAGCTTTTATTTTTTTTTTTTTTTTTTTTTTTTTTTTTTTTTTTTTATAAAGAGAAAAAGTAAATTACTTCTCATAACTTCTACAATTTTGTATCGGAATGTGAAGGGTATTCGCGATGCCCATTCGCGGGAGATCGATTAACGATGGAAGCTGGCGCTGCATCGTGGTAACTAAGTCGTTATTGGTCGGGCGAGCAACAAAACCCGTCGGATATAGAGAACACATTGTGTGTAACATCAGTTGCGAGGAGAAGAGAGTGAGAAAGACCACGTCGTGGCGAATTGCGTCTCCTCGCACCATCTCGGGAGAGAACACCCGGGTGTTCTGCGTTGTGTGTTCGTTACTGAACCGATACCATCTTCGCTTTTTTTTCTCCCGCTCTCTCTCTCTCTCTCTCTCTCTCTCTCTCTCTCTGTCGGCTTCGTCGCGTTCTTGTTTCTCTTCCTATCTACTCGCCCTTCCCTCCCCCTCCCCCCCTGCCCTCTTCTTCTTCTCCTTTTTCGCTCTCCGCTCGCCGATGAGGAGGGACCCTGAAGTGTCGAAGACCCGATACATATTCCTTCGACGCCGACGCCTCGTCTTACAATGCGGACGATTGTTCCGTTCTTCTGGCAATTTCGATTCTTTGCTGTCGTGGGTAACTTTTACTCTACTATATAAACGACTCGAAATATAAGGACATTTACGACACTATCGTAATACAGCAACATCTATACTATATATATTTTATTTTGATACGAAGGGAAGGAGGAAGACATTATTCGCAGCTTTATTTTCGATATTAGCCATGTATCTCGACATCTCGATGGGCGGTAAATATGAAACATAAATTTTTCAATAAGTGCATATTCCCATAATCTTCGATTTTATTTCATTCGAAACGCGAATGGCGTTTCCATCTCTCGCGTACGAGCAACGAAATGCACTTCGCAAAGGCCGATATCTCGTTCGCTTGTCGTTCATACCGGTGGTGTTATACCTGCCCTGTCTCGCTTAAGAGCACATCTTTCCTCGGCGAGGAAAAGACGACGAGGATGTAGAAGGTGGGCAGGCTTCGGAGGAGTCCACTATCTCGGGGAGCACTCATCGCGACCGCTTCGTTATCGGCCGCGCGGAATCATAATGGACCATAATTGCATAAATATAATGTTAATTAACAATTAAGATTGCCGCTTTGCCTAATTGAATCGCCTCTTTCGTTGCTCTCCGAGGAGGAAGAGAGAGGACAGAATGACATTGCCGCAACATACGATCTCCTTCGCAGGGAGATTGCGTGGGGTAAAGAAGGAAGGAATCTCGGGTGGCCTTTAATGTTAATGGCGTATCGGAAAATTATACCGATGGTCCTGCCGAGACTGCCTGAGTCTTTGATTACCGCGTCTCAGAAGCGACACTATCACACTTTTCGACTTCGCGCAGACACATTTGTCGAACTACAGTTCAAATACATCTAAGCATTGGTGTTTCTCTAAATATGTCTACAGACGCGTTGGGAACCGTCTGGAAACGTCTGGAAACGTCAAGGTAAATTTCCCAGTTTCTGGAAATATTCCCTGCAATATTTTTTCTCTCAGAAACTCTCGAGTTAAATGAAGCAGCCAGTCTCTCAGTTAACAAACGTTAACGCCTGAGTTAACGCCTCTTATGGACATCTCTGTATGCTTGTTTACTCGTGATATCAAGTACTCTCGCCACATACCGTCCAAATTCCGCGCGACCGAGTTCAGATATGCAATTAGCGGAATGCGAATGCAATAATAATGAATTTCCGTTAATAACCGTCGCGCCGACGCGATAGTCGCTGCTGCGACTCCATCGCGACTGCGATATTTACCGGAAGAGATAAATGGAAGCGCGTGAGAGGGCGTGCAAATAAAAAGATCGAATCCGCGCCGGAGAACCGTGACAGTCTTGTGTTGCCGGGCTGCTGTCGTTGACGATGCAGCAGCGTGTGATTAAATCATGTCTGCTTCATGTTCCTTCTACTCTGCCCCTCCCTCTCCTCTTCGGCTTCTCGATCCTCCCTTGCAGCCTTGCCTTCGCCGCCTTCTCTTCCCCTGATTCGAACCAGCCTTCGATGCCTTTTTTCTGTCTCCCGCGTCCGTCGAATGCATTTTTATTCAATCCTTTTTTTTTTTCTTTTCAGATGGTTCAAGCGATCCAAGTCCTCCGGTTTCACCTCCTCGAGCTCGAAAAGGTGAGTATTCTTCTGCATTACAAGGCTCATAATTATTATTATTACCGATCCAATTCGATGGTACATACGTATGCGAGCTGCATTAGTAAAATCTATTTCTTTGCTATTCAAATGTATTATTTTATCTATGTACACAATATCTATTTCGTCTTTTTCATGTAAAGAATAATTTTTGTTTTGTTAAATTACTACAACTATCAAATCTTATTTTTTGCAATTTGTTTTGCGTATAGCTATATTTTATTTTCAATTAAAATTTAAAAAAATAATGATTCTCAAAGTACTTAAAAAAACTTGGTGTGAAATTCACATGCCGCAAGAAGTAGTTTTCTACTTAAGACTAGTGTACGGCCGACTGGAAATTCTCGCGATCGGTCGTATTGTAAGAGATTACCTCGTTCGCTCGGCGATAAGTCGCCTTTAACACCTGAAAAACGACTGTTATGACTGCGAGGGCAATTTTCCGTAATTGCAGTGAAAGCTCGGAATCGCTTGGATCTACGGTGCATTCGTCAAGACTGCGACGCGAATCGACTCTAACGTAAGTGGAGTCATTTTGCTGTCCAACGCGACAACGAACGCGTTACCTCGTTTGCAGTAGTTTG
This sequence comes from Anoplolepis gracilipes, assembly GCF_047496725.1. NCBI lineage: Eukaryota > Metazoa > Arthropoda > Insecta > Hymenoptera > Formicidae > Anoplolepis > Anoplolepis gracilipes. The sequence continues at coordinate 472,378 of NC_132973.1, forward strand.
CAGTCGTTTGCTCGGCAACGGCAGTCTTGTTTCTTTTTTTTTTTTTTTTTTTTTTTTTTTTTTTTTTTTTTTTTTTTTTGTCGTCTTCTCTGTCTCTCTCTTTTTTCTTCCGTTGTAGTATACCTTCCCGTCTTCCGATTGGCAAAGCGAAATGACAATGCCGATACTTTACAAGGCAGTAGTCAGCTAGAGCCATGTGGAATTATATAGCCGCGCGAGCGGTGAAAGTGAGACATCTGTCGAGGGAAATTCTGTCGAGACCGTGGATTTTTCAAACGAGAAAACTCTGAGAGTTCGTTTCGCCGCGATATCTTTTGCTTTTCGCTCGTCTGTTTCATGAGATTCTCAGAAATACGCTTTTTTTCATCTCGCTGCAATGTCGATAAGACAAAGGAAAGATAACAAGTTTCTCTCCCGTTTTCGATGCAGGCATTCTTCGACGTGTTTTCTTTCTCTCTCTCTCTCTCTCTCTTCTTTCTTGAACGACTGCGCCCACGGGATGGAGGCGGGTCTGGTTTACCCAGGCGCTTTTTGCAGCAATATTTTATCATACAAAATAGCGGACACATCCATCGCATTTCCATCGAAATGGCAGCTGACGTGGCGGCAGCCATTGGCCGTCGCGCGCTCTCGAGACCTCTTCGTGGTCCCTCGTTGCCAGCCGCTTGGCCGGTTTGATCGGGCGCAATTTTCCTCATTTGCGGCAATTACATTATTATAATGCCGCACCACCCGCGGCGGATTCAACTATCGGCTCTTGAATGCATCAAATCACTATCGGCATATTAGTTCCACCAAGATCCATATTTGTCTGCGATGGAAAATTGACTCTGATTTCATTTTAGTTTCACGATACTAAATGAAATTACATGTATCTATGTAAAAATTAGATGGAATATACAAACTTCATAGCAATTCTACATAAATACTCGAGGTGACATATCTTAAACTGGACGAGAAGGCTCATTAAGCTAGCGAATAAATCACCAAACCGCGACTGCCTTCGCGCGTCGGCTTATCTATATCGAGGCAAATGAATTTACTAATTGGAGCTTGCTCCAAATTACAGCTACGTTTCATTCTATCGCGATAACGTTTATTACTCGTTAGTCGTGCCTCTAAATTTGCCCTCGTTAATGGAAGCACACGATTAAAGAAATTAGCGGACGCGCTTTGCGGAAGATAACACGGCTGTAGTATTGGAATTCGCTGAAAATGAATTTTTCTCGTCAGTACCGGCCGATACTCGGTTAGGTTACGATACTTGGTAACCTAACCGAGTATAAATTAAGCCTCGTCACGTATATCGAATCCGTCGAAGTCTGGAGACGAAACGCAGCTTGGCACGCCATCGATAGTAACGGAGATTGAAACGTTTCTGATCTCCGGGGCCTCTTCTAGACAAGACGAGACGAGACGAGATGCGAGCGAGCGGAGCGGAATGTAGCGGGCGCGCGATGAAGAAGATTCCATAAATATCTGTGCTCGAAGTAGAGGAGAGTGAAGAGAGAATGAGAGAGAGGAAACCAATGGAGGAAGGCTCATGGTAGCCCGCGGTGCTATGCCTCGTGCATTTAACATTTTCGAACCAATCGCGTATTAGCATAATTACGTTTTGCCGGGGCCCGGTGCGCGGAAGGAAGGTCCGGTCAGGCCCTCTTTTCCCTTCTTTTTCTCTCTCTCTCTCTCTCTCTCTCTCTCTCTCTCTCTCTCTCTCTCTTTGCCTTTGCGATATTTTCTGTCGACACAGCACGGCCTCTTTTTCTCCCTTTCTATCCTTCTGTTCTCGCATCTCTCTTCTTCCATCGTCTCGCAGGACTCCGGACAAACCGCCTCGCGCGTACACCGGTTAGAGAGCGGTAAATTTCTTATGGGATATTATGGCGTACACAGTGCATACCAACGGGATTCGTACTGGTACAACACGCGGGCGACCTCCTCCTGCCCGCGGACGCGCCGCACGAAACTGGTTCTAAACCTATGCCAGCGCACGTCACGTCGCTCTCTCCTGCTAGAATATCCTAGTGTTCCAAGTACGCGTACATATGTACGTGCCTTACGTACTTTCAGACGTTTCTCGGTGATCTTGTGACTTGACGATTTTAGCCGAAACATTTGCTACGAGAATCAAGTCTTAACGGATTTCTAAAGTAAAATGTTCATTATAACAGATATGTTTTTTTTTTTTCTAAATTTATTTTAAAGAGTTTTAAATTTATTCAACGAGGACTTTGTGTATTTTGTTTAGATTTTATTTGACGAAATACAGATCCATTTCACGATTGTAAAAAAAAAAAAAAAAAAAAAAAAAAAAATAAATAAATAAATAAATAAATTCGAGAACGGATCTTTTGTCATCGATATCGCGGTGGAAAGGGAAGGAAGCGAGACCTCGATCGTTCGTTACGCACACCCGGTATACAGATATCCTGTGCGTGCCGTAAGGGTGGTCAGGTTGCGAATCGGGCCGCAAGAGAGGGAGACCGGGACAGACACCCCGAAACCTTCATTACCTTCGGCTTCAAAGGAGCCCATTGTGCCGTAAATGGGGTACCCTGTGTTCCTTCTTTTCTACTCTCTCGCTCGTATGTACCTTGGATCCGCTTCATTCTTCGGCGTTTGCCTTTCCGAGAGTCCGTGAAGAGACAAGGCAGGGCGGAAAGGACGGATGTAAGATAGGGAGATGGGAAACGCTTTACCCGTTCTTTCCTTCGTTTACGTAAATTTTCAAGCAATTTCAAGACCGAATGAAAGAAGACACGAGGTCCTCGAGTTAGTATAAATGTCGCGGCACGCAGAATATTCTTTCTTGTTTCGTGAAAAGGCAGCTAAAAAAAAAAAAAAAAAAAAAAAAGAGAGAGAGGATCGTTTAAATGCTCTGAATCGAAAACTGGTTTTGATGTAATCGTTCTTCATCTTTGAAACAGTATGTAAACGCACAGAACAATCACGCCAAGTATATATTATAAATAACATTTTTTTTATATAAACTAAAGAACTAACACATTTTTCCAATACATATGTACAATTTCGCGTACATAATATGTCTTTCGAAATAATATACGCATTATTTTCTTTATATTATTCAAGTAATTTTAATAAAATAAGAATATAGACTCAGAATCAAGGGTCCCGAAATAAATTTTGTTGCTATACTTTGACTTATATTTGATAGAAAATCATCTTTCTTTGACTGTGTTCTTGGCATGAGAAAGATTCTCCGAGGTAGTTGTAGTGAATGGAACTTGACAAAGCAATCCGGCGATTTCTTTCTTGCGCATTAAATCAATCATATATAAGAAGAAACGTCTTTAAAACACATTCAAAAATTGTTAACATGTGAAATAAAAATAAAATGTAAAATAAAAATAATCTCAGATTACAACATACATAAAGTATTGTAAAATAAATCTTTTACTTTTACATTTTATTAAACAGTTAGATATAACGATTTCATAAATAATGTTTATTAAGATTAATAATATGATTCTCTTTTAATAATGTAATTCTTTTTAAATAATCGCACATAAATGTGATTATTGTTTTATTCACGTGATAGTTAATTTAAGAAGTAAAAACGAGACCGGAAGGAGACGCGAGATCATTCATTGATTTCAAGCAGCCTCTGTTCTCACTCGAGAACATCGATGGAAATCGCATTATCACAGTTGGTTAAATTTTCGATCGCGGCATTCTCACTGAAAATTTAATTCGATCAATGATAAACCTCGTTCCGAAATTGAATCGTAATTTAACTTGCGTTGAAACATTAAGTAGCCACATTCGGATCTCGGGGATTATTTTCGTACGGCATCCAATTAAGAACACCGGACGGCGCGTAGCTCGAAATTTGTTTCGCTCGCCTTCGTTTCCCAGATAACGGACCACTTTGTCGTATCGCGCGCCACGAAATATCCCTGGACGACGTTCTCTCCCCGAAAAAAATCAGATCTAACGTTGTCCTCTTGCTCTTTCGATGACCGCCAAAAGCGATCTTGAAAAAGGGAGACGCGATCGAGCGTCTCATTTTATCGGGGACGACCTCTTGTATCCTGTATCAGTCTCCCTCCTGAGATCATCGTTCACGGTATAGGATGACGCGAGAGATTCAATAGTAGGATAGATTGCAAAAACTCGCGTGCTTCAAAGTGATCGTATCATGTTTTGCATCGTACTTGGTGGAGTATCTAGCAGTCATCGATCTTATCGAAAAATCTTTCTTCTAATAATTTCAAAATTATCAATCAGCGTCAATTTTATCTTGTTTTAATCAACATTATCTGAAGATTTAATATTTCTTTATAAATCTTTTAATCTTTATTTTTTTAATTATTTCAATTTTCTACTAAAAGAGAATGTAATATACATTTCAAATAATAACACTCTAAATAAATCTTAAAAATGTATTAATAATTTCAGTCTCGTAGTGTTCTTTTTTGTAAACAACAAAAAGAACTTGTGAGAATAAATAACGAATAATATAAATTTTTTAGTAGAAATAATTGAAATAATTAAGAAATAAAGATTAAAAGAAATATATTAAACTTTCAAATATAATGTTTATTCAACAAAGATGAGACTGACATTGATAATTTCAATTATTGGAAGAAACATTTTTCGATAAAATCAAATCTATATATATATATATATATATATATGCATGCACCAGTGTTTTTATATATACACTAACAATAAACGAGACGCAAGGCCGTTGATTTGAAGCGTTAGATGATGGAGGGGGACCGAGACTTTTTATTTCTTTTCTTCGCTGAGCATTGTCGCTCGGTTCGACTCGACTCCCGGCGGATCAAATTCTAACCAGTCTGGCATTATAGCCGCTGTCCTTCGGAGTCCTTCGTCTCCTCCCACCCGCCCTTAGAGGTCCCCGTATTAAAGAGAGAGTCTAGTCATCCAGAGGAAGGCATTGTGTTACGTTGCGTTGCGATGGTACGTCGCAGGCAAATAGGAAAAAAACTCCTGTGAAAGAAGCACGATCGAGGAACATCAGAAATTATCGCATTATCGGATCTGATGAAAAGCCTCTCATTTTTCGAAAAAAAGATAAACGAGCACGATGAATGTCGATCGATGTAAAATATATCGTCGCTCTGTAGGGTGCATAAAATTCATAACGATATTATTGATTATATTTCTAATAATAGCCGTCATTGAATTACCTTTGATGAGTTAAACGAAAACGACTCGGTAATCGCACTATCTTATCTAATATGCAAAACGTTTGATTAGAGAAGGTGTATTTATATCGATTATCACGAGCACCAAATCTGTTTCTCTATCTGCATCTATCTCTATGAATGATGTATGATCTGTTACGCAATTCACTTGAGATTATAAAATCAAGAGCGAATTGCTCATTGTCGAGGCTTCTTGATCGGTCGACGGAAATTCTTGTGAACATCGCGAAACTTTTCGCATGCGCTTAACCGATGATAAACACACATATTGTCTTATGTTTGTGTTGTCGATACACGTCGCTATTGGACGGTGCCGCCTACGATAAAGATGGCCGTCTTCTCTATTATATATAAATGCCTAATAAGAGCGTTATAAGAGGGCGATATGGAGATGGGCAAGGTAATGCTTGCAGTAGCTCCGAGAGTGAAAGACGATGGGAGGAGAGGGTGTAGGTTTGCGAGGGAACTGTCGTACACGGCTTCATAATACCTCGACTCGCCGCCAACAATTTACATATAACAAGATAACGATTTTTATTTGCTTTTGCTTATATAATACGTTTATTCTAAACGGAATCAAGAAGGCGAATCAGACAGAAAGATAGGGCCGAGGGACACGAGAGTAGGGCGAGGGCTGGAGGATGAGTAGAGGGGGACAAAGGGAGGATCGACTATCCTATAGGCCTGTCAGGCCTCATTTGCATACATAACATTCTGGTCGACTGGACACCGGTCAGACCTCCTCTCCATCTCCCTTTCTTCGTTCGCTCGTTGCATCGGTTTCTCTTCAGCTACCAGATCTCGACCATCTTCCACGGCCTCGAGATGCGCGCTCTAGCCTCCTTTTTTTCTCTCCTTCATCTTCGTGTATCGATACGCTGCGTTTGAGCCTGTTGTTGATCGCGTATTTCTCTCTTTCTCTCTCTCTCTTTCCCTCGTCGTGTTTCTCGCGCCATGATGAAATCGTGAGTCGATTGCATCCATTTGATGGAATCCGCCTATTAATCATTTCCGGCGGCATTAATCCGGTGGGTTAATCAGCTGCCTCCGTTGAAAATCTTTTGGAAAACTTATCTTTTCGTTCTCCGATAGAGCTCGATTTAATTAATTCTGAAGACTAGCTTACGACTAACGAACGTTTTTCTCTTTCGTATTCCAGGTCCATGAACTTTGTGACAACTTCTGCCATCGATACATCAGCTGCCTAAAGGGCAAAATGCCGATCGACCTCGTGATTGACGACCGGGAAAGCTCGAAGCCACCCGAACTGGGTAACGGTCTAGATGGCGGCGGTCCTAGGAGCACCGCCGACAGCACCAGTCATACAGACGGAGCCAGCACGCCGGACGTCGTGAGTACCTCACCATCGTCAACGTCTTACTATCCGCACGACGCGCTCACCCCCCACCACCACCATCACCATCACCACCACCACCATCACCACCAGAGCCAGAATAATAACAATAATAGTAATAATAATCACGCCGCGATCGGCAGTACCGCCACTACCACCCCCCTGCAACTGAGCAACCAAAACCAAAGCCAAAACCACCACCCTGCGCCGCAGTCGAACACCACCACTACTATTGCTATTACCCCAAGTAGCGCCGCCACAACTCCCAACTCCCTAAAGCGTACGCACCAACAGATGATGATGGCAGCCGCGGCGGCATCCGCGATGGCCACCTCGCCGCACGCAGCCGCATCCGCGCCCCCTGCGCACGCGCACGCGCACGCGCACGCGCACGCCGCCCTCGCCGCCTACCATAGCATTAGCTCGGCCGTTTATCCGTGCTCGTAATAGACTACGCGACTTCCGTGCCGATTTTGCGAGACCTTTTCTCTTTCTTCTTTCTTGTCCTTCCCGACACCATACCTTTCTCTTATTTGCTTATCCTCATAATTACTACTACTTCTTCTTCGCGGTCGCTTTCCGCTACCTTGTCTTGTTCCTGAATGTCAAATCTAGTGTCGTCTAGCATCCTTGGTATCGAAACTACGCGATTAAAATGATGAAACGTAAGAATATTGCATAGAATGTGTCATTCCTTCAGGATTGAGCGCGTTTACGTATAAAGGCCTCACGCTCGTCCTTTGAAAGACGAATCCCCCCTCCCCTCTCTCTCTCTCTCTCTGTCTCTCTCTCTCTCTCTCTCTCTCTCTCTCTCTCTGCTTCTCTCTCTCTCTCTCTCTCTCTCTCTCTCTCTCTCATTCTCTTACGTCAGGGAGGGTCTATGTGCCGCGGTAGTTCATGACTGACAACAGCGAGCCAGGTCTGACGCGCAAGGCGCCCCCTGACTCGTTTTTGCATGGGGGTCATACACGCGTGGGAGTTTGAACATGCGAGTCCGGGCCTGTGAGAATGGGCCTGGTGCCTCTGTAGAGAGACAGTATCTAGTACCTGATCGATGACGAGACGCGGGTACGTGCGGGCAGCAGCTTCTGCTCTGTTCTCGTCCTCGTTAACGTCTTCGTTCGACCTTTGCAAAGGAAAGGGGGTTACTCGATGTTTCATGAGATATGTAGAATGCACACCGTGCGCGAGCAATAAAAGATCACAAAGACTCGTATTGTTGGACTGGCGCTACTTGTTGGAATTCTCTGTTAATATCTATTATAATATTTTCTATAAGTGTCTCGTACTGCTTAACGAGGATGAATATCAATTTTTTTCTTCGGCACTTGAAGAACGAGGCACTTTGGCTTTGAGTTCATTTATCTTCTTGTTTTTTTTTCGTCAATAAACTTTCTAGCTATTCGAGATTGTATATTGTATTTGTTGGTCGCATTTTTTTATTTTTATTTTTGTTAAAATGTATCGCTTGTGTTAAGTTTTCTTTGTATAGATTTTATTGATATTGCGCGTATAAATGAAAAAAAAAGAAGGAGAAAATTGGACGTATTAGAGATTCGTTTTGAAGAGTCGGAAGAGTTTGCGGTGAAGTCGGATGTATCTGGGTCCATAGTTTTCTCAGGTTTGCCAAGTATATTTGGCTTTTTTCACAATATTTTCACGCAGCTCTCGCGACGATTAAAAATTTGCTCGCGATTAATTCGCGTGAGTTTTTGTTCGGCCGTGTTGTAGATCTGACGCGGACTCAATTACATAAGGTCTCGTCCCTGTGGCGCGTAGTAGAAGAATGTTTCTAAATCTGTTTCGAGCCAGACAGGCAGCGGTCGTCCGTTGACATCGACCCTCACTCGATCCGCTTTCAAAACATATTCAGAGATATTCTCGCTCGAAACCGCTTTGGAAACCAGTCGTAATGGGCTATTATCGGTGCGAGAGCGCCGAACGAGAGCTCGCGGCTGGTTCGCAACCTTATGCAACCAATCGTGCGTTTTGCTCTTCGTGCGGCCGGGACGCGGTCGGCCTCTTTCTATCTGCAGGCCCGGCAGTTATCGGAAATAACGAGATACGCGGTTCGCGCGCGTTTATCGGTAAACCGCTTCGAGAGCAAAGCATTCGTTCCATCTCGAAGCTTCTTTCCTCTCTCTCTCTCTCTCTCTCTCTCTCTCTCTCTCTCTCTCTCTCTCTCTCTCTCTCTCTCTCTCTCTCTCTTTCTTATTATCTTGCAGCCTTCTCTCCCGTCTCTCCCTCAAGGTCTCGCGGCACGTCACGACGCACGAGACAGACGTACGAGATACTTAAAAGAACGGGCATTAGTGAAGGAGGGCGCGTTCGCGATCTTTAAACGCGACAATCGTCAACGAAGTAAATCGCCGAGTAGTTAGTTAGAGATAGGATTAATAGAGAGGCGCGAGAAAAATCGAATCAATAGCCTAACTAGTTTGAGAAAGCTAGTTCTTTCTTTCTTGCGTCGGATACGGCGATCGAATGCAAATGAGTCCGATAGGAGGGTGGAGAGAGAGAGAGAGGAAAGAAAGAAAGAGGGAAAGAAACAGAGAGAGAGAGAGGGGGGAGAGAGAGAGAGAGGGGGGGGGGTAAGAGAACAACACACGCGGGTTACTTCGAATGTCACGCAAACGTCACGAGACCGTATCAGGTGTATAGCGACAGGGAGAAGAGACAGACGGTCAATTAACTGAATTTTATCGCGATGTAGGGAAGACCCCGGGGTGCGAATAACCCGGTGTTGCATTTTATAATATACTCTTTTTCTTTTTTTCATTTTATTTTTCTATTTAAAAAAAAATATAAATACCGCAATTATTGACCGCGATTTATACGCGGGGCTGTATAGGGGCGAGAGAGCACGCGCGCCTTTGATAGTCCAACCGGCCTGGATGCAACGCGCGTCGGATGATGATCGATACTATCGCGCGTGGTAGGCGTGTTTACGACAGGCATTATATCGTCTACACGGCGTCTACTTTCCTGAGGTAGCTTCTCTTTCGTGGGCGTACACGCGCGCGGGTGACGTCGCAGCGTGCGTCTTCCTACGATCGAAATACGAGTAGCAGTCGAGGCCATCGATTAATGGATTCGCTGAGCTAGATATTAATCGTGATCTGGATATACGTAATAGGATTAAGGCTTATATGCGTCACAACAAAAAAAAAAAAATGAATTTTGTGTCTATTTTTAAACTGAACGATCCGTGAGTAAGGGAACGCATGAAAGACATAAAGAGCGAATGGGTACGCGAGGCAGTGAGTAGGATGACGTTATATGACGTGTGTGAATTGTGTTTAATGAGCACGAGATAGACTGTAGTGTTTTTATTTTAATTTATTGTCTTTAATTTGAGGTTACCGGGAGTTGGCAAATATATTATAAAACATATAATGACGAGACGAGACAGAAATTACAAGATATACAATACTATATCGACGAGCGAATGTGACTACCGTACTAGACACAGACTGCAGAATCTCTTTAAGCGCGAAATTGCGTTTGTGCGGTGTGCGATCGGGATCGAGTTGAGCAAGAACAGTGTAAACGCAGAGCAAAAGACATATTTGAGATCGGTCGACGATAAATGCGAGAGCGAAAATGCAGCTAAAGTCGTGCGCAATCGAGTTAGCCAGCTATTGTCACTAGGTCTCGGTACTCGTAACTAGGGAGTTGTGTGAGGTACTAGTCCTGATCGGCAGGGCGCGCGAGGTCCACCCCCCAATCCCCCGTACTTAATAACCCTTGTATCTTATATATGAGAAACAAAAAAAAAAAAGATGAATAATAATCAAGGTTGATAGAAAAAAAAAAAAAAAAAAATCGCTTGAAAGAGGAGTGGAATTCTCCTGCTGGTGCCCCGCTATATCGCGAGAAAGATTTTTAGGACATTTGTCGCCTTAATATTGATACGATATGATATTTTATTTTGGCTTGAAATGTATACATGTACGCGTATGTACGAGCGAATCGTTACGTGGTCTGAGATTAACTGAGCAATTACGTTTATATATTATATTATACATGTTTATAATATAAACGTATATATGATATAAACGTAGGTTGTATTACAAACATACAACATATACACATGTGCTATATATTCATTTCTACTAAATGAAAATATCACGTGTACTTGTATATGTATTTCTTGCGAAATGCATACAAGTGTGTATGTATTTATTTTCTGACATATAAAATGTGTCTTAAGATTTTACTTTGGCAAAAATAATCCTAAGGATATTTTATATGGGGCAGATACGTATAACTGTATGCAGGGCACCAGACCAAAGGGGACAACTTTATTCTGAACGCCGATTAAACGCGATGGTAATCTCGTTAAGTTCGCTGTCGCGACTCGGCGCGGAGAGTCGCAAGATGATGCAAGGGTGTGTACAGGGGTTGGAAGGTGGACTTTGGCACCGGTCGATTGGAACCCTAGTTACGAGTGCCGAACCTAGGGCCGAGAGAAGTATGAATCTCTCGGCTTTTGTTAAATGTTGAAAGAAAGAAATAAATAAGATCCGAAAAAAAAAGATATAAAAAAATAAAAGAAAAAAAGAAACAAGGATGAATGACAATAGTCACATGAGAAAACGAAACATCGAAGCGCTTATTTTTGCTTTATGCTATACGATAAAGAAGTAATCTGTCAAGGATCGATTATTTTACAGCGCGATTTATTTTTATATTTCATAGAGTTTATGTAATATCGAATTTCAGTTTTTATGAATCGATATATTTCATCTTGAAGACTCAACCAATTTTTATGATTTAACGAATGATTCAACAAATGATTTGTTTTTTTTAGAGATTTTAAATTAAATAAAGTCGATAAAAATGCAAAGAATTTCTAATATGATTTAACAAACGATTCGTTTTTTCAAGATTGTGTAATTGGCTTTATTTTTAGATACCGCGCTTCAATGATCGATTCATGATGGATAATTTTATCGTGGTGCATTTTGTGTGTAGTTTGGAAAACTCGCTGCGCATTTGCATGAGATGTACACGACAGAGATTAATTTCGCGATGGCGAAATATTAAAACTAAAGAACGCAGAGAATAACGTGAATATTTAGTGCCATAAGTTGCAGAGCGTGCGCGTACACGCGCCGAGACTGTGTACTTAATAAATAGATACTAATCAAAGAAAATCGCGATTTAGCGTAACTCGGACGAGAAATATTCGATATTTTTTAGTGCTCAAGCGTTATAGGCACCGTTACCACATAATCAAAACTCGAGAAAATACGTTCTTCTCCGTCTTTATTATCTTCGAATTTAGATTTTTACGCTTTTCGTTTACGATCGGAAAACGGTAATTGTCGCTAGAACGATCGATGTGATGTTTTGTCGCGTTTCAAATTTTATAAATAATTAATATTTTTTACATCATCTCGCGGACATATGTGTTCTGTTCCTATATTTTCGCGATTTCGACTTTGCGAGAAATTTGACCGGCGACGAATAACTCGTGGGATGGTCGTCTTGAGCGACACATCCGACGATTATTGTCGACACGGTACGAGATTGCGAGTTATGCGCGCCCGAGAAAAAGGGGACAGATTAAGTTTTATCAAGATTGCGTAATATAGCGTTCCCTTTTTCGATCTCGCGGAGCAAAGTCGCGCGTTCGTTGACGATGCCGCGTGATATACATATAGTTACGTTTTTGTTTCGTATTGTTTTTTTCTGTAATTGTTACAATGTTTATAGAATGCGTGCATAGACGGAGACGGCGCGAGAGATACAAAATGATCAGACGCGAAATATGTGAGAGCTCTCGATTTACATACACATACATTTATTTAGACGATATTACACAGAACGTGAATGAATAAGGAACCGGGATACTGCTGTTTAACGTAAACGTAGCACATGCATTTAACGTATGCGCGGACGAGATCTCTTCTAGATGACAGAAATTGTGCATGTATGTGTGTTTACGATTCGCAACTTTTAGACTTAAGGAAATTGAAAAAAAAAGTCGGAATTCTCATCCGAACATTGTATACGATTAGTATTATATATAATGATAATATATATATATATATATATATATATATATATCGATAATGATACTTGTTTAAACTATTGTCTCAATCAACGTATTTTCATTATAAATAAATGTTAGCCTTGTTGAGTTAAAACAAAAATACTCTGCGTTTTTTTTTTGAGCGTTTTGCGCTCCCGTTTTCACGATCTCGTATATTCGTCGAACCAAAAAGCTCCTTGATCCTCTTGCACACCTTGCGTATATTTTGTAGATTAAGTATGTGGGTATGAATGACGTTTCTATCAGATGCCGACTTCCGTGATAACGTTGATAGTGGATAGAGAGCGTTTACTTAAACAGAAAATACCAAGAGAATGACGATATAATAATCTTAATAGATTTTATTAAAAAAGTCAAGAATATTTATAACACATACGATATAATATATCATATTTATTAAAACTTAATTAGGTGTAAACTTTGTCTCTCGTCAAAAGATTAGGTATATCATTATTGAATATCTAAATTCTCTTGACATTTCTGTTTTAAAGTGACAAAATTTATTTTTCACAATGTTTTTTTCATTTTTAATAATACGAGCCAATGGGTTTTCAGATCAAACAGTAGAATTTAAGACAAGTCTTCGCACCATGGAGACGTATTATTAAGATTACTGCAGTTATTCGTGCCGCACACGTATACTATATTTGGGTTCTAATCGTGCAATTCCCGGAGGTGCTGCCGAACATCGGTGAGGGAGCGAAAAGAGAGCCCCGGTCGCGGTTCCATAAATCTCGGTTAACCCTCGGCTAATAAATATTTAACCCTTTAAATTTGCAACAACCCTCGCGACGTGTAGCCATTTGCATAAGACTTCTATTTCATTTACACATCGCATAATTGAATATTTAAATTCAATTGCCGGCCGTTACGCGCTCGCAGTTCCGAGCCGCAAAACTGCAGTAAAACTTGTAACGGGGCCACTTTCCCTCCCCGAGAAGAACCACCCCCGTACCGCGCCGGCACGTCTCTTACGATGTTTCCTTCGTCGAGCCTCCGTTGACTACGATGAACCCTTGGAAAGTGCTTCGAGGAATATTTCGCGCCGGTTGCCCCCTGGGAACACGTTGGCGACACATTCGACGAAGAAACGGAGTCCGTGTACAACCGCAGGATTGTGTCGCTTATATCGCCGTTAACCGTTTTACCTTCGCAACACACACTCGTCTACGAGCATACTGCAACTTATCATCGTTCGCATATAAGTATTATAGACATTTATCCGCCTAGTCTTTTCTCGAGGGCGGCCGTTATTAGCGGTTGCGTCAAGGGTATTCCTATTTTTAGCGCTTTTCCGACTAAAGGCGCTCTAGCTGCCATGCAAACATGCTATTGAAAGTTGATACACGAATGGACGATAACGAGCAATTGCAATCGTGAATAATCAAAAGCCGTTACGTGGTCGCGCAATAATAATAAAATAAATATGTCTCGTCTTATTAGAAATAATTGAGAGAGTGTAGCGACACACGAGGCGCGTCGTCCCTCAGGTCTTGGTCTATCGCCGCGCCGGTCCCGAAATAAAGTCGCTCGCTCGTTTGCTCGCGCGCGAAATCGCTCCAGGATCGGCGCCCGACGTCGCGACGCGGTATCGTCGCGTTCCGATGACCAAATTAAAACCGTTGGGTGCGACAACTTTTATCTCTCTCTCTCTCTCTTTCGCTCTCGCTCTCGCTCTTTTTCTCACGTTCCCTATTTCTTCCCTTTATTTTTTTCCTCTCCTCTTCTCTCCTGTGTCGGTAAATATTTTTAGAAGCGATTCGTTGGGCGACGAGAGCGTATACGCGCCACGTGTCGAAGCTCCTCTGCCGCGCCTGCTCCTTCTTGTGGTGAATGTCCTCCGCTTCCTTCTGCTTCCATCTTCTCCCCTTCTCCCCTTTTGCCTCCCCCGCCTTGTCCTCTTCCCGTGATGTCCCTCTCTCACGGTGACGATCTCTTCTACATGCTCGAGACGGCATCTGGCGTCGAAGCACGTATGGCCGTTAGCACTTTCACGAAAGGGATTACCATTGTCACGTTATTCATGCTAACGATGATCGGTTGAGATCGGCCGCGACGATAATCGTCGTGTCACTAAAATCGAGGAGGCGGTCATTGTGAGCGACATACTGACAGCATAATAAATTATCCTCTCTCTTCTCACCTCCTGCGCCTTCTGGCTCCGCGACGTCTACTCCTTCGTTCCGAAACGGATATTTGTATACACGTACAGTGCCCGGTTTGCCGATGATCTCGATGACAGTCCGCGAGTCGCACTTTAGTTTAAGAAACTTGAGTACAACGTGAGAACGGTCCAACGAAAGAATGATATATAAAAAATACAAAAGATTCTCAAATTAAAAGTCTTTTAAAATATTTGAAATTAGATATCATGATTGTTTTTTTTTTGTATTTTTAATTTTTACAAAAACGTACGATATTAAATAATTATTAAATCAAGTACAGTATCAAAGATGATGAACTCACTTTTTTTTTTTTTTTTTTTTTTCAAAATGTCACTCGGTAAAAAAGAAGCAACTCATCGAAATGAAGACGTAATAAAAGACAAAGAGCCAGAAAATCACAACCAAATAATTCAACACGAGTAAACAAAAGAGGGGAAATAATAAAGAAAAGTTGGAATAATAAATGCGGATTTTAAATTTTCGACAAATAGAGAAATCGAAAATTTGATATCACGCCGTATTTATTCCTCCAACTTGTCTTTATTAGTCCGTTATTATATTTCTCGATTTTTGTCGGCAGATAGTCGCGATTGTTTTGCTGACACACAACATCACAATTATAATTGTAACGAACATTCGTGTTGAACTGTTTAACGATTACGTTTCTGATTTGCTTGGCTCTTCGTCTTCTATGACCTCTGAGGGTGAATTTCTTTTTTTATATTGAGCGTTGTTTTGAAGAGCATTTTTTGCGCTGTATTTTTTATCAATACGCGTGTTTCTTTTATCAATATAATAATATATTTTATTTATATTGTACTATTAGAATGACATATTCATCTTTGTTACTAAACTTGTTACTAAATATCTCGAGAAAGTACGAAATGATTGTGCATGTAGGACGCGTCCTGTATCATAAGCCTGTGAATATTTGTCAATCTTTTCAGTACGATATCCATCTCTGATTAAATATCTTTATGGCGCAATCGGAGAGACACTGGAGAAAGATCGATGTGATTAGTTAGACGATGCGGTATCGTCGGCAGCAGGAAGACCTTTCGAGTAACCGCATTACATAAATTCACTCGAAGCCGAACCGGCATGGCGTGCAAGGGCGAAGACGACAACTCCGTGTTCGCATCGATCGCGTCTAATTAGCCCGACGCTATTACCATAAAGCGCGCGTTTATCCGGCGATGTCGTCGCTCCTCGCTCTACTTTGCGATATCCGCAAACGCTTAATCTCCTCCCAGTCTTGGGAGGATATTTTCGCGTTGCCTAACCGCAAAGAGCGCGAGAAAAAAATCACGAGGCCTTCGTTGTTGGAGGCTTCGCGAAATTGTTTCAGCGAATGGCGCCTCTCGCGATATGAACAAATATACACGCACAAACCACGTACGTGTCCACGTACGCTCATGGCGAGTGCGGTTCCCACACCTACAATCCGCGCGATAGAGATGGTGCGTTTCTCAAGGTGCACCTTACGTATACTTATATATATGTATATGTATATGTATACACGCACGTCCTCGACACATCGTTCGCAAGCAATGTGATAAGTATAATGACTAGGCCGACCAATTGTAGCTCGCGATATTCCTTGCCTTAGAACCGCCCATTTGTGTGTGCACAAATGCCGCCACCGTCTTCCTTGTCCTCGTCTTCGTCTCGAGCCTTATGCGACATTGACTGTGCTTGTAAAGCGCTCTTAATACGTGAAACGTGTGTATACGTGTGTATGCACGTGTATACGTATAGAGCAGGCGGAGGAGGATCGGTGTACATACGCTCACCGTTAGGTGTATTCGTTGTAATCTCGCTGCTCGCGGAAAATTACCGAGTACGATTCGTATGGTAGGTACGTTTCTTGCCGAGACATTTTAAACATACACATATGGGTAGAGGAGAAGTTTTGAAGTGGAAAATATAATAAAATTATGCAAGGAGTGATTAATAGAAATACGACAAATTGTATTCTGACAGGTAAAGAAATATTAATTATTATTTAATCCATATAGCGATATTAGGCTTTTATTATTATTATGAGATAAATAACTTGATATATACATGTTTGGTCTTTTCGTTGAATAATTTCTAAATTAATATTCAAAAAGACGTCAGAATTCTCACAATCAATATTTCATTGTTATTATCAATGTTTAATATTTATTATTTATATCTCGACTTTCTTTTTTAAAAATTTTAATCATCATGCGAATACGAGATAATTATCTCGCGACTAGTGCTACGTCAGTTGTAGATATATGTATATATTTTCATAATGTAATATCGTTGCGGTTGTGAGGGGTGGACTTCTCTTTTCTTTGGGGCGAACGGGCGTCAAGAGGGTGGGCCGGGAGCGTTTCTAGAGCGCGCGGGCACGGGAAGACAGGGGGAGAGAGAAAGTGCGTGGAGGGTGTTTTGCTGGTAATTGGTGCCAATTTAATCCTGCCCTTCGCTCGACGTAGCCCGTATTAACGCTAAGGGAGGAACGCTGCCGAGTAAAAGGGAGGGTGGCTGTTCTCTCGCCCTTCCCACGCGGGCTAACCCCCCCCCCTTTTCCTCCCTTCGTCTCCTATGCCCCGATCCCCTTTCTTCGTCATCTACGAAAACACGCGTGCACACCCACGCCGCGACGCTTAAGCGCGCACGGCACGTGTTTCTGTGTGAAAACCCGAGGGAGACGCAGCAGAAACGCGCGCGCTCGTGAGAGCCCACCAGGAAAATATAATTAACGGTAATCGCTCGCGTATATGACTCGGATTAACTCCTGGAAAGAGAAGGACAGACGCGAGGGGATAAAGCCCTACGTCAAATTCTTTGGGGTTATCGTATCGAATGAGTTTTCCTACGGGATTACGGGACGCGCTTGGACGCTCGCAATTCGTCGGAGTGGACGGACGACGCGCGTCTGATTACCGTTCGGAAAAGATCACGGTGGAAAATGAGAGGCTTGAAAGGAGAGAAAGAGAGAGAGAGAGAGAGAGAGAGCAGAATGAGAAGACAGAAAAAAAGAATAGAGTGAGAAAGAGAGAGAGAAAATATTCGACATTAATAATGCATTGCGCGAGGACGTTTCGCGCGTAACATATCATTACCGCGTATTTGGCATTCAAATTCCGGGAAGCAAAAATTCTCTTTTAATTCTCTATTCCGAGGATGCATTTAATATTCATATCGGTGAAGGCGTAATATACTTGCAAATTTATCGTGCGCGCGCTCGCGATTACAGGGTGACGATGCTAATTTGCCGAGTCTGTCAACCGAATTAATGTCTGTAACTCGGGGTAGGAGGCAGTTTTTCCGCGCAAGATCTCTCGCTGTAATTCGCGCGATATCGAGGTCGCTCTCACCTTGATTATTCTTCATTGTAACTGCGCCGGTCGTCAAGATCATCACGGATCTCGCTATTTATTCGTCGGAATCGACAATTCGAAGGAGACTGTCTCCATTGTTTCGTGCGGGGAATGCGATCGGTTTGTGCACCTCTCGAAACCTGACAGACCGCCGTGTAAAATTCCCTGCGATCGGAGAGACGAGGCTTCTTCGAGAATTTAAATAGGAGAGAGGAGGGGGAGACGAATAGCGCGCGCGATCGGTGCACATAAGAGAGTCGCGATGGCGTCGAAGAACGAGAAGAAGAAGAAGAAGAAGAAGAAGAAGAAGAAGAAGAAGAAGAAGAAGAAGAAGGAGAAGGAGAAGTACATCCCAGGGAAGTGAGGTGGATGGCCGAGGAAAAATGAAGTGAGAGAGAGAGAGAGAGAGAGAGAGAGAGAGAGGGAGGAGGCGCGGGAGGACGACGAGAGGCAACCGTGTGGAGAAGATGCCAGAAGATCTTGTATGCAAATTTCTTTCGGTGCATCTCCGTGGGATCCTGGCAGGATCCATGGAGGATTAACGGGCCGGCTCGCATGAAAGGAAGAGAAAGAAGACGCGGAGAATCCTTTCTCTCTCGAGAGAATCTATTCCCCATTTACGGCGAGCAATGTTTCTTTCTCTTTCTTTTTTTTCAATCTTTCGCTTTGGTCGCGCCAATTCCAAAGATCCTCTTGGATCTTTTTCTTTATTTTCTCTTTTTCAGTCTTTTTCTTCTTCTCTTCCACCTCTCTTTTTATCTCTTTCTCTCTTGTTCCTCGATTTTTCCCGAGCGATCGGTTTCGAACCAATCGTCAAATAAGAGAACCGATCCCGTTTATTCGCGAAGGAGCGAGCGCCTTTGGATCGAAAAAAAAAAAGAGAAGAACTGCACCCTCTTTCGTTCTTTCATCTCCCTCTTTCTTTTGTGCAGCAACCAAACATTTGGAATCAACGAGAGATGTATTCTACGGAATGTTTTGATACTGACATTGTCTCCACTCATTTCGTTGCATTCACGGAAACGAAAACATCCTTATTTTTCGCGATCGTCCAGTAAATCACAAACTGTCTACAATCCTTTGGGGTCCCGCGAGACGAAATGCAACTTGTGACATGACAGTATGCGATCCTCGTACAAAGTAAAAGAAAGAGAAGGAGAGAGAAAAAGTGAATGATTGAGAGAGAAAGAGTCAGCAATAACAGATGCGGGAAAGAAAGGTGGAACAGAAAAGGTGCGAAGAAAACTATCTGCCGAAGATTTTTGCCGCGCACGGCACAGCATTGGAGATATATGATCTTGCAAAAGAAGAACGATTCTACGTGAGTCGCGTAAGATGAATCTCTCGCGGACTGGCTCGCCGCTACGGATGTTATCGTTATTGCCGAGGGATTGGATCGCGTTGTTGCGCCGTTGCCTCACACGACCGCTGTTTTTATCGCGTTAAATTCCAGCATTTGAAACAAGAATCAAGGGCGCTCTTCTTAAGACTTTTATAAAGCTCTGTCTGACGAGCACGTGACCGCGCAAAAAAAAAAAAAAAAAAAACTTGTATTTCTCGTCAAATATTACGTGTATGCCATAAATCGAAATAATATGTCTTTTTTAGTGATATTTTTCTACCATCGTTTTAGGATTTTGCATATATTAAAAATTATCGACAATTTAATATTTTCTCAAAGCGATGGATATGAAATTATTTAACTAACTGCAATTAACTTTTTCCCAATCTTTATGTTTATTTTTCATCAGTGTTTATAAATGAATTTCGCTCAACATCGCGCGAGCACCCTAATTCGCAAATGCGTTTAATAATACCTCGCGGCGTGTCGCGGGGGTGCAAGCGCGAAATTACCGCGGTAAATACGCGTCGTTGGACCCGACGATGGCGAGGGGGATATATCCTTGACTGAGGGTAATCGAGCTCGCGCGTATAAATCCTATTAGAGGATTAGAGGAACGACTGCGGGTGCGCGTGTACGCAAACATACGTGCGCGTTTGCGTATCTTCATGCAAATACACGGCAGACTTCCAAGTACCCTTTTGTGGATATCGCGTCGTAAAGCGAAGAGAGCGGGACGGAATTATGTGCGTGTATGCCGAATAGAACGGAATATCGGATCCATTGTGACGAGAGTTTCTCCTACTCGTAAGGGACGCTTCGACGGCGACGGCGACGGCGATGGCGACGGCGACGGCGACGACGCGGCATGCCGGATACATTGTAGTAAATCGAGCGCGAGAACGGCCCTGCGATTTCGGCCTCGTTCGACTTCCTGCCTGGGCGAGAATCGGCCGGCTCGGAGAGAGCCGGCACTCGATTTGCGGCCAATAAAACTACGATGTCGACGACCGTTCGCGCTCGTGACGCTGCTCATTTTCGTCCCGCGCAAACTTTGCCCGTGAGCAAAGTGTTATCCGCCATCGTTTTCGTTTCTATTAAGCTCGTAATAGTTTCAGCGACAGACATAAACTCGGTGAGCCCCGAATCCAAAATCGTCCGTGTTGGAATTTATCGGTTAGCCGTTCTCTAACGGCTGAAACGATGTTTTTACACGTCCTAATATCGTATTATTCTTCGAATCCGCTTTAAGACTAAAATATCACAATATTTTATACTCTTTTTCTATTTGACACAATCCTCTTTTTTTATTTTCAATTCTTGTCGCGTAACATTTCTAAATCTTATCCGGATGGTCGTTGTCACTCTCGTCGAGATAGTATATATACTTGCAATTTAAGACGTACAACAAGATTTGTTTGTAATAAATTTAATATAAATTATGAGCAAATTATATAATATTTCTAATCACATCTTATTTATCTATTATTCAGTGTCTGTGACGTCGAATTCTCAACACGTTTTTACAAAATGATTTAATAAAAGTTTATTACTGGCACATGCCGATGAGAATCTCTGATATTTCTCGATATTGATCCGATTGACACTATAGCGGTTCGTTGATTGATAGGGATTCTTGGCGATCCGATCATCCATGTGATTCGTGCGTCTCGAGAGCTCGCAGTGTTAAGTGCTGACACTTGGCCTTTGCGTAGCACTGTCTTGTAACGCGTCAGAGAGTAGTCTTTGACTCTTTTCGCGCCCAGAGTGAAGTTTAGAGGGACACGTGTCAGCGGCCGACATCTTCGACGTTGCACCGTTGCTTCATTTGCGTCATGTTAAAGTGAGATCTCTCTAATTACGTGTTTCAACTTTGTTAACTTTGTAACATATTCATAGTTATTTTAGAGTCGTCTAAGGCAATATTTCTTAAAATATGAATATAAATTAACATTGATTTCATTTAAAATAAACCAAGATAACACATATATTACTCCTAAATTGAGGAAAATCTTTTATTTTGTTATTTTTATTCGCGGTTACATTTCTAGCTGAAAAGCGTTATGAAAATTGTCATCGATTTTAAAGTGATTTTGAAAAAATAGTTTGATCAATTTATGCTTTTTTTATTTCTTAAAACTATTAGAGGAGATACATGAACGTTTATCAATTAACATTTATTTTATCTTTTCACATTAGCTATCTTGAATAAAATAACCATCTTTATTTTTGCGAAAGTCATATATAGACTTCTTTTTTTTTTTTTTTTTTTTTTTTTTAATATCTGTAAAAAGTCGAACAAATTTCTCTCGACACATTCTGTACACTGTTTCGATATTAATATCGTTGCCAGTAAATTTACTTACGTACAGATTATCGATCGTCAGACGCTTCAATCGATTTGGCAAGCAAAGCTACGATACCAAACGATGTCACCGATTGTCAATGCTCTACGTGCATCAGAAAAGATAGAGAAAAAGAGACGAAGGGGGAGAGAGAGAGAGAGAGAGAGAGTACTCGGCGTCGTGGCGCTTTGCACGAGTGATAGTAATCGACGTTCGTTCACGTTCATCTGTGAGCGCATTGAAAGACGGACCGCTGAGAGGATCAGTCATTCTGCGCGGTGTGAACGACGATCGCATCGCGGCCCGATCTTTTTCTTTCTTGTCGACTTTGTGTGTGGGCGAGCACGGCTGCCTGCTCCAAAACGACGCGCGCATAACGTACCCTTTCTCTCCTTTCTTTCAATGACAGCGGTGTCTTTCTCTTCTCTGGGTTCTTCCCGTTTCGACTCTCCTTTTCTTCCTCTCTATCCGTCCGTCGTATTTTCTCCCTCTTTATCCGCATCTTTCTTCTCACTTCCGCCGAATTTTACGACCCACCGCGCTATATTTATGTTTCATCTAAGTGGGACCGTATTTACATAACTGGAAACGCGTAGGCCAACCTTTACGCGCGTTACAGTCGATAAATTATATATTGGCGGTTTAACAATATAAATATTTTTTTGCCATTTCATATTTAGTATCGTGCACATGCTGCTAGGCTTTCGTACTCAATTCGCGTCAGTCGCTCATCCTTCGTAGGACGAACACGTCGTCTAACGTTCGTGCTCCCACGAGGCGTTTATGTCCTGTCGAACGGTACTGAGACGTCCGCCCGATATACCAGGCGGAGACGCATTTGTCATTCACGAATAGGCGCGAGATCTCGCTTGGGTGGTCACTCCTCGACTATCGCGAGACGTTTACGGGAGTGTGTGTGTGTGAGAGAGAGAGAGAGAGAGAGAGAGAGAGAGACAGAGCGGGATGAGACGAACGGGTGTCGAAGCCTTCAGCCTTCGCTTATCGCGACGACAATGGGCGTTCCATCTCCGACACGGGCGACGATTTTTCTTTTACGATAACTCGCTCCTCTCGCGTGACACATCCGCGGTCGTGTAGGGATTGTGAAGTTTGAATTGCGATGGTCAGCGATTCTTATCGCCGGGAAAATTCCGCAAAATTATAAGACATAATTAGATGAATATATATCTTTGAAATTATATCTTTGCCAGATATGCAAATGTCAGATACTTGTTGTTTGCTAAAATTATTCGTACTTTTTAACAAAAATTTCAAATCACGTGCATTCTTACTGACGAAAAATATCAAGCAAAAACGGGAAATACAAGAAAAACAGGTCAGTTTGGCCAGAAGAATTGTTCTCGTCCCACGAACGTAAACCTTCTTACTACGGTATACCAGGTGAGGTTGGGGCGGCTGGAATGCTGGCAGGTGTGTCGACTACCGAGCGAGACTACGACGATCTTTCGACGGGTTCCTGGTTCGTAAGCGAGACGAGGCATTTCGCCATAAGTGAGCGTTCGCGTGACACCGAGCTTAGGATAAACTTAGTAGCCACTTAAGAAGCGGTCCTTGCAAGTTCTGCACGCACGTGCGCACATGCGGAACTTTGCGCGCAATAGGTAAATGTTCACGACGTAGCGGCTAGAAGGAACGTCTTTCATCCTGCGCTTTCATGGTTCATCTCCGTGCGAGAATATTCTACGAAAATCTTAACTATATGAGCTGTTTT
The DNA here is from genome assembly GCF_047496725.1 of Anoplolepis gracilipes. Lineage (NCBI taxonomy): Eukaryota > Metazoa > Arthropoda > Insecta > Hymenoptera > Formicidae > Anoplolepis > Anoplolepis gracilipes. The sequence continues at coordinate 495,928 of NC_132973.1, forward strand.
AGACTATTGAGAAGTTACATTCGCTATTAGAGTTACTTTGCTTTCTATGAAAGTAATTTTTGAGTATTAAAAAATAATTTTACAAAATTATTTAGAATATAGGGAATATAAATTGACAAGTTTTTTGTCGCGCGATAATAATTATCTTCATACAGATGAAGCCATCATATTAAATGATATGGATCTTTGCTCCGAGTCAGCGCGAGTCTCGGACGATAAACTCGTTCCGAGAGAGATTTGAGATTTTCTGAATAAACGACGACGCGAGCAATAACGTCCGCGCACCGGGATTATTTACGTCTTCCGGCAAACGCGAGAGTGCCGACCTCACCCATGTGCTCTCTCTCTCTCTCTCTCTCTCTCAGGTGCAATCGAAATAGGGCGTCGTTAGGACGCTTATTCCCACGCGATCACGTACAATGCGATCCCGAATCCTGGTCTCTCTTTCTTATTTTTCCTTTTCTTTGCACTCTTTTTTTACCTTCCGTGCCCATCGCTCTTGCGCTTAAGAGTAGTCAAGAATAGACACAGCAACGCCTTTGGCAGTAAGATTGTTGTTATATCGACGCCTCGTTTGACTCAGTCGCGTTACAGTGACAAACGGCACTCGTAGATCTGCAAAGCCGCCGCGAGTTGCCGTGTCGGTGTGGATTGTTTATTAACCGGGATTTTGATGGAAGACTTTCTCACCGCCCGGTCGGCAGATAAGTCAAACCGAGAGGGAGCCTTTCGTTCCGTTCACCACTTTTATCGCGTTTAAATCTTGTTCTTTGTTAATGACGCGTGCCGACGAGGAATACCCATTGATTAATCGGCGCCGGCGATACAGATTTGTCGCGTATAATTCACAGTGATGCCGCATGCCGCGTGCCGCAACCATCCAACGAAATTAATTCCGCGCTTAACACATGTCCCGTTTTCAGAAGCCATTCGTCTCATTTAGCGCGCGTTTCGCGCGATCCAAAAGGATGGTACCGCGCGATTAGTTTCAGCGCTTGTGCAACAAAGTACGGTCGTATTCTTGGATCCGCACGCATTCACATCTGCGTCATTTGGCGCCAACTGAAGCTTATGTGATTTTCAGCCTATGATCTCATTGAACGCGAGAAAGTCTGGCAAATTGAAAAAAATTCTTAAAGACAGTAAGGTATTACAATGTTTCATATGATGAAAACGAAATAAGAAATTAATTAATTTTGAATTGACATTATTTATATTAATATTAATATTATTAGATTTTTTTAAATTATTAAGCTTTTATTGCCCTCTTTGTCGTTGCACATATGTCGTTACATATATTATTAGAATTGATACACATTGATCTCGGTACAGCCATCTTTATGATTTTGTATCTTAAAGACAATAAGTCGTTGGTGTTTGAACTCGTAAAGCAAGATCACGCTTTTGACAAAGTCTCCGGCTCATTAATCGTGTGCGCGTGCTCCGGTCGTTTCTCCTCGAAGGCAACTATAGAGACCGCGACGCGAACACGAAGAAATGGACGACGGACGGATCATCGAGTGGAACCGTTCGGCACGATGTCTATATGGAAGTGTGACATCTTGACGGTTATTCCTGGCCGTTCTCTTCTCTCTCTTTCGGCGTCTGTCCTCTATTAAAGCCGAGCGCAGAGCACCCTGCTCAGCCTCGCGTATCCTAGAAGAGACACCTTGGATGGTAGAAGCGTACGGGAGGGGAAAGAGTAAGAGAGGGTTACGACGACGGCGACGGCGACGGCGACGGCGACGGCGGAGAGAAGGGTACGCGCTTCTTCCCGTTCGTCAGAAATAGTGGCACTTCCCTGTCTTCGCGCCAGCTACCGCCGATATCTATTCCGGCGCACTGCAAAACAACTCGCCGACCCTGTCAGACCAGCCAACTGGTAGTTACTATGTGACGAACGCGTGAACGCGTCGTTCAAAAATGTTGGCGGACGTGGAATGTACGTCGAATGCACGTTGATGGCTTGGTTGCGTCTGTGTCTGACAATTTGGCGGGAAGTTAGATAGATTCCAAATAAAATCGATTTGGAAAAGTTATAAATAGAGGAATTCTTATATTAATTGGACACAATTAAAGTTACAAGTGTATCCTGATATTTTTAAACATTATATCGATATTATCCTACTTATGTCTATTTTAAATTTTAATTTATATTAATTAAAGTATATTTTAATAATTTTCAAAGGAGCATACAAACCAAGATTGATAACACGATAAAGTCGCAATTTTTTTTTAATTCTTGCAATAACTGTTATATTGTTAGGTTTATACCTGGTTCTGTATAATTCGAGAAAAAAAAAATCACATCAAATCGTGAGCCACGCGTAGTCAATCTCACTCTCGACTTGATGCACCCTTCGGTCTTGCATGCGGGCGCAGCTGTGCTCAGCAGAAGCTAATAAGAACGAAAGAAGGATTAAAGCGAGAGAGAGAGAGAGAGAGAGAGAGAGAGAGAGAGAGAGAGAGAGAGAGAGAGAGAGAAACATTTTCTGTAAACAGAATTGTGTATGACATATTATTTGCTTCTATTATAATTTTACATCGTACGATAAATAAAATTACAAATCTACATGTCGTTTGATATTTTTTGTGAAAGATACAAGAGTATCGTGTATTTTTACGGTCTTTATGTATACGTAAAATTGAATTATCGAACTGTTCGTTTGTCAATAACAGCGATGGAAATATAGAGGAGTATATGTTTTATCTTATTTTGTATTACACAAGTGGTGCAAGTACACTGATAGCAACCCACCTTTACAATAGCGTACATTATCGATAATAATCTAGTAATTGCATGATTTAACATTGCAAGATTATGTTTGGACATCGATAAGCACCTTCTAACATCCTCCACGAAGGTTTCTTATGAGGTCTAAGCGTATCGTTCTAACGGAACTTGAACGGAACATCGATTACACGGCGAGAGCATGGATTCTGGTTTGCCGGCTCGATGGTTTACAGCGAGTCGAACCTTCGAAGACGAAGGATACTCTGTTACGTAGCTTACCGAGGTCGAGGTCGCTTCGGTAAGGCCTGGTCGAGGTAGCGCAAGCAGCGCGTGTAAAGAGGAACCCGCACCGAAGGGAAACAATGTAGGTAACACGGCGAAGGTTAGGGGGGCCGTAAATCAAGGGAACGAGCATCGACGCCCGTAAAGTCATCGGACACGATCACTCCTATCGACTGTGTGGTAGGGGAAGCGATTAGAGGCCGAGTGAGTACGACCGCAGAAAAACCGCTAGCCTGACTAGAGCCAGAGACTCTTCACACCGATTATAAAACTTTACTCATTGTAGTTTATTAGCTTAAGATATATGACCTCTCAAATATATTACGCGCTCGATATTTTCGTTATATGGCATTTATATATATTATGACATTCATAATTTTTTATTCATAATATTTTTAAGATGCGGATAAATTGGTTTATTGATTTATGATAGTTTTACAAAAAAAAAAAAAAATGGAAAAGATGAGAGGCATGGTTTTCTTTTTAAATAAAATTTATTCGTAAGAAAGACGACGCGTCGATGGTAAATGGATTTAATTTTAACGTTGGAAAAAGAAAATTCCCTCGAACGCATCGGTAGACTCGTCACAGAAGGTAGTAAGTATGTTAATGACTCGTAGGCGACGGGCCTTAAGATCTAGACGTCTCTCTCCGCTGCTTTCAAGCTCGCCGTATTTTCACCGCGAGCCTCTTCGGCGCTTTGGCGTCGGCTGCCAGCAAATAGTTTAGCATCAATCCCGCGACGTCTTATTATAACGTTATTAAAATAACCGAGTCCTCGGCTCGCGAAAATCTCTCTTCGCGTCGTCAACGTTCTTCGTTCGGTCGCTCGCGTTGCGTAGCTATCCTTTAACTTAAATTTAAAGACCGTTTCAGAGTTAATAATAGCTCCGATTTGAAAATTATATAGATAAAGAAATTTCCATCGCCAAGTTATTATAGGCGGCTGCTCTCGTGCATTCCTGCCTCTTGCCCGTGTAATCACATTGAGATTTATGATGAAATTCTCGGCTGTACATGCCTTCCTTCTTCCGACTGCGTGCCTCTTGCTAACATTTTGAGAATCTCAAAGTGCGATAATACATCTCTCTCTCTCTCTCTCTCTCTCTCTCTCTCCCGAGGAAATATAATGGACGAGGAATGTTAGGCTTCCGTGTAACGATATAAAGCGTGATCGATAAGCAGTGATATTAAAGACGTGATAGGTCGCGGCTTTCATCGAATTCTGTTGTCATTACGAGCAGTAAATATGCTTCGATGCGAGGCACCCCGTTGTTACTCCTCCCCAGAAATCCTTCTTTTTCATTCGTCCTGGCACCCTTGTTGCCGGGGTTTTTCCGTTGAAAAATATTGCAAATTTCCTGGCCCTTTGCGAGACCCTCCAGAGAATATGCTCGATCAGTTGAAAAGATATCTCTTCCTTCATTCGTAATGTAAACATATTTATCGTATTTGTGACTTTATCGATACGTCACATATCGTTGTCTCGTATCTTGTTTACCCGCAACAATTATGTCTTCGCATGATGAGTGATGATGTTTTTATCTCCCGTTCTAATCTCAGATACGGCATCATCGCGCTTTTTATTGAAATATGGAAACGCAATCCTTATTACGTTTCGTTTTGATTAAAATTAAAATGGTCAAATCCACATTGTTCGAATTGTCTTTTTCACACATTTTTGTCATAATATCTGTAATAATTTTTAAATAGAATTTTAAATCAATTTTATTTAATTGACAATATATATATATATATATATATATATTAGAATGTATGCAATGTGATGATATGTAGTAGTGAATAAAGTAAACAGAGTTCTAATAAGACAAAACGATTTTGATTCTTCACTAAATCCTAGTCTGTATGACTTATTCTTTTTTCGAAACCTTGCTGAAACCTTGTATCGGGACGAGTGAACCGTTTCACGAAAGTCTGCTCGGCTTCAGGACCCTTTTCTTGAGCCTCGCAAATCGTTTATCCTGCTTGTACAGTGCCTTCTACACGGTGGATATTGTATTACAGGGTTGAATATTTAATGAGGCCAGCGACACTTGGCACGAGGGGTAAAAAGTTCGAGGTCCCTCCGCTCCCCGGAGATATATCCCACCAGTCCCCTAATTCTTTTCGCCTCGATTTTCGTGATAGGCGAGGGACGAATTTTTTACGAGAATACACCGCGATACGCGATACAATATTCCTCCTGTTTTCCGCCGCGTGTCACCAGCTTCGGATTAGAAGTTAATGCACGTTCCAGGACGTCTCGAGAAGCTACGAAATTCCATGAATTATTGAGCGGTCTCTTAAATAATCGGCTCTTTGGATATTACACGTTGTTTCGTTATCGTCTTCTCCCCATGAATTTAAGTTGAAACTCAACCAAGGAGATCTAATAAAAGTATGTCGAAACAAAAAACTCTCTCTTTACCGTTTTTCCGTCGTCCAATATTTTCATAGCATTTTTGCGAACGAAAAATATTGTCGTTTGTGTTTATACTAGAAGATGAAAATATTTTTGCCGTTATATAAATTTTCGCAATAAGAATGAAATTTTGTAAATACTCTTTGTGCATCTCTCTCATGTTTCTCATCCCTCGTGACTTGAAGAAGTCTATGATGTCACCTGGTGCAAGGAACGACCTCACCCTGGTCTGCCTTGTTTCATCCCTGTACAGCGCCACCCCTACGTGCAACGCCATAAATCAGCCCGACAAATTTAATTATCCTGCTGTCTGCGATAAAGCCGGGCGTGCATCCTCCTTGTTGTCTAACTTCACCTATCTCGCAAGCCCTTTAAGCTTTCCGCTTCTTCCTTCGACCAGAACCGGCGTCGTGATACAGGATCCACGAAGCATGTAAAGGATCCCTGTTTACATTTCTGGAATGCATAATTTACGCGATAAGTCCTTGACGTGTTTTAATGGGGCAAACCTGATATGTACGATGATATCAACTTATCGATAGCGGATCTGACAACCAAAGAAAGAGAGAGCTATATTTTTATACAAGTAACTATACGTTTAATTAACGTATATTTTTTGATAGTTTAATTCGGTATATAACGCGCCTCCTGTTATAAATGTAATCATACTAATAATAAAGTCACTTCAATTTGTATTTTTTTATAGACCGTTTAAACGAAAAACAATTTTCTGAAATGTTATATATATATGCAAAGTAATTATTGGATAAATAGCAACTCTTTTAGTATATCCAAATATATATTATTGTAATAAATAATCGTCTCTCGTTGCTTCCATATTTAACATGATGGTACAACAGGATCGTTACAACGAAGAAAAGCAAAGTCGTTTACGATTATTTCCTAAGCAACGGATCGCATATAACAAGTGAGATTATAACGGTTCGTTGTCGCTTCAATTAATCGAAATTCACGCTTATCCCAACCCGCTGTCGCGGGCGGCGGGACGAGGGAGGAAAGGAGGAGAGAAGAGGGGCGAACGACGAAAGGGACGCTACCAAACCTACCTTTCGTTCGAGAGCTTAGCGAGATCACTATTAACTGTGCCGGGATAAACCACGGCCGGTTGGTTCTTATCTGCGGTCACCGTGAGATAAATTTCGAAGCGAGAGAGCGCAGGACCCGCGGACCCCCGGATTAGGTTCGTGCGAATACTGCATTCCGTTATCGCCGTCGGTGCAGAGCAGAGCAGAGCAGAGCGGGCGAGGAGGACAGAGAAAAAGAGAGAGAGAGAGAGAGAGAGAGAGAGAGAGAGAGAGAGAGAGAGAGAGAGAGAGAGAGAGAGAGAGAGAGAGATCGCGCGTGTGTACACCACGTATACGCACACGCTACGAGTGCCCAGTACGTGCCCGGTCGTCCCCGCGCGATTAGAGCACGCCCGCGCTTTACGTACATGCCGCCGAATCGCACGTGTCTTATCTACGATGTTCCTAGACACGTCGCGGCGGCAGCCTCGCGAAGCTCGATTTACGCGCGCGCTCGCGCTGCTTGCGATAATCGCGGACCCCCGATATCCCGATGAATTTATGCACTCCACCGACAATAATCAGAGAGAAAATAATGTAATATAATGATAACAATGTATACATTTTTTAATTTTCTTTTTTATTTATTAAAATGATGAGAAAATTTGTTTCGCGAGAAGGAGATTCGAAGAGAATATTTTGAAGGGATAACGGGGATTTCGGTATCGATTGCAAAGTAAATTTTAGGTTTTGATATATTTTAATTCAGCATTCTTCTTTTGTTTCAAAATTTGTATTCCCTTACATTTCTCATTTTTCTGACGAACCAATTTGTAAGCGTCATCTTTCCGTTCACGAAGTGAGAAATACGAGAATTCTCTCGGTCCCTCGTCTATCGTTCGCAGCCCCGCCCGCGCTCTCTTTCTCGTTGAAATCATAACCGCCTCCGCGTCCCGAGATTGGCATAAGGCGACTTGACCGAGTCGCTGCCTCATTGTCGTGCGCTCTCCGCTCGCATTATAATACAATTTTCAGTGGTTCAAGCTGAACCTAGTGGCACCGGGGTATATTCCGAGGTCGTAAAAAGAAAGAGCGGGATGGTTGCATGAAGGAAAGATAGAGAGAGATCGGCGAGAGAGGAAACGCGCGCGCGCGCGGCCATGTGCGGATACGTGCGTACGCGCGACCGCGGATCTGTGTGCACTAGTATAAAGTGAACCGGTGGCAGGCAGCACAATGCGCCGTATCAAACAAAGCTGCTCGGGACTTCTATGGCGGTGTGGGTGGGTGCGCGAGGTGTAGTATTACTCATTCAAATGATCCTCTCCCTCTTTTTCGTTCCTCCTCGCGTCCGACGCAACCGGCCTCCGGCGTTCGCCCCTCTTCTCTCTCTCTCTCTCTCTCTCTCTCTCTCTCTCTCTCTTTCTCCCCAACCCTCCTGTTCTCTTCCACGGCGCTTTTAATCCGCCCTGGCATTCACATCTTCTATACTCCAGTTAAATAAAGAGTCGTACTCTAGAGAGAGCCGAGTCCTGTTGCATGTACCGGCGTGTGTACGTGTCGGGCTCATAGATACCACGGTGAAGCGCGCCAACCAACCCCTTTCGCCTAGATTTCATTTTGGTACCGGCAGCTCGAGAGCTTCCTCCGCGTCCGCCCATTGTACCGACAACTTTTTCCCCATTATTCGAGTCACATATCGAGCCCGGGCTGATTTTCGAGGTCTTTTTTTTGTCATTCGCCGACTGCGGGGAGATCCTGTCGACTGTGTGAATAGAGTTACTATGCATTTATGCCGCGCGCACGATGCCGACTTAACTCTTATCTTCTCGTACATTTAAGAGAATGAATTTTTCGAAAGGGCTGAAAATCTACCGTTTAAGGATTAGAACGTGACTTTGCAGTGAAAACTATTCAGGCAGGAGTATATATATATATATATATATATATATTTTTTTTTTTAAGCTATATTGAAAATTGTGCATCATATATATTTAATTATATTGCATTTTCTAAGGATATAGATAATATTTTGTAAGATCGAAATTTAATACGCTCACAAATCGCAAAAAATATTTTATATAAATTTTGTTCAGACAGCATTCAGGAAAGGAAAGTCAAATATTAATCGATTTGTTCATTCATGCTTCTTACATGTTTACTTACAATTAGATTTCAATGATGGAATTATATCCATTCTTCTTACTTGAAATTCGCGTCGACTTCTGTCCGATTTCATAAAAACGGATCGAATTTTCTATCGAGGTTGGACGTTGATTCTATTTGCTTATGTCTATTAGTGGTCACAACATTCAACCGCACAGAGATCTATCGTTTTTCGGCTGCTTTGCTCCTTCGATCGAGGTTACGAAGTTGCGAAAAGCAGCTTTAACAATAAATGGATTTTCCACGGTATTAATGCCATTGTGAAAGTTTGAGGTATTCGACCAATAGAAATGTCCTATTTTTCGGTGCGCTCTGCTATGCAGAGTCCAGCCTTGTCCAGCCTCGCGCGAACTAAAATTTTCAGGAATCTTTTCCGAATGGTGTCTTTTGTTGAGTGGAAAATTCTCGGAAGGATTCGAAAGGAGAATAGTCCGTAGCCATACTCCCGCTGTGATTTCATTGTTCGAGTCAGAAAAAAGATAGCCTATTCTTTTTCCAATCGATGTGGACTGCATAGCTTCAGGTAAAAATCATGGTCCTTGAATTGCTGATTCCGATCATTGAAAAGGATTCTTTTTTCAAAAGTATATAATATTATTTTTCAAAATATCCGGGTTTGCGGGAGTTCGATTTTAGTATAATTATCGTGCGACCTCTCCTGGTTAGCACAATAATTAAGTGACCTCGACTATGCTTTAAAGAGAATAAATGTAAAACATTTTTCCTGTTTAATGTGTTTTTAAGCGTGAACATTTTTCAACATTTTACTTATTGTTAGGTAGGAATTTGAAAACTGTAAACGCAACGGCCAAGAAGAAAATGGCATGTTGATTGCGATCAAAACATGCATTAAAACGCGTAATAATAATAACGATTATTCTTACCATAGTGATTCGCCGTGATATCACGTTTGTCCTACATACTTTAATTATAGTGTGTCGTATCATTTTATCGAGATGACTGGCGTCGTTAGCTGACGTGGACACGCCCTGCAATCGCGTCGATGAAGAGGAGCGTGTGAAAGCGAACGCTTTGCTCTCTCGGCTTTGCTACTACTACGAGCGTTATATACGGGCAAGGAACAATCGTTGCTGTCGACCACACGCGAAATTGCGTAGCGTTCAATAACGTGCGCGCGCGCGCGCGGATTATCAGTCCGCGTATGCGCGTACACGCTCGCGTTCTGTGTGCGTGTGGGGTGGTCCATTGTCGGGCGGAAATTACGGAAACGCAAATTGGCCGGTGTGACTGTGACGGGCGCAGACGTGAGCCACGTGCTGCTTGCGGTTCTGTAATCAGTAATACCAGTATTTAGGGGGTTGAAAGGGGACGGCGAGATCGGGGCGGATTTCTAAGCCGTAAGCTCGCTATTGAGAGATCAAGCCTGGAGGCTGAGGCTGTTTCATTGGCCGTGTGTGTATCGTACATTCTGGCAATTTGCTTTAAATGCGCGAATATTTCCATAGTAGTCTGATGCGTTATATGGTTCTAGAATAATTTAACGGTGCAGTCTACATGTGTTTATTTATTTGTATTTGTTATATATACAATTGCATTTCGGGGAAAAAAATTAAACAATTATTAGATTGTATTAATTTTTTCTCTAGCGTTGCTTTGTCTTTTTTTTTTTTTTTTTTTTTAATTAGAAAATATCGAAACAAATAATTTTCTAAGAATATAAGGTCGTGTAAATTAAACGATAACGATAATCAGTGATATCAGTAGCACATCTTCTCTCGTCGATGTGTATTTTCTTTCGTGAAGAGGAGAATAGTAAAGTAGAGAAGGGGGATGGTGCTCCCATCACTCGCATGCCTCTGTCCATCCCCGAGGTACACGATGGTGTTTACAAAAGTCACCACCAGATGACAGGGGCGGCTCGTGGAACAACATCACAAGCGTTTCTCACACGGGGTGGCTCCATTGTCGTGCACCCTCGATTCGCGCACCCGCCAGCTTTTTTCGTCGGACCCGACTGACGGGACCGATGGTATCCAGAATCCGATGGAATCCCGCCCCTCACGACCTGTACCGCCGCTTGACAAACCACCCCTAATGTTTACTGAACTACCCGTAATGTGTATCGTCGATCGTATTAACCGGCACAACTATGAATCCCAGAATAGCGCGTAATTGTCGTTGCACTATTGTCGTCGCGTCTTTAGCTTAGCATTGTATACAAATAAGCGGTAAAAGCGCGATCCGAAATTTCCCGGTAAAACCATTGTACGATTAATATAATAATTACTTTGAGATATTTAAGCAAGATATTATAAATAGTATCGTATAATAATCGCGTTTCTTTGTCTATTATTTGCAAAAGAAACGAAATTTCCTGATTCGTAAATGCATCGTTATTATGATGACATTTCCAATTTCGGTGAATGAGTATCTACGCGTAACACGTAGTAATCTCTGTAGTGAGCGATAAGCGACGAAAAGTCAAAGATAAAATCGAGTCGAACGGGACGGAATTATTAATCTATCTAATCGTTATTTAATCCAGAGCAACGACACCGATCGTCCGATAATCGCGAGCTGTCAAGGTTACGCGCTGAAACATAGTCGGCGCGGAATTGAAAATGTATCTGTTTGACGTGCAAGATCAGTGCCAAAGAATTTAATCGTCGCGTCGGCTCATCGATATTGATTCGCGCATCGCGGAAACGTGATAACATTGTTATAATAGCCGATTAATCGGCTTCGACTGCGCCAACATTCGGCCGATAACGTGCCAAGATAACAGTCCCGTCGATTCAGTCGATGCTGATGCAGCTACTGAAGATGCTAATTTAATTGTTACGAGATTGGTTTTTTCGAAAGAACTTTTCTGAAAATTATAAGACTTGATATTTACCCCGGATTTTTTTGTTATTTCCATCGCATATATCTGTGTATATATTTCTTGGCTATAAAAAACGCACTTTACCATGATGGTAAAATTTTTGACATGTTTATGCAGTCAACGTTAAATGTGTACACAGGAATATTATCAGTTCTTACTTTCTCACAATCTACGTTCGTAAATTTACTCGCGCTAGTAAAAAGAAAGCTCATTTTTTAAGCTCCAATTTACTCGAACAAGAATGCTGACATGAAAGCGCCGATCACGCGATAGTCCGTGAACAAGTAGTGAGATATTTATATGAATTTTTATTAACATGAATTTTTGACGAAGCTTCAAAAGGTCAAGGATCTCGGGTGCAGCTTTCGACAGAAAATTTGTCACGGTGAAAAGCATCGACCGTGTCAAAATGTTTCGCATAATCGCTTTCGTTGTTTCGCGACATCGAAGTCGAAGAAGAAACGCGCCGCTCGCGCACACACACGTAGCGAAGCCTCGATGTTGTGACGTGTAATCTTTCTATCTCGATTTTTAATTAAGGAATATAATATTATACACGCTTTAAAAAAAAAAAAAACTTGATTTATTGCGCCTGCATTTATGTACTCGCGAGCGCGGGAGCGGGGAAAGCGCGCCCTTTGTAGAGCTGCGTCGCTTCGCATTTCTACATCAGTGGTTGTCAACCCCGTGTATATGTCACTCAATCTCCAATTACAATTGTTATTTTTTTTTTTTTTTAATTTTATTTCGTATTTGATCTCTACGATTAAAAACACGCAACTTGAAATAACGAGTTATTGGAAACATGCCGTGGGACAAAAATATAACCCGCGGTATAAAACGCGATATGATGAGAAATGAAATATTTTTAAGATTTACCCTAAAGAAATCAATTTGCATTGTTTTAAACAAAAATCCATACACACACATATATATATATATATATATATATATATATATTTTTAAATAAAGTTTTTAAATTTTTTTTTATCCTCATTTTACACTCTTTTATCAACTGTTTCTCTTAGCTTTTAAAACTTTAAAAATAGAAAGTACGGAGAGAAATGTGTAGCTAAATATAAAACGATATTTGTTATAAAAAGCTGGAGAAGAAAAGAATTTTTGCATCAACACTCGCGATATAAGATCCGTCACTGGTCGTTTTGTTTACGATTAGTTAGCGTTTCCAGTACGACGAGGTATCGTACGCACGCGAACGTCGCGCTATCGATCGCGGGAAAATTCCCCGACTTCTCATCGTAACCCCGAAAAGTACGAGTCACCCGAAGCCGTGCGCTGCCAGTGGCTGCGGCGAGGTGAGTTAGCGGGTTGTAACTGTATCAAGTTAGCCGTGACACGACCATGCATAAATCACTCTTGCGGCCCGAGAAGGACCGCCGCCGCCGCCGCTGCGCCGGCATAACGCATAGAGCACGCATACTCACGCACGTAGTATGCACACTTACGCACACACGCACGGCTCGCCGCGAAAAGATCGGCGCCGGTCTTCGACACTCGATACACCCGACTTCGAGAGTCGCCCCGACCCCCCGACCCCCCGACCCCCCGACTTTCCGAAGCCAAGCGCTTTGTAGCACCGCTCATTCCGGGCTAGAGTAACTGAGGTCGTGACTGAATTACGGGAAATGCGACGTAATTAATCCGGGAAATATCGAATGCCCGTAAACGTATTCGTGCGGAACGGGAGTGAACGAGATCGTTGATTGCATCCATTTCGACGGATTAAAACCGGGGTTAATGCCCTATCCTGAGAAATAGGTAGCCTTATATAGCGCATTGCATATCTCACCGCGTGTAAGATTGTACAACCGTATTTTTCGATAGCGCAAAACGAAGAATGTAAAAACTCATCGCGTGCGCATCGCGGACGGGATATTATGTGCACTTAAGGGAAATCCTTCTACTTTGCATTCAAGCAAAAATTCGAATCTGTTGCCAATCGTGAGCGGAGACGGCGAGAGACGAAGGAAAAGGGGCGAGGGGGGAGGAAAGTTAGCGAGGGCGAGAGAAGCGTCAGTACTACCGACTTACTAGCCCCTACTGGGGCTACGAATCTAACTCGAGTGAAGTGGCCGCGGTGGAGTGGAGCGGAGCAGCTGATTCAATCATGATAATTCCTCGAATGAAATTTACCGCCAACCATCACGCACATACTCAGTAACGTACTACGAGCCGGGCGCTTCCGAGGGTGCTTCCGTCTCGTCGGCCGCGGGGGATGGTTCGGGCCTCTCCCCCGTCCCCCTGCGTTGGGGTGCCAATCTAATAATACCAATTGACTCTAGCGGCCGGCGAATGCTCGATTTGCGGCCATCCCTCGTCTTATTCGCGGTTTCCGCCTTTATCCCTTTAGATGTAACGCGGGAAAAGTGGTTCGCGCACATGTCTGGAATCTCTCTGGTCGAAAATTACTGTCACGCGAACGCTTTTCAATTCCATCTTGAAATTCTCTCTCTCTCGAGCTCAATCTTTCTTCTAAAATCTTTTATTACGATAAATCTTAATATAGGTCTCGTATTTTAATTTTTATGTATTTGAAACTTTTAATTTCCTTTTATTTCTTTTTATTCGTATGAAATATGCTTGATTCTTTCATATTTCAGTATCGGCAAGTTTTATCTAATAAAGTTGATAGCACCGCAGAACTGTCGGCAGCTTTTTTTCAGCGCTATTTATTATTTGCAACTCGGTGTGCTGTGCGCGATAATATTGCGGACTTGTATGAGGGCTCGTTACGTGGCACTCCAGCCTATTCAACGATAAGGCACACTTTCATCGCCACTGTCACTTCTCGATGAGCGATCACCCATCATCGGGACCCTTCTGCCCATTACCGCCCTTTCGCGTATGGGCGACAACGCGGTCTGATATTACCTACGGAAGAGTAACGAAATAGAAATGGCGTTAGCGGGGCGATAGCGTAAGAAAAGCTTTCCTAGGAAAGGCACATTTTCCAAATTATATCGCTCCAAATAAATTGAATGCTTGGTCGATAGCTCGTACTTCTTTCTTTTCAAATGATTGTTTTATAACAATTTATTAAAAATATGGAAATTATGAAATTCTTATAAATAATTGAACATGAGATTAAATTTATATCAATCATAAGATGCTGCATTAAAGTGAAATTTTAATTATTTTAATTTTAAATAATAATTGTTACTTTTTGCAATAATTATCGGGCTAAAATAAACAATAGCATTTAATTATAAAGAATGAAAGAGTATACTTTTATATTGTATTTTTGTTGCTTGAATAATTGATTTTCTTTAGGAGGATTACTCCTCGTTATCTCACACTCAGTGAGAATTTAAAATTGGAAATCTGATTTAAATGAATGATTTAAATAAAACTCTCTCTGTAATTTATTTTATTGAGAGCAACAAATAATATTACATAAAAAGAGATATGATTTATAATATTTCTTATTAGGAATTAAATAATAAAATAATCTTTTATTTTAAAATTATTTCTCAATTGCTGAATAAACACATTCAAGTTTTTCCTACTTACAACATTAACAATAATAAAATCTATTTATTTGTACTATCATACAGTTAATTTGAGCGTTAACAGAACGCTCTCTCGTACTCAATTTAGTATAATTTCATTGAAATCTAATTTCACAGAAAGTGTGACGTCTATAATTTTTTATAGTAAGTTTCTTTTCTTGATACACAATTGCATGATGACTAGTGATGAAAGGAATATTTCAGGCTATCGATCAAATCATGAGGATTTAAACGCTAATTTTCGAAGGATAGCGGATCGTCAAGTCGAACCGCTCACCCCATCTCGTCGTGTTTGCTCTCTTTTCTCGCCTTCTTTAGTCCGACGTTCCCCTCCGCTTCACTTGGCACCCTCCGAACCATCTCGGCATGCCGCTCGCATTGTCGATAGTCAAATGCGTAACAGAATACGGTGTAAAACCGGCACGCATGGATGATCCAGGGTAGCGCCAGATGGGTGACTGATGCGACCATCAACCCCGCGCTCGCATAAAACGACGAACCGCGTGACAGCGTGACCTCGGCCTACGTCGCGCACGTCGTTAGGGTCACCGACGATATTATGTTTCATAGAAATTCATTGGGGACCATGTGTAAAGAGAGAGAGAGAGAGAGGGCAGAATTGCGGCGACGCGTGCTACGAGCGTTTAATTTTCGTCTCGAGTCATTCGCGTACACGATTTAGCATTCTCGTGCGCGTGTACGTCGCGTTTTACAACCCGTAATTGTTTTATTTACGTCGGTGTAAGCGTTCATTGAGAGAAAAAAAGTAGTCGCATGCTCGTCTCGTCTCGTCTCGTCTCGTCTTCGTTCTTCGTTCTTCGTTCTTCGTTCTTTGAGACATCGCGGACACAGCTGTCGTCGATATACGCGCTCTCGCACGAAAAGTCGGTTGCACCGACAAACATTTTTTCACGTTGTTCTTATTGTTGCCACTCGTACGTTCCTCCGCGTTCGAGGGTCGAGAAATCGTTCCGCTTTGGTTTACACGGGCCCGTGGAAAGAAATAAGGGCCCCCCCCCCCTCCTTTCTCCTTCTCACCCTTCGTCGACGGTAACACCTCGAGCGTACACATCGCGCACGTCGAGGGCCCAAGTTTTCCCTCCGTATGCAGGTCGGCTTGATTCAGCGGATCCCGCCATAGTTACCCGCCGTCCTGCGGTACCCCCGGCCGTGCAGGATACGAATAATAATGTAACAATGGCCGCCGTGAACGCACTACAAAAACACTCGCCATTGTGCCCAGCCGAGCGTACGGGGCTGTGCGCCGCGTAATGTGATTACACGAGCGCGCTGCGCCGGTGCTCGAGGCGATTGACAGTCATCCTCGTTAATGGTGTTTTTAAAAACAATATCCACGTGCCGCGCGACGCGGGGAGTCAAGAGAGATATCGCGGAAATTTACACAATGCACCTTTCGGTGTAACGCGCCCCGTTATAATAGCATTTCCGTTCTTACTTACTTAAACCGATTATCGAACCGTCGCATCTTGATTCTTACTCTAATGTACTACGTGTAATCGAAGAAGCTTTTTGCTCGCTTGTGAAAGCGGCAGAAATAGAGAGCAGTCTTTTACCATCCGTAAGATATTTTTACAAATGCGTCATTATCCGTAATCTTTCTTATTTCGCGCATTATACGTTACACAATCTACATTCGCCGATCTATATTTGACGCATCGTTAGTTATCGCGTGATTGTTGCAAGCTATTCAAGAGGTAGACCAGGTCTAAAAGGCGAATGAAAGCGACAGCATTTCGTTTTATACTCGTCGCGTGATTGTCGGCGAAAGCGGCAATAGTTGCTCGGAGATGCCGATCTTAAGCTGAATCGTGTCGCGAATGCAAAGGTGCAGCGCGATTAATTATCCGACCGAGTATAGCAATGCTCGAGGGGGAGGGGGAAGGAGGGCGCGATATCAAAACCGGAGGCGGTACGCCCTCCGAACGTCTTCATTACGTAGACCGATTTCTTGCAGGTGCCTTTCCCGGCACGGGAGTCACTCTCCGCATAAGAGAAGGACTCGGCCACTCGGCTAGGAATAATTTCACGTACGCCAATCACGTACGCACCGCCGCGACGCTGCTCGCCGGCACGGAAAATCTCATCGATAAGCCTCGAACGAGTAATTCTTCCCCGTCGTTGGTGCGCGCCTACTGTGTATGCATTATTTCTTCCGATTTATTCTTGTCCCGTGAGCACCGATTATCCGGGAGAGATAGTCTTGAGAATTTTTATGTTCTATTCCATCGAGTTTAGCATTTTTTTTTTTTTTTTTTCTTTTTTTTTTCGCACACTACAATTTACTGTAGAAAGATAAGATTAGAATATTGGATTAATTGCAGCTGTTTATCTTAAGAGCGCTCGATAGGATATATATTTATATTAACTCCACATATATTTACAATTCTCTTATTAACGCATAAAATTTTCTCTACTTTTTCACATTGTTCCCGAGCTGAGGGCACGCCGTATAATAATGGAGAATAATGTCGCTCTGCTCGAAGACACATGCTACACTGTTTCCACAATGTTACGCTCATGGCGGCTTCAACAATCGCATACCGACGACAATTTCCCAAGCCTGCTACCGTAACCCCCATGCCGCCATGTCGGGCTTTTTCCTTTATTCCTCATTCGCGTGCTTTATGCGTCAAGCCTTGCGTATGATGAAAGACGTCGGCGGTATCGCTCGAATCCAACGGACGATGCTTTATGTTTTCCACGACAATCTCGGGGCAGATCCTGTCTCGTAATTCCAACCTGTTCGCATAATATGGCAGCATGTAATCTTGGTTTTAACGTTACAATGCGTCGCTTGAGGACGGGGATTATTTTGTAAGGGGAGCAATGCGCAAATGTGCGTGGCCGGCGATGCGCGCGTTCTGCATCCCAATCAGCGTGCACGACTGCAGGACGTTATGCCGATTTGATTCGCATCCTACATGTTGCATGTACGTATGCTGAAAGATTATACATGCGCTCGCGGATTAGTACGCATCCGGCACAAACGGTATATGCATGTATATATTTACGTGCCTTACAAGGTTCGGAACGCAAGCAGAGACAATTTTATTAAAGAAGCGACTTGCTTGTTTTTTTTT
Organism: Anoplolepis gracilipes; assembly: GCF_047496725.1. Taxonomy (NCBI): domain Eukaryota; kingdom Metazoa; phylum Arthropoda; class Insecta; order Hymenoptera; family Formicidae; genus Anoplolepis; species Anoplolepis gracilipes. The sequence goes on from NC_132973.1 coordinate 514,033, forward strand.
TTCAACTTTCCTAGTTTCTAGCTCCGCTTTCGTAAACATCGGATTTTGTAATTCATGTAGATAATCTTTCAAGATAATATTTATCGCGTATAGAAAAGAAATATTTAAAATTTGCAGACACTTTTTAAATATTGATACATTTCTATCGCAAGCGATTTAAAAATGAGGAAATGTAATGTCTTAAGTAACGACCGATTACAACCTGCTGGAATTTAGATGCCCGAATCTTTCGCAACAGTTCGAGGCGGTATCGTGTGATTTTCATGACCGCGAGGGTGCGCGGACGATATATTTTTCTTGGCGTGCTATATTACCATGTAAACCCAATAAAGAGCCGCGAACGAGCGGGCCACACACGCGGTGGCGACTAGTATCTTTCCCGATCACAAAGCCCACCGCGAAACGAGGCTCGTTCACACTCTCTGGCGGCGTTTAATTCCTAACCCGAATAATAAAAGGGATCTTAACGATCGCGCTCGTATAGAAGAACCGTTTGCGTGAGTCTGGCTGGTTCGCAAACAAACCGTGGTTGCTGGAATTTCCGCTTTTATACCCGCTGCAGGGCAGTTCACTTCGCGGAAGCGGATCCGCTTATCGGTCGCGCAGCTCCTTCTTCGACTTCTTAGACTAACAAACAAGTACTGGCAGTAGCCGGTGTCATCGTTCCTTCAGTTTGATGACTCGCCATGTGACTTTCTCGGTATATTGTCGTAAAACAGTTCACACAGGCAATCAATATTTTTTGTCCATCTAAATACTGGCAATTTTTTAATATACAAACTAATCTAGTATAAAAGTAGTATAAAAGGTTGTGTCGACTTTTTAAGTAATATGAAAAAAATAATAATAAAAATAAAATTAAAGAAGCAAAAGCTATATGCTATTAAAGAAAGACATATAACAATTGTTAAAAAAAAGAACACGAGAGATGATGCCTACTTGCTATAGTAGAAATCCAAGATTTAGATAGGCAACAATTTAATATCTATGAATGCGCAAGAAAAGAAAAGGGGTCGTGCGTGAGCGAGATACATACCGTACAAACTCGAGCGAGAATAACAAAACGTAGTAACAAGCGAGAGATTTCACGCATGTGCGCCCTTCGTACCCCGGGATTAAATGTCCTGCCACGCTCCTGACCGGCGGATACAGGCTAACCCACGAAGCTCTCGCGCGTACCACAATAATAACGCGAGGCGCTTGTGGCGGGTGGCTGGCCACCGCGGTCTTGATTTTTGACAATGGCCAAAGGGGAGCAAGACGCGTAGCGGGGGGGCAACCCTGTGGCCGCCTGTAAAATGCACAATATCGTCAAATTTCATTATCGATATAATAATGCAGGCTTAATTCGGCGCGCGATACACGAAGGGCCCGATGGTTGAGTCCCCGGTCGCTCTCGCGTCGCTCAATGCGCCCTATGACGTCCCTGGGGACACACGTGGATCACGTATATGCAACAGCTTGAGAAGCGTGCCTATTCTGGTATTGCGCTTTTGTTCCGATAATTATTGGCGCTGCGTGTGGCAAAAAATCTTCGTGATTAGTATTTTCAGATTATTATCTTATGTATGATTTAATTATTTTCACTTATTGATACATGGTAAATTTAGTTTCCGTCATCCTGTGTCACTTTTAGAGCGATATCTTTACATTTTAATTTTTACAAGTAATCTGCTTGAAATAATTATTTTCACAACTAATCTTCTTTTTCTCAAATACCTATTTGTCGAAAAAAAAAAAAAAAAAAACACTCTTTAGTTTCCGGTTTGAGATGAAGTGGCAGACAAAGGAACAACAGAGGTTTTCTAATAGCGTGCCGTTTTCGCAGAAAATTGCACAGAGAGACTAAAGATCAATTTGTTTGCCGGTCATAGAACCATCGTCTATCGTTTCGTCGAATCGTCTAAATGCGATCTAGTTTAGCTTGTGTTAGAAACGGCAAAGATATAGTTGCCTTCAAAGACGATTTATCCGTCGGTCGGTAGGTTAATTTCGCTCGTTGATTTCTCGGAAGCGCATCGGTTGCGCGTTGATACGTTTGCGAGTGATTGTCAGATCGGGAAGCCTGTTCCGAGCCGTTGTGCGCCACGCTTGCCTTACGCAGTCTCGAGCGCAACGAAAACCCACCATGGATGATGCAGGCTGCGGCAAAGGGCAATCGCGTTGCATCGAAACGTCGTCGTTCCAGTGACTGTCATTCGATCGTGACACCATCCCATGAAGATTAATCACTCTGTCCGAAACACTTCCGAATAGTTCTGTGAAACACTTGTCATCGATGAGTTATACATATTCTTCTCGCATATTTTTTCATCTTTTACGTGAAAACGATTACGATTAATCTTAATAAAAGAAAACTTTAAGACATTTTTTTAGCGCAAATTTATTTAAAATTAATATATAAAGGAATAAAAAAAATTTTGATACAATTGTTTAAATTCTTGCAAAAATAGATAAATAGATAAACTTGTAGAAATCGATTAGTTATATGTAATCGATTAATTTTAAATGCTGATTATATTTAAATTAATATTTATATATATATATATATGATGTTTTCATCAAGTACTCAAGTTTACTCATTGATAGATAACGGAAGGGAAATATAGCGATATTTTAAGTAGCTTTAATTCTAAAACGACTGAGAATCCCTGAAAGGCTGATGCTTTTTGGTCCTATGAAAGGGAGAGTAAAGAGTCGTCAGTCAGCTGCTTTCTTTGCAAAATCAGCCCTACGGAACGGTAGCTAAGTTCGCTATTGAGGGGGGAGGGGCCCTTCTGCCGTTTTAAATCGATTTGCCCAAGTTTCTTCAGCTCCTAGGAGCAGGTACGATGTGCGTTCTGTAACATTCGTTGTACGGATCCCTGCATTTTTTGAACAGAAAAATAGCTATTGCGGGTCGGGGTGATGCTCAGAAAATACGGAGAGAAATCGGAGCGAGGGAAGCAGCTCGGTATACAAACATGCTATTCTGCGCTATCGGCACGATGTTTAATGTTTCGGACTGTTTGAGCATAATATTTACACGAGACGGTCGCAGGATCTTAGATGGCTGCTTCCGGTTTACGCTCGAGCGCACGACCGTTCTTATCGGATCGAACACGTTTGCAAATAGTATCGTTCCTATACACACAAACCTCTCTCTACCTTTGCGCATCATCGTGTACCCGTAAATCAAATGCGCGTGTCGGTGCTGATCGGCGATAAATCATCGCTTGTGAAGCAAGACACGCGTGTTGTCCCCATTTATGATTTAGCCGTTAATTTTGCGCGATACTCCAATCCGGTAGATTATCGGTCGTGAGATTTCTCAGAAAAATAAGTAAGCGCGCTTAATGAAACGGGTAAAACAAGGCGATTGTACGAGACATCACAGTTTACATCACTCGTCGAAAATTTGCCAGAGAAAAACGCGCCAAGTACTGCCATAAATTACGATTTCTCGTTTCGTACGTCATCGCGGCAAAGAAGAAGAAGAAGAAGCAGAAGAAGAAGAAGAAGAAGAAGAAGAGTGGAAAAAAAATGATGCTGGCGATAAAACAAACGTAAGCGGAATACCACAGTCAGCCTTCTCTCTCGGTGACATATGCATGCATGTATTCGCCGGCTCGCATGCGCGCGCTACCTACGACTAGCCTTCACCTACCGAGGCGGCCCGCACGCGAGGTAATGGTCGCGTGGTGCAATTACTCGGCGTGACTTGCATTCTGCACCCCACGGGTCGCGCTGACCTGATAGTCCTCTCTCGCGTCCACCGCCTCCTCCTGCATCGTCGTCGTCGTCGTCGTCGTCGTCGTCGTCGTCGTCGTCGTCGTCGTCGTCGTCGTTACCATGGGCGCTCCGTCGAGCATGAATTTTTACATTCAGTCCCAGATCTGGCACCGCCAACTTTTTCGGTCGATACTGTGTGTATGTGTTGTAAATACCGGCCGACGTTTATCCAAATATCGCGGCTCGCTACCAATTCGCCTGTACGGATCGACACGTGTCGTGAATACACAATGACTAGACGCGTTAGTTTTTTTTTTTTTTTATAAGCGAGTGCTGCGTGCCGTTGTCGATTGGAAAACTTACGGCATTTCTAATTTTACGCTACATTCGTCTACAAAGTTGGAGTCGATTTTTAATAATTATTAACGTGAAGAGAGATTACAAATTCGGGAGCATACATAATTGGGGGGATTAACGGAAAGAAATTAAATTAAGAGCAACAAAATGCGGTTATATTGCTTTTCAATTCGATAATATCTTAGACAGCCTTTCTCTTTTCCCGATCTTGATATCGCGATAATCGAATCACTATAAAAGCCCCCGGAATCAGTTCCGATCGATTTCACGCGAAAATGTCGCTTTCATTGGCGCTAGCCGTCCTGGCGATAGAAAAAAAGTATGCTCAAGAGCGACACTCGGAGGCTTACGTCGCAGAGAAACGAGCCATCGTAAAGTTTATCGTCGTCGTTGTAGCGTCGAGGGGGAACGAGGGTGAAGCGCGCATCTCGCCTTTGCTCGTGGATTGTCAAAATAGCCGATCTTTATGTCGTTTTTATAGCCGCTTACTCTCGCGGTTGTTACGAGCGTGAAATCCAAGCTCTTCCGGGGACAGCGGCCTCTTCTCGAGAACTTTTTTTTTTTTTTTTTTTTTTTTTTTCTCTCAAAAAGTCGCGTACATGATTCTCCGTTAGAACCGACGGCATTTTCCGTAGAGGGGGCACTCGAGAACCCCGGAGACACATGGCTCGCAAACGATTGCGCGCAGTAGAAAGACTTTTACCCCACGGGGGGCCCACGTGGTGGTTCCTCGTCGGTGTTTGTGCACGTCCCGTCACACGGAACCCGGCAAAACGAGGATCTCCGATTACGTTTTCCTGGGCACAGAAGGGAAAATGCGCCACGACCCTTACGGCGGAAAAACGCCTTGGATTTTTGACGAGGGGCTCCGGTTACAAGCTACTCGACGTATATATTTTCAAGAATGCCCTTCACGATCCCTGAAATTCTTATTTTGAGAATCACTGGCGAACGCACGAATTTATATTTATATAATACATTTATTATTTATATATATAGGTTATTTATTTATTTTATATATTTTCCAAAGAGATATCCCCTCATTTTTTAATCATTATACTTGTTCTAGAGAGATTACGCTGACATTTACTTGAAAGTCATTTAAAAATTCCATTTTTTCATCGCGGGAAAGAACATGTAATTAATTCACAATCATTATACATATACAGCCGCTTTTAACTACTTGACGGCAAGAAATCATATCGAAGCACGTCGGAAATGTTTTTAATTTTTAACAAATAATACACTATACTTATCCTTCCTCTCTCTTGCACATAAGTAGTACTTTGCATTGCTTTTTGTTATTTCAAAAACGACCGACTTGTTATCATTACATAACGATCTACTATTAAAACTATAAATCTGTTTGAAAGATGAGAATTGAAATAAAAAAAATCAACGAGTTTTGGAAATCTACATTAATATATAATACTTTGACTCATCGTATAAGGCAATAAACTTTTGTAATAATAATCTATAAGCAAAGTATATAATAGGAATATAAATTATTTTTAGCAATATTTATCTACAACATTATGAAAAGATTTTTCTCTGGATTTGTATATGCGTCGATATAAAATGACGATAGTTGATCAGATCGGCCGGCTCGTTTACAAGTTTCATCGTCGTCCGGCAAAAACATTAAACACACGCAACGCATGAGATCCCAGGACAACTCTTCCGGAGAGCAGGTGTTTGCGACTTTCACTAAACTCTTTTTAAACGTTACCTCCACCGTCCGGAACCCGTTGTATCCTAAACTTCTCGACTTGTGTCCCTCTTTTTTTTTTTTTTTCCTCGAGACTGCGTTTCCGGCCTCGCTACGCCGCGCCGATCCCGCGCCAGACATCTTCTCTCAGCATTTTTTTTTTTCACGCTCGTTGCGCATAAAGAGCGACAAAAGGTAGTACGAATGGCGGACGCTGGCTCTCTACAATGTAACCAGTAATAAAGCTTCAGCTCAATTATCCCGATGAATCTTCAATTAGAGGGACGCAAAGTTTTATGTTTATAACCACGCCGAGGAATAATGTACGCTCGATAATAAAGATCTCGATAGCGTCCACAAAAGAATGAGAAAGGAAGAGGAGCTGATGAGGACAGAGAGCATTACTCGAAAGCGAACACCGAGTGTCTCCTCGAACGAGTTGGTGACCTCGTAAAATACGAAAACAGGTTAATACATTTGCGATATGATTAGCGTATTATATGTGCGCTCGATTAGATAAACGAATCGGAGATCGACACCCGCGAATGAAAAGCAAAGGCGAGGCGCATTATCTACGTGCCTTCGGAACGTTATAAATAACGCGTAACACGGCTTACATCAACATTTTCTATACCTGCGAGACTCGTATGACTACATCGTTATACGCGCATTCTTTTATCGACGTTTTTCTTTTCTTTTTTTTTTTTTTTTTTGTTTTTTGTTTCTTTACAATCACGAGAACGCGCCCTTGTATCGTGACGTACGGTCGTTCGTTTGATTGCGAGAGAAAAAGAAAGAGAGAGAGAGAGAGAGAGAGAGAGAGAGAGAGAGAGAGAGAGAGAGGAGAGCGGGACAAAGCGAAAGCTCGATTGCACTACGCTAATCGAGAATTAATTAGGGTTTATGTGGTGCCGTAAACGTTTATAACTCTTCGGGAGAGGGGGCAGACAGGTGTTTTATTCTTCGAGATCGTACGCGTGCCACTGACCGAAAGAAAGAGAGAGAGAGCGAGCTATTTATTGCTCTCTCGACTTATATATAAGATCATTTCTCCAAATTATAAGAATGACAAATCGAATATTCAATCATAATGCGATATATTTTATTTGTACCATTAACTTCATTAAGTTTATTAAATTTACGATAAAAATTTACAATTTTTCTAATTTTATATTTTTCGATATCAATTAATTTACAAAATTATTTCTCGTATCATTTTACAGTACTTGGGTGCTTTTATTATGCGATTTGAAAAACAATGGCCTTGTGTTAATTTTTCCTCGTAAAATTAGCAAGCAACTAGATGCTGACTTGAATAGCGGAAAAAGTGCAAAACGGACAAGTCGCGAATCATGTTGTCTTCTTTAAGTGTTTAAGAATATCAAATCGCGTGCACAACAGGTTGATCGATATCGCTTGCTGCCGTTTGTGAAATTATAAATGGACCTTATTTAGCGTTTTAACAGGCAATCAAAGTCGCTGACAAATTTCTATTAATCTAATCACCGCGGCTTCGACGTGATATCGCCAATCACGTGCTATCGTATATCTAATTTTGAAGAACGAGAAACATCGCGCTTCAGGAAATGACTTTGCGCTCTTTGATAGTTGTTTTATCAGATATCGGTGCAGCTTGTTGAGAGCGCAACGATTGAAAAGTACTTATATTTACGTCTTTTTCTGGATCTCTCGTAAGTGGATATGCGTGCTTTATCAAGTGCTTCATTGATTAATATTTATAAAACAAGATATTAACTCGTGCAAACATATATCTATTTGGCTGCAATTTAGCTTAGTATCTTATATAGCTGAAATGAATAATTATGATTGCTCCGTGGCTTATCAAGCTAAATTATTTACTCGAGTTTGAGCGCCGAGATCGAAGCGGCTCGCAGCTTCCAACCTCCGGTAACTTTCACCTCATTTTACCGGACGATTACATCGTGAAATCAGCCTGGTGCGCTTCGCGCCTGATTAACGTAAACAACCGCGGATTCCCTACGAGATGCAATTCTGGGCCTGGAATCGTCCTTTACTCGTGCGATTACGCAAAGCATAAAGAACTGAACCGGTTTCTTGTCTCCGGCGAACGTCACGCGGATCAGAAAAGCTGCGAGCTTTTATATTAATGATAATGCGAGAATTCACACCGAGAGATTGCTCGAATATAATTTTATATAGGCAATTCGACTCGTTTGCAAAGTAATTTCGGAATCGTCGACCAATTTGAAATTCCGACAGTAAACAGTCTCGTCTTTAGCCTCTCTTCTCGCATATTTTTTTTTCTTCTCTCTCTTTTCTCTCGTCTAAGCGGCTAAGTATGTTTATTAGAGCGACGAGCATCCATTAGCTTGTGAGTATTTGCATAGCGAAGACGTAATTGGGCAAGAAGGAGAGGAAGGGAAGTCGCGGAGCCGGAGCGCTGCTCTTTGCTGACTATGTGTCTTTGGATTATAAGCTGTTGCAACCGTATTTACGGTGAGGATCGACCGACTGTGATAAGGGATTGCGCAAGTTTGGCGCGGTAGCAAGGCGTCGCTAATCCGCCGTGTATAAGCGGTTCACGTGGTTCAACATCGCTGTCGTAAAGTTGTTTGAAACCTACTCATTATCTACTTTGTCCTCTTTTTTACTTTCGATGTGAGGACATAATCGAATGTAATCCGTACAATGTGACTCACTCACAATATGAAATAATCACTCCGTGGCTTAATACTAATGAATGATAAGCACGAAAGAAATTACGTTACGTTTTCTGAGATTTCATCTCTCGATGGAACCATCAGTCGAGAGTTCAGGAGGAAAACAGGAGGCGAGTTGGCGTATGCGACAGAAAAGGACGGGTTGGCGATTGGCGAGTCGCTTCGCCATTGTAACTCGCGCGAGCGTAACTGGCATTCTCGGTTAAATGGGAATAGGCGATGGTTCGTTAGGCAGAGCAGTTTTTCAGGGTTCGCCCGGAGGAGTTTTTCAAGGCAGCTGTAGGGCGAGAAGGGACGCCCCTTTTTCGTCAGTCTTCCAACTCGCTTCTACTTTCTGAATGCTCTCCTCTACTGCTCGCTCTTTCTTGCTTCGCTCTCATCTCTCTGCTCGTTCCGCGACTACTCGACATGTGGACGCACACGAAGAAACGCCTCCTCCGTCGCACGCGAAAAAGGCCTCGGGAATCATCTTTAAGATTCGCTTCCCTCGTTAAATGAACGAGAGACTTTGCATACCGCACAACGAGTCGGCTTCTTCGTCCTCTCCTTCGACTTTGTGTCCTTCTCTTCTCTCTTTCTCTCTCATACATGTTATCCTTTCTCATCTTTTTCCATTTTTCGGAAGATGTGCATAGCTCGTTTGAGGACGGACGTTCCTAACGAGCGGTGGCGCATTCCTTTGGAAAAAAAATTAAAGTAACTAATTTTTAAAGAAGCAAGCAGAAGAGAACATCGAGAAATTTTATAAGATCCGAGATAAAAAATGAGAGCAAGATAAATTTTACAACAGCAGGGTAGAGTTTTGATATTTTTCGCACGCTTGACCGGACGAATCCCTCGAAATTTTATGACGATTGATTCACCTCTCTCTCTCAAGAACAGTGATCGGTATATTTTTCAGATATATACGCATTTTTTATTTTGATCCTTGTTACTTTCATCCTGCGCGATCAAATATGCGTTACGTGTTGTACGCCGCTGCCTGCACGCGTCGCATTAGGCTCATTTTCCACACGTGTTCTGCGGTTTTACACGCGCAGCAATTACAATAATAACAGACCTCCGTGCCTGGTTTCGCGGCCGCGCGACCGACCGCGGTGCCCCCTTGCGCTCTGTAGACTCTCCTTGTTTTGCGAAATTGATTTAACATATTCATTAGTCTATGCGTCGTGCCGCTCTTTAGCGAGAGGTTTCCGTCTTCTCGGAAGATGCAGAACATCCTTTATCCTCTTCTTTCATCTTAATTATCTAAATTTCAAGATTTTTACTCTGTATTTTTACGCTGTATTTCGAACTCGATTAAAACCGAATTTATCTCAAGTGGTTAATAATTTTTATTTATACGATACTTTTCATTATTGTTTTTTTTTTTTAATGTAGACTTAGCCTTTGCTATCTATTAAATTTCTTCCTCTTCATCTCTCTGGGATTTCAAGAATCGTTTGTAGAGTACAAGACTCCCAAGGCAAGCCTGTTTGCAATCAATTCCTCTGCGTAGGTGTTGGAATATCTTTCGAAATGTCAGAATTTATCGAACTTATGAGCCTATGAAACTCGCACAGAATCCCCCGTATTTCTATCGGCAGCAGCCGAGAACCACGACTTCGCAAGGGAAATGATTATATTTCTTAATGGAAAGAGATGGCCGATAACGATGATGAGCGAACGGGGAAGGATTCTCTATAGCGTGTTTTGAATCAATTCAGCATTACGAAGCAGTCGCAAGTTGATCCACCGATGAGTACTCTTTTGTTCACGGTCATTTATTAAATTGCTGTAGAAAGGATCATAAACAATTTCTTTGACGCCAAAAGACATATAATATTGTATAAAGAGATATTAAGTATTGCACATTGTGTTCATACATAACATTATGGAATGAAATAATCAGCAGTGGCGCTTACTTTGCATCTCGCATTGTGCACAGACGCTTCTCGATTTATAATTTTAGCGCGTACGGCGAGAGAACACTTTGGAACGGCAGCGTCAACATCGTCCGCATCCATATGGCCGCCATTGGTACAACCGGACGTGTATAACGCGTCGAAATCATTACGTCGGCAAAGCGTGCCATTAAATCGTCATTATTCCGTCGGCGCTGCTCGCCGTTTACACGGCGAGTCGTGTGCGCGTGCATCTTTTCGGTAACGATCGCCATCCGCTATCCGCTGCGAGTCACCGTCGAGGGAAACGAGCTTTTGTGAAGTGCCCCCTTTAACAGCCGGACTCGAGTTGTTACGCTTTGATAGAAGTGTGAATGAAAAAAAGAGACACAGAGAGAGAAAGAGAGGAGAATAAAAAAAAAAAAAAAAAAAAAAAGAAAAAAAGACTGACCCGTCGCGTCGCATCGTAATGACCGCGCGAGCGTACATATATTCGCGCTGTCATTTAGTCGTGAAATAACGCGGTCGATACAACACACCATCATTCGAACAAAACGCAGGACATTGACGATTTCGTACGGTCGGTTAATTTTGTTTCCATAAGGGTGGCAATTTACCTTGACATTTTTATTTCATTTTCTGGCACACTCTGGCAGGAAATATATTTTCCACCGTTTAATTCTTAAGTATGCTTCACGCAATCCGAATGGGTTTGTTCATTGCGTGCAATAACATTCATTTAACTGCGCATAAATTGTAATAGAAAAAGCAATTATTCAATGCTTCCTCTTTTTATAAAAAGCGCTAAGCTAACGTAGCTTCGTTGTCGTACTTCGACAAAGTAACGCATTTGCATCATCGACCTTTGTGAGTGCCTGGAATGATCCGAGCCGTTCGTGCCACTCGTGCTCGCAGAATATTCTCGCTTGCTGATGCAAACAGTTTAACAAAAACCATCGAGAGAGGACTGCCGTGTCATGGCATCGCGTCTATTCCGTCATAACACCCGCGGCTACGTTATGCCGCGAAAAAAGAGCTAACAAATCCTCCAAGGTATGCATACGCAAACACCTTGTCCACCCTTTGTAATCATATGTAGTATGTGCGACGGGTGAAAAAAAAAAAAAAAAGACACACGCAAAGCAAACCACAAACGATTCTAGCATAAGCGTCGTGCACGCGCTCGTACACATCGAACGCGCGCACGCATTACGTAATTCTATCGTCGTCACGCTCTGACGCGATCCTAAATTGACGGATGTGTACACACGTCGATACCGTATGTACCGACTCAACCTCTTTCATCGGACAGTTTGAAAAATCTTACGTTACATATGCATTTTTTATGAGAGTCTCTCTATCGAGAGAGTTTTGTGAATGACTTTTTACATCGCGTCTTAACATTCGTGGAAGCGTGATAGGTAAATATATCGGAATGAATTATATTTTTTTGGCATGAATTTTTGTAACTACAACGGACGTTTTTCGACAAAGACTCGTGCAAGAAAATAATGGCAATATTATTAAATACTAATTTGAGCCGTAAGAGAAATAAATTTGAAATTTACCTTAACCGAGAGCGTTTTTAGGCCGAATAACAAACACGATTTTTAGCACAGAATTAAACAAGAAAAATGGGACAAACGCAGAGGCTGAAGGCGATATAAGGCAACGCTCTTAATATTTATAATTGAGTGCAGATATATACGTATCATTCATTGTATCTAATATAATATTACGGCATTAGGTTATGCAAACTATTGAAGCTATCAAGTACGCGTGAACGAATAATCGCGAATTAAGATGAAAGAAGAGATTTTAAGAGAGTTTATTGGAAAACGTCTAGTTGTTTGAAAGAAGAATCAGCTTTAAATTCATCGAGAAATCCGTGACTTTGAAACAGTGCTCGATAAATCTGGGACACTTTATACATGACATGACACATATCGACAATTTCAATAACAATGTATGTTATCTGCTTTGTCATTGTTCCATCCCATTCTCGCGCTTTCGTAACATGCCAAGTTGGTTACAGCGCGAAGTAATTATCTACCGGCAATCTGCACGTTTATGACATAAATTTTCATTATTCCGGCGAGAGTGATTTATTGCAATGTTGAAGCATGAGCCGCCCACATGGCTCTTCCTTTTCATCACTGATGCACCGCTGATCAAGACTGCTGTGCGCGCGCGCGCGCGCGCATTATCTTCTCGCTTCTTTTAATGAAACGCATTTCCGTCGAACGGTCGACGTACACACATTCGCGGGAGAGCAAAAAAATATTTTCGGGCCTCAGTAATGAGAGGGAATGTTAAAACGCCCGCAGTGCCGGGCCACTTAGCGGCGAGAAATTACGAAAGGCGATTCAGCTAAGTGAGGAACCGTCATGCGTGTACCTTATGTGGATCGTGTATTCGCTATCATCACGTTATATCATTCGACATTAAAGCAACATTAACGAATGTAGCGAGTAATGTTTTATTTCTGACGACATACTTTTAATGATATAATAATATATCGAACGTTATACGTTTAAACATTCTGTAACCTTTTTACTTTTTACGCGTGCTCGGTATTTCAATTTTCTTTCGAAACGAGGACAACCAATTCTTCGATTTTACAGTGAAAAGATATGTTCCATTCAAACGTGTGTAGAAATTTTCTCGTTATCTTTATTAGCTGCTGTTATAGACGTCGATTTTTCAAGTCTCTAACAATAAGTTAATTTCGAATCGCAGCGATGCGTTAATATATAGCTGGGAGCCTGGAATAGCTGAAGCAGATGTTTTCACTCGTGCCATACGCCTTTTCCTGGACGGGTGTATTTAATCAGGACTTATATCCAGGAAGAGCCGCGCAAGCGTGTTTCTCGGTGCCGAAAGCGGTTCGAGACGCGCGGTGGCGGCGGAGCTCCAGGTGTCGACTGGGAGTCTGCGACGAGGAACGCGCAGGGAACGCGCAGGGAACGCGCAGGGAACGCGCAGGGAACGCGCCGTAATTTCAGAGGAATCGCTCCAGACGGCGTTCAATAACCGGAAGTACATCACTCGACGCATCCGTCTCTACGCGTCCCCTAATTCCGCGTCGACCCGTCTCGTTGATAGGTACTCTCTTCGTCTATCTCGCGGCCGATCCCTCTTCTCTTTCTCTCGCCTCTTTCATTGGGTTACGCATATTTATATTGTTACTCGTATCGAGACAATGCCATCTCGATCTGCCTGTTTACGCACTTTATACGCGCACGAATAGACGATTTCTACGATCAACATATATTCCAGAATTAGCTTCCGTTCGTCTTCACGCGCGGCTGATTCACGATCAGAGATACATCGCACGTTTACCGCCTTTTATCGCATTTATGTTAGAGGCCATATTATTTGCTAAACAAAGCACATTATCCAATAAAATAATCTTCCGCACGCAACGACGTATTGCAATAATTGTGGTATATTACATTTCTCTCATTTATATTATTAATTCTTTCTGCTTCCGCGTTCCCGTCCGTTTCGCTTGCCGCCGCCTGTCATGACGAATATTAATGGTTTACTACTTGCCTAGCAAAAATTTTATAGTGAATACAAATAAAATTTATGTCAAATAAAATTATTTATCTTCTTAATCTAATTAATGAATGTAACGTTCGAAACAGTATATTTATAGTGACATTTTTTTTTTCTTGCACTCTTTCTTTGAGAATTACCATTAATTATACTCTTATTAATTTGTTTCTATTTGGAAACGATTTTGATCATTTAAATATTTGCTTGTCGAAAATGTCGTTTTTATTTGCAAAATATATCGCTGATGGTATATAAATATATATATATATATATATATACATACGCACTTCTGATTTCCGAGGCTGGAAACGAAATCTCGATAGCTGATCGTCATTCTCCCTTTTTCCTGCCACGCGCGCTCGTAAACGCTCCAAGCTTCGATAGAAACCGCTGGCTCTTATTTCCTCGGATATTGTTATGTCCTATACACGACGACATCGAGATACAAGACATACGATTGAAGTCGAAGATTCTCGGACGATAATCGCCTTACGTAAAAAAAAAAAAAAAAAAGGCGAGAACTCTCTTGTTCCTTACAATTATTACTTTTATCTATGGAAATCAAAATGATAAAAACATGTATATAATTAAGGCTAGGCTATATAGCTAAAATTTAAAAAATCACAAAATGTGAATGGAATATTATAAAAAAATTTAATAAAAATTATTTACTTGAAATTAAGAGAAAAAGTGATTGAGTATACTATTATTATACGTACTATTTTATTACGTTTTGCTGACATCACATTAAGAATATTCAGTCATATTCAGTCAAGAGAGCAATTAATCTTTTCTAATTGAGATTACATCTACATATATAAAGTAGCTCTCTTTAAATACGTCAAGAGACTAGAATTTAGCACGGGAATGAACTTTTTGCAACACGTAAATTTACGTCATTGTAAATACGAAATGCTTCTTGTCAGTGGCTGACTTAGACAATTAATTAAAGTTATGTCAGGCCATCAACATAATCGTAATATGATAATTGTACGGCGTCGATGAGTTTTATCCGTTCTCTCTTGTAAAGCGTAATGAAGCATTAATGGCGATGCCTAGATGCGGAAGAGGCAAACGACCTTACCGTATACCGTCATCGTGGCTTCGAGATGAGAAGCCACGAAGCCGGCAAGAAGTGTAAAAGACTTCCCGTTAAACTTGGGTCCCCAGCGTGAGAGATCGCACGATGCAGAGGCATCTCTCGACGACACGTCCGCCGTCTCTCTCGCACGCGCGTGCCTTGGTGCCCTATTTTATCTGTTTGACGGCAATTAAGATACGGCCGTGTCGCCGTTCACCGTTGCTCTGCGTCTTCTTGCCGTGTTTTACGGCCATTGTTTACACGCTATTCGTAACTCTCGAATGGACACTCGAGAGGAAACGCGAGATGTCTAGCATGAATTTCACTCGCGTTGATCTTCGCCCGCGTCCATCGAAGGAAAATGTTTCCTCGTGAAAAATGAATAATGACTATGAACACAGTGATTGGAAAAGCTCGGTTCTCTCGCTCTCATATTTTACGATGCTCTTGGCAGATCTTGTATGATGATGTTTACAAATGTCTAGAAGTAGTCTTTAAAATGCCACGTGAGAAATTATTGAGCCTGAGTATTCGTGACTTTTTCTCAGGTTATTTGTATTTCTTTTTTATAAAGAGTGCATACAGAGATAAGAACTTATAAACATGATCGGCGGAATGCTAATCGTAAACATCTGATGATGATCGTGAATCTTGTTCGTTACCGAAGGATTCTTTTCTCTCTTTTGCACAGGTGTAAGTCCTACAGATTCCTTTATTCGCACGACAGCACTTTTGCACCCCTACATCATAGATTGTACATGTATATAAATAAATATATACAGACACGGCTAGCGGTGCGGTCAGCGCGATGTAATAATAGCGTGACGTGCGAGAGAATGTGTTGCGTGTTTCGAGTGACAGACGTAAGGACAGGAGGTGAGCGAGCAAACCCCCGTGCTCCCCTTCCGACACTCCCCTTTTAAAAACCATTTCCTCCTAACGACCGTGGCTGTTTTCTGCCTGTAGCGATCGTGCTGACTCGCCTGATCTGACGGAATCGTTACGGAAGTTTGTGGATTGCGTAGCCACAGACACTTTATTCTTTTCTTCTTTACGATTCGAAGCGCGATCTTCCATTCTCAGTGTCAAGATTTTAAAAAATCTCACGACCGTTCTCTTATAATTAAGCGATCGCTAAAAAACTCGAGACCAATGCGTGTAAACACATTCGAAGATGAAAAAATGGTTATTTTTTTATTTATACAAATCATATTTTTAAATAAACCTTATTTTTCAAAGTAAAGTGTGAAGTAAGAGAGAAAAATATTCTGATAATTAATTGCCGTCATCGTCTCTTTTGTCTGCAGTTCCGGAAGTTGATATCACTTAAAGACCAATTTGTGCGCAAATCGAGGGTGAAATATCGTTCGCACGTTGATCTATTCATTGACGGCCAACGTTGTGTGGTCAACGTCGAACGCGGACAGTTCTGGACCAACTCCTCTCTTCCTGTATGCCGGCAATAGAAACAGCATCGCTCGAACTCGAGCGTTTGATTGCACGCGTTATTATTAGCTTCTCCGCCGTGTCTCATTATATGACGCGTTGCTCCATCGTAGTAACCAACCATATGAGCGAGTAATGATCGATCGCCGATGTGTATCTCGTGGCACGTGCTTTACCTATATTGTTTATGTCCTAAGTTAATACACGTATTAACGTATTAATTAATAACAGTGTTGTAAGACGTCTTTACGTCTATCTTTAATCTTTTCTTTATAAATTATATTTTAGGCTTGTAAATTCTTAAATTACATTCATTATAATTTCAACAAATATGAGAAATTGTATAAAACCAATTATTCACTTGAAATGAAAATGCTCTAAAATATTTTCGCAAGAAATTCAAGCAGAAGAAACTGCACTTTTGTCGCACGCGCTTACCTCCGGTTCGCATTCTACATTTACGTCTGTCTGTCAAGAGATATCGCTTGAATTTACCGCGATGGCGAATATCTCTCCGCGAATTCTTCTATTTTTCAACACACGTGGGACGCACGTACGTGGATCGCGTGTGTTTTCTTTTCACGTATCCTCCGGCGGACCATCCGACTTGCTAAGCTTCCGCAAGAATTTGCATCACGTGGAGCGCGGTGACGATCTCGTTAAATATGCATTTTATGGATATGGATTTATACTGTGGGAAAGGGAGACGTGCAATCCCTTGACGCTGCACGATCAGACGAATATCTACACGCGTGTCACGCATTTTCCAATTCGTTTTTCCCGTCTTCGAATCGAATTCACGAAATCCGCGTTGTCACGTTGTCATCTTATACTGCAAAGTATAAAAATACGAGCATTAGCTTAGATTACACGTCATCTATGCTAGATTTTGATGAGATGTCTCGTTCTTCGATGTCGAAGAGAGTTCTAAATTCTTGAAAAAGAAGAAATATATTACATCTAATTTATTTTCTCACAAATTTATTTCTTTTACATCATTCGCAACCTTGCAACAGACACTTGTAGATGATTAAATGAGTTGCGCGTCATATTCGTGATCCTGGCTAACGTTACTGTCGACTCGAAACGTCGTCTCGACGGTGAAACGTTTCGGTGAGTTTCAGGTCGAGTATCGTCGCTGTCAATACGTCCCTTCCTCGTTCATATGCGTGCCGTATGCGTGCTGTAGTGTGTGTCACGCGATGCCTGTGCGAACGCGTTAACATATGTGGGCAGAGTGGCCGCTATCAAGGCTTCGTCCGTCCGGTTCATCTCTCTCTCTCCCAGTGAACAGTGGTTCTCACGAATCGTTGATGATTTATATCTTTACAAGATACCGATCGCAACATAAGAATCCTGAAAGTGTCTTTCGTTGCTCTTGGAAAGCATCATGCTGTCGACATATCAAAATTTTCAAATTGTTGTAGATTTTGTCAGACGCTTGCAATTAGATCAATTTATTTAATATGGAACAAGTTCATTACGAAAGTCAATTCATCAAAATAACCAGTTCTATGATGAAGGTTCTCGCCGGTAATGGACAAGGAACATTAACGACTGGTCTCTCGTTTCTTTGCGCGATGCTCGCGAACCCTCGATTATTTTTCGCGCTAATGAACGTATATATATATATATATATATATATATATATATATATATATATATATATATATATATACACACACAGTCGGGGCTGGGTGTCACTGTCCGCGCTTAATGCGATTGCAGTTCACGATAAGATGCTGCCTCTTGGCAATCGTTAGCGTCGCTTTCGCCCCACTCGCTTATCCTACACGCACGCGCTACCCTCGTCGAGTGCGTGTGCGTGTGCGTGTGCGTGTGCGTGTGCGTGTGCGTGTGCGTGCAAATTTGCTCTCGAACTTATTAAAATCCCTCTCGTCGTGGTCGCCTTCTATCCTTGACCTTGAACCTTTAGCCATTCGAAATGCAAGCTCTCATCTCGCCGATTCCCAATTAGCGTCGTCGTATCTCGGCAAAACCTGCTGGACGAAAACTTTGGACGTAATTTTGTATTTAGAAAATTGGAAGCGAATGTTTGAGATAAGATAACGTCACATTAATACAGTATCGTATACGATGGTTAGTTGAATTCGCTGGTTCCGAATATCGGTGAGAAGAACGGACGTACGTCACCAACGTGTATACGAGAGACCGGGAAGAAAAGAGGCATAAGAGACAGCGGGAGATGGAGCGGAAGAAAAGAAGAAGAAGAAGAAGAAGAAGAAGAAGAAGAAGAAGAAGAAGAAGTCTTATCCCGAGGGAGCGGAGGCAACATGGGAAACCAATTAGCCGAGGAACGCCACCACCGTGCCGTTAGATATGAAACGAGCTCGATAGTACCCACCCGCCGGCCGTTGCTGCCGGTTTCGAGCGTGTCGTTGCCGGTACGTTGCCCGCCGTTATCGCTGGCACCCGCAAACCGTGGACCATCCTTCAACGGCATTCAACCCCGAGTGGCAAGATCGACGGCGCATGGGAATTAAAATCCTGCCGCCTTCGGCGACGCCTACCTCAGGATATCGCGAGAGAATGCGAGAGAATTATCTTATGTTTTTTTCTTTTCTTTTCACCGCTTACTTTTTTTTTTATACAATATCATATCGTGCAAGCAGATCCTCCAATACAGCAATAATATAATAGATACAACATTAGAACTTGCGACGTTTGACAATTACGAATCAGTCTGGATATTTAACGCTTTCAACATTTTGAATAATTATTCTAAACTTTAAATGACGTTGGTCGAATCGAATATTAATATGACGAATAAATCATTCTTACGGACACTTTTGTAAGGCATCATGTTGAATAATTTTTTGTGACTTTATTTAAGAGTGCAGATATTTCACAATTCAATTTTACATCATTTTACACACACACACACACACACACACACACATAATGTGTTTTATTACTTTAAATTAAATAAATGTTATATATAAAATAACGTAAAGGAAGTATTCTTGGATTAATTAATTTCTCGAAAATATAACGGATTATTTTCATACCAAGTTCTTGTCCTGTATCTCATATTACCGCGTTCCAAATCTGAAGGATTCGGAGGAGGTTGTTCGTCAGCGCGGATCATCTACGGCGCGCTGCCGGTTTTTCGTAGTCGCGGCGGTTTTTTGAGATAGACGATCATTTGGGAGTCTAATTTATACGGCGGTTAAATTAAAATGACTGCGGTGGCGGCGAAACGAGAGAGAGGTGGACGCATCTGCAAATCTCCATCAAGTCCGAGAGAACGGTGGACGAGGGCGAGCGAGATGGTAAGCATGTGAAAGAACGAAAGACAGGCACTGTATATACAGAGCCGGGAAGTCGAGAGCCTCTTACGTGAAGAGAGGAGGAGGTACAGGGAGTACCTCGAGAGAGAGAAGGGACTATGTCGTGATTAGGGAGGAATGTTGATTAGATCCATCAGCTGGTCGAGTACGGACCCTTCCTTCTCGCTGGACCTTTTGCCTCTTAAATCTCCCTTCCCCTCTCGCGTCTTTCTGACCTAAACTCGGCGCTGTTCCCGTAGACGCACAGTTCCTGTTCCCGAACTGAATTCATCACACGCTCATTCTTTTTTTTTTGAAACTACTCTGCTAAAGAGATTACATGTACTACATTACTTTTAATTGTATATAAAGTAGAAATTAAGTCTGATTATATGTATATGATTAAATGGTATACATGTTACATGTTATATTATGCATATCTATATATTATCATATGTATTATTTTACATACGTTATAATAAAAGTGTATTCTGTTAGGTTTAACTCGGTTGCGATAAAAAAGAAACATAACGTGTTTTTAACGTTCAAAGTAATATTAAATATTCGAAAAAAATCGATATCGCAAATATCTCGTCGAATTTTACGGTATGCAGGAGCCTAGCTTTCTGATATCTGGAATCCAAACCCGTTTTTGTGGCGAACACGTTTCCGATAACACGCGCCAAAAGCGATGGATGCAGTAGGAGTCATAAAAGCAACAGCACGAATCTGGGCTTGGTTTTATTGACACAACGCGCCAAATACCCAGATTCCATATTTATGACTGACCGGATCGTCTTCCTTAAAGCACCGCTCACTCTCGTGCATTCATCTCGTGAAAGGAAACGGATGCTGGTCAAAACAGGCTGCTGCCCCCGTCTTATTCTTTCTCCCACCTCAGCCCTCATAAATTTGTTTCGTTTATACGAGCGTTAAAATCATTCTTCGGTCAGGTGTGCACCTTGTTAAAATTTAAACTCGTTGCTATTTAATCGCTCGAATTTTGTGGCTATCATTAGGTTGACCTTTAAAGTCCCATCTACAACATGTTTTTCTCTGTACTCCTTTATTCTATAAATCCGCGTTACGCATTATTTTCCTCTTTAATTCGAATGTGATTTCCCTCGATGGAGAGAGAAAATATTCTCCCTGATATAAAAAAATCAAAGTAATTCGAATGCACGGGATTTTTTTTACTTCAAAGTTATCACGAAGGTTTGGTGATTTGGATAAAATTTTTCCGAATTTCCCTTCGTGAATACTTTAAAAGCGTTTTCAATCGTTATATCCCTTCAGGGAAAATAATTCAGTTACCTGGAGAATCCATCTCGGACACATTTGGTTTAGTTGGCGGCTGGATGGGCGCGATGCCACAGCATGATATTCCATTACGAAGGAAATGTAAATATAATTGTAGCGTGCTGACATAACGGTAAGATAATCCGCCGAGCGGAGGCGCTGCCACTGCAATAAATCGTAATTTATGATCCCTATACGCCCGCCGGTATCGCCGAGAAATTCAAGACTACACGGACAGAGACTAGAAGTCTTCGCTCTTTCTCTTTCTCTTTCTCTTTCTCTTTCTTTAGAGTTTCATCACTCTATCTCTTTTTCATCCGTTTCTCTCTCGTATTCCTTTCTGCCCGCTCTCTCACTCCGCTCTGTGGGACGATTAAGAAGTCAGAGACTTTAGATCTGGGTCCAGTCGATGAGCATGCTTACACAATGTGCTGCCTTGCCTCCACAATATATCCGTCTCTATCTAGTCATTCTGTCGATCTTTCTTCTACTTGGAGCCGTTGGTTCTCTCCGTCTTTATCGCACCTATATCTGCCTTGTTTATGTCTTGTTCTCTTAGCCTCTACTCGAGTGTTCTTGAGCACCAATAAATTAATTGCAGAGATTTACGTATCTCGCCCGTAAACCAGTCAGCGAGACTAATGCCTGGCCTGTAATTAGATAATTATATGGCATTACGTTACCCCGCGGCCAATTAATATATGCGTACGATAATTTAAAAGCGCGATTCGCGAGATTAAATTGCGTATCCTCGCGATCTCATGCGATTCCGCTCCAAAATGCGATTCATGCTCCAGATCACCGAATACGCGCACGATACATGTGACGCACCTGTGTATGTCGTTTCAATGAGCGATCGTAATTTATCGTCCGCCAGGATGACAACGGTGAATGCGCTCTGGCAATGGCCAGCGGATGGCGGATATTAAAAGCGATTCCCGATTTCAATCGCTTACACTTGCACGCAACTATTTTTACGAGAATTAATTTTTATTATGGTTTTTTTCGACGACTATTATTTCCTCTCGAGGACGTATTCTCTCGTGGTCTAGAAAAGACTATTCTTACTCGAGGGGAAGGAAACGTGCGGTATGAACGAGCGGGGGTGGAATATGAGATGCGGGCAACTGATTTATTTAAGGGGCAGGCCAGACATCCGGTTTGTCGAATTACGCTTTAAGAGTACCCAGTAGTAGACGGACTGGCATATACAGACAGAGAGACTGACGGCGGGACGGACGTGCGAGCGAGAGGCAACGACGTGGAACGAGAGCGCGTAGCACGTCGACCCGTTAACCCGTTTATCATTGCATCGACACGAGTCACGCGGTGGACCCTACTGACCACTTAAAAAACGGCGATTCAGCCTTTAGTAGGAAGTGACGTCAGTTTTAGAGGTATACCATGAGCCACATCCATACGCGACCATAAACCTCTACGACTGTTTTTTTTTTACCGAATGATTAGAATCTACCGAAAGGATGATGACAATTTGATGAGCATATTCATTTAAGATCCCTTAATAATTATCGTTAATTGCGTGTAGTCAGGATGCTAAGATAAACTAAGATAAACTAAGATTTAATGATGTGTTGTGTAAAATGTTTGAAGAAATGATTTAAAAACCGCGCAAGACTTACAATTAGACACAAAATCAAATTCTTCGCGCGAGAGAAATAATATCGTTCGGCCAATTATTGCGATAATAAATTTATTTACGATCTGAAAATCATTCGCCCAGTCGACCATGATCTCTCGTTTTACGTTGGATGCCAGTAGGAAGCGGACCGGCGACAACCGATGCATTATTAATGTTCCCCCTTAGTCGTTCGTTACCACTCTCGTGTATTTACTTGCTCGTGCAATTTATAGGCCCTGCAGTCCCTGAGCAAATAATCATTCAAGGCTCGTGAGCGATTAGTCAAATCAGAGTGAAGACTTCTGATTTTACCTATCATCTATTATTATGCTTGAGCCTTCTGCTTGAGATTTTCCGATAAGAAAAAATTTTCATAAGCTATCCTAAATTTTTAAAGCTTTTAATTAAGTAATTTTTTTAATTGACGACAGTAATTCTTTTTTGAGATTTTTTAAACATTTTTCCTTTTAGAGACGAACAAAGACGACAAAAAGAAAGATACTTAAAAAAGTACATTGAGCGATAAAAAATAAAAACACTTTTGTTTTTTATTTGTCCTCCAGATATGCAATACAGATGAACAGTATGAAAAATTTTAATTGTTTAACGTTTAATTGTTTATACTTATCGTTCCTTAAATGTTGCTGAACGTTTGTCCACGATGGCGCTCGTAGGTACAAAGCAGTAAATTCATACGTGACATGTCTCCGCGTCAGCAGAGATCTAGAGTTGACCGTGTAACGATTTCAGGCGAGATACGAGAGCAGGCAATCGAGAGAGGGAGCGAGTCGGTACATTATCGCGAAGATGACGCCTATGACAGCATGTGGGAGTAGCTGTCACTCATTGTTGCCTGGCCAGACGTGATATACCCAGACATTTCGCTTCGTGATATCGAGAGATTCGCTCGCTTCAAATTCTTACCCTTCGCGACCTCGCGACGGGATCAATAAACTGGCACGTGCAAACACAACTTTTTTCTTCACAACGATTTCGATAAAAAATACGAAAAGTTGTTTTCGAATAGATGGCTGTTCCTCGAAGAACACGCATCGTCACGCGTAGCCAGAAAAAATTCGATATTCGAAAAATGAAGCCAATGACCCTGAAGATCAGTGCGTTCATCGTACGATCGTTATGAGGAATCATTCAATGAATATCCTCTTCGCACGCTCCTTCATCTCGCGGCTGTAATAACACTTTGAAGCACGTCAATGAGGAGCAGCAAATTGCCTTAGATTGATCTACGATTTGTTGTTCGTATATACCCCACCAAGTAATTCATGACAAGAGGAGAAAGTTTGCTGAACTCGCGAACGTTTCTTTCCTCGCGTTCCGTGCGGAAAATTCCAACGATGCATACAGAGACGATACTACTGTAATCTAGAGTTTTCCTTGTTCTTTTCACTCTCGTCAGCCATTTCTTTGCGAAACCAACCACGTATTTATGGACGGCGCTGTGCATTGTCGTCGATTTTGTGTCGAATTCGTCTCGCTTCTATCCTCCTACAGTGATAGAGATTCTATACAAGCGTCATTATCACATGGCTACACCTGCGGAATAAATGATGAAATATTTTACGGTAGACATTCGTCGCGCGCTCCCAGTAAATCTGTTGATTCGTAAGTCGTGCGCGTCCCGCTGGGCTATCTCGAATCATTTAAGTATGCCGGCAGCATTTTCGTGGGGAGATACGTGTGCTCCGTCTTTAATCGAGATCGAAAACAGCTTGACACGCGGCCATCAATGGACCTTGTGTACAGGGTGTCTGGGACAAAACGTAAAAACACCAGGTTTTAAGAGTCAGAACCGAAAAGAGTAATTAAAGTTAGTCATTAATTTGACGAAACGTTTTATTTTACGATACACTATTTTGGAGCGTTCATTAATATAAATCGCTTGAATATTGTATCGCATCATCAATTCAATGATTGTGAATTTTACATATTTGCGATAATAAAACTGATGATTATTTTCCTGAGCGTATATTAAAATAGTATATTATAAATGATCATTAACGTTGATCCCCTCTCAATCAAAATGTCAAATAAACCATCAATCGAATTGATTATTGAATCGTTTTTTTCGCACGTGGTTCTTGGTTGTTTATATAGTGTCTGATCGAAAAAATATCCAGAGATATCGTGTATGCACGTGCGTGACGAGCGTGAACGCTCGAAAAATTCCTAACACACGTTGGCGTGACATGCGCTTCACACACAAGCAAGAAGCTTTTTTACTTACACGAAAGAAGACTATTAAGAGCGAAAATAATACGTATAGACATATATCATATCATCTCACAGCAAACAGTGGTTAGGTTGACTTTAAGATTGTATAATTTCCAATTTCACTTGATAACGACATGTAATGCATAATATACCATAATATTAATATGATATAAAAATAACAAGAACGATCTCGATCTCGACATTATTATATAAATTTATAATTTTCTTTGCGTTACAGAGGCCACCTTCCTCGTCGCTTTCGTATCCCGGCGCGGGTGCTAATGACGACGCGCGTAGCCCTGGAAGTGGTGGTACACCCGGACCCCTCAGCCAGCAAGCGCCAGCCAGTCTGGACTCATCGGATCCCGGTAAGTCATAATACATAAGTGAGAAATACTACAAAAAGTAATGTCATGAAACTACAATTTTGCATTATATTTGGAATACATCGCGAATTTTTTTAACGGGGAACGCAGTAGCTTATCTATAAACAATTTGCCGAAAGTTGTGAAAGTCACGTAAATATAAGGATCATAAATACCCGCGTGCACAGAGAGGTGACAAGGAATTTTCGGATCGATCGGTCGTGGCGAATCGATCCGTGGGACCTAAAGTAGGTCTCTTTTACGTCCAAGCACGACTGGCGCGGGTGACGATGGCTGAGGCGAGCTAATGACAATATCACGCGACAAGCAACGAGTTGATGACAATCAAGACGCGCGCGGCCAGCCGGGACCCCACGGGCCTTTTACACGCCCTTCAAATTTTACGAACACGACCGTCTACAGTCTACACCATCAAACTCGCGGCAACCTAATCGTCCAAGTTAATGAGCAGTCGGTCGCATTGGCGTAGTCATAGAAAATATAGCAAAAGGATAATTTTTCATACTTTTAACTTATTGTTAATTGCTTTAAGAAATTGACATTTTTTTTTCCAAAGTTACACGATCATTTTCTGGTTACACATTGTATTTACAGCTTTGTATCGCAAGAAGCTATTATATTTTTTTTGCAGTACGTAGAGGCGAGATGAGAAATATATTTTTCTACATACTTTTCGAAATTTGACCGTCTGTTAACGCGCGCGATAACGAGAGAATGTCCGTGGACAACATCGCGCGAAAAGTTGAGTAGCGCGACGAATGAGTCGCGCCAATGGTTAACGCGACCGGGTTCAGTTAGTTACCGGAGGGTATACAAGTTCACGACATCATCCCATAAAGATTCATTAAGGTCCGCCGTCTCTATATTCGCTCTGTCGTGCCAACATTATAGTGCCGCGTGGCGTGCTATTTCGGCCAAGCGTATATTCGGCACGCACGTATACACGAGGGAGAAACAAAACGGTTGATCAATAATAATCATAAACGCGGGTTATACGACGATCAAGCGGGAAGAAGAAACGACCGTCGTCGATAATCAAAGAGAAAAAGAGATAGGGAGAGAATAATGAATGGTAGCTCTCGAAATGGTGTCGCGTAATATTAAGTTGAGAAGCAGCCGTTGCATCTCATCATTGTTGCCGTTGTATATTGTAATATCCGACAATGCAAATGGAACGCAACGGCGTGCAACGGCCGCTTTCGTGACGAGATACGAATCTGTTGAGCGAGATTTGTCGCGGGAAAATGTTGACGAGAGAACTCGCGCGACCTTTCTCCATCCTTTTAATTCCACCAATCGCTTAAGCGTACAAGTTCGCGGCTCTTACTTTGTAAGGTGAATGGCCTAATCGCTCGGCGGATATTTCGATCACGCACTTATATAATTGGTCCGAACAGAGATTATTAGTGCTTTCGAAAGCAACACGCTGCGGAGATTAGAAACGTATAATTATGTACGTGTGATCATCAAATTACATATTATATCGTTATTTTGCACGTTGCTATTTGAAAAGAAGAGAATGTTAAATATATAGGACAATCTTTCTGCTTGCTTCAAATTTCAAACTGACATTGAGGTCGAGTCTCATTCCGAAGTAATGATATCGTCTAATGGAAATGTCGCGTGCCGATGGTATTTACCAAGTTTTCTGAACGTTTAATTACAAATTCGCATGAAGATTACAAGGCAAACGGATAATATTGCCTCACGTGACACGCCGACTACCATTGACTTTTTACGTCGGATAGTCCTTTGAAGGCAAAACTTTTCTCGTTTCCTCATGTACATCATACATCCGACATTGTTAAGTCATCTTCAGATTTAATAATCGCGAATTGAGCGTGCGTGTGTCGTGCGCACGAGCTACACGAGTTAGTTCGTGACCAGATATCAATCTTTGCGCTCGCGCGCGCGGAATCTGTCGTGAAAGAGCGTAGAACCCGAGAGTTTCGCACGTGGTTGCTGTAGAAAGTGTAGTTGTTGACGCACGCGAGATCGTTGAGAGAGAGAGAGAGAGAGAGAGAGAGAGAGAAAGAAAAAAAATTGATACACCTCTCCTGCGCAGCGCGACAGGAACATGATAATTCGCAATCGGTGCTTTCACCGAACGCGCGTTTAACGAACGTCAACGAGATGAGATATGCTTGCCTGTCGCTTTGTTTTCTTACGCGATCCGACCAGGCTACTTTAATCGAGACGCTCGACATTCCTCAGAAAAAGAAGACCATTTTTGTAAAAATAAAACACGCATCGATAATGGCATAAACATGTTAATTGCGCATAAATGATTAAAGGCGCTGAAAGAATTTAATTGATATATATCAGATCCGCGGAAAATCCTATCAAGCTTAGGCAAATCGTGCCTGTCGACATAAATTATACACGTGTGATAAGATTGCCGGTAGCATTTATAATGATCGATTAGTGGGATTATTATTATTGAATTATCTCTCGCGCGCGACATGACACTTCCGTTTTCGATATCGCGTATACCATATATACGCGCGTAGTTTTTAATTATGTTTTCAAAAATCTCGGGAAATTTGCAATGCAATCTATAATGTCGCATCGCGTCGCATATCTTTTGCCGATCGCGAGTGACGTCGTGTACGTGTTATTAACGTGAAAGCACGTCCGCGAGTTTCAAGAAGCGAGAAGACGACACGAGCGTTGAATGCATTAACGAACGATTAAATACTTATATCGTCGCGCTTGACATCGCGTAAGGACATTCCGAATTGTCGCTAAACAATCTAACGAATCAAATTGTCTCTTGATTAATAGGATAATTCTATTGTTTCTTTAATTTCCACATTATCGAGTTTAGTCATCAAACTATCGTATACTTCAACAGTCATATTTTTATATATATTAAATTTATTATTACTTAATATTAATTTTTAATACAAATTTAATGACAATAAAATAAAATAAAGGCAAACAATCCAAAAATCGCAACATTATCTATCATTAAGTATTATTAAAAATTTGCGAATTTTTTTATAGCCAAATTATAGCTAAAAGATTCAAATCGATTGTTAAAGTACTAAATAAGAACATTGATGTATCTACGTATAATCGCAAGAGTTTACGATTACATGAACGATCGCATAAGTCAGTTAGATTGTCTCACTCTGCGAATATTGACACATGTAGACTTACTTATTCGTATAACTCAAGTTCCTCATACTTAATGTCGAGATGCTATCGACGTATCCGGGGTTGTCACCGTACGTCGAGGTATTTGCTCGGTTCGCTTTCCTTTTTCCTTTTCTGTCTATCCACGGTCTTTTCCCTCTCATCAACGGGCCCTCATTAACGTGCCAGCTTGTTTGCCGCGAGATATCATCGTGAACGTCCGTTTTTCGGTCGTCTGCTGCGCTACGATAGACCGACGACGACGACGACGACGACGACGACGACGACGACGACGACGACGACGACGACATCGTCGACGGACCTAATTTGTATTCCATCACTTGTTAAACTTGATAACCTTGTGGTGGTTTGCTGCGTTATTTGAGTAAACGTCCCCAAACTCTTCTTCCCCTGTACGAGAAATTGCTCGCATTAGTAGGGACAGTTACTTTGACGAAATTATAGGGAGTCGATAAAGTTTCTGAATCAGTCTCGGAAATATTGCATGGGAAAGTTTACGAGTTCAATTTGTAAGCTACTAGTGCTACATTAAATATCACTCGGAGAGGAAGGAGGGAGAGGGGGGAGGTTACACATTTATCGTATCTATTCCAGAGATCAGCACGCGTGTCGGGTATACAATAAAAATCAAAGTACGAGCGATATACGTTTGCCACTCGCTTTTTTAAACGTTCATCGACGCTTCGCGACATTTGTGTCGCTTCATCCATCCATCGTCCAGCGAGACTTTCATCGAAAGCTTCGATGGAGATGTCACATATGTCACACAGTCCGGAATGTTTTCTAGGCCGGCTGGAAACGTCGCGCTGACACGTGGGAAGAGCATAGCTCGAGCATTAACATATCGTGTCGCAATCGCTCGCGGATATAAACTCGTTTACCTCCTCGTCGGTGGTTATAAAAGATTCTATCTCGACCTGGTTGACCGATCGCGATACATGGCTTCACGAGCAACTACGTATGCGCCACGTGCGCTACTTATGAGGTAAACATACCTGCATACGTGGCGATCTCGTAAAATTTAATATCCCGCGCGCGATATCTTGCACTTTTTATTTTTCTCAAACGAACAAACGTTAATTCTCTCATCATTTCTCACTGACAAAATACACGCTCTTAACTGTCTTACTACCTAGCATTCTTAAAAGGTGCGATAATGTTTCGTGTGCCACGACGCATCGATATTTATCTATCGTTTTTTCTTTATTTTTGCATTAATCGCATTATCGCGCTCGACGATCATAAACGCGCGAGTACACAATGTGATCGTTAAACATACTTTATATAGATGATGATAGCCTTTTTAGATCTATCTGCTATTTAATCTATATTTTTGCAGAACATATGGTTTCAGAAACATTTAGATAGACGCGTTGATAATATACATTTAAATATATCAATGAGATATGAAATTTGAGTTTGTGCGGCTATATATTTTAAAATATCAAATTTGAATCGCGAAATGAATTGCAAATATATAAACATTTTCATGGAAAAGATTTTTTGTCGATGCCTACCTTATGTGAGGAGATAATTTACTTGATTATACGACAAGATATATGCTAATGCCAGGATGCAACTTCGTTTCAAGAGACTTTCGTTAGGTTAATAGAGCATCATCATCGATTAACATCTCACCTCGAACACGATTGACTATCTGTGAAACAATCTCGAGCCTATATCGATCATTCTATCTTTGGAATACGCACTATCGCTCGAGCGACGAGCACAAACACAAACAGAAAAAGAATCTCCCGCGTCTCACGCCTTTTTTCATTCTTCGTATTCGGACACTTTCGAGCAGATTGGGTCTTTCGATTCGACTGGAACGAGTTCTGTCAACCGATGGCTGTCCCTTCGTAACAACCTTCGACGTTTCGACTTTTCGTGCCTCTCGAGAGATCCTTAATCGACGATTCGTCGACTTGGTCTCTATCGTCTTAGCTTTTTTCTCGCCTCACGATTGTACTCTCTTTCCTCGTCATACACGAAAAGGGAGAATGCGGTGCGTGAGAAAAGGAGAAAGAGTTAGATATTCTCCGGATATTCTGACAACTATCGGGTTGTACGTCGGCCGAAGAAAGAGGCAGAATGACGATAGGGCAACCAAGACTGGCAACCAAGTGAGTGTGTTAAAGCGTGTACGGCGATCAAAGATCACGAGGAATTCTTGGAAATCGGCTTATATGAAGGAGAAAAAGAAGGGACGTCCACAAAGAGAGAGATAGAAGTAATGAGGTTGATTCTCTGTTTTCTGTGTTTTCAACGGCGGTATCGTTCGGTTATCGGACCGTGACTTTTTTCTCCTTTCGTCCCCTTCCATGTAGAGCCGCGTTTCTCCCTCGCGCTGATCCCGCGTCTCTTCCTGTCTCTCTCTCTCTCTCTCTTTTTCTCGCGGTATAATGAGGCCTTCATGTTGTGAACTTCTGCGTTTGTACCCCCTTTTTTTTTTTTTTTTTTTTTTTTCTCGAGAGTTGGCCCTACGTAAAATGTTGTCGAACATTGGCCGGCCTTTCCATTATGCGGCTGGAAACTTTCGTTCGCTTTTTTCTGATGCTAGATATAAATATGAAAAGGCTTTTTATAAAACTTACATGTACGCTGTTATTTCAGCAGTAAAATGGCGAAATTGAAATGTGTAATTTAATGTAATAATTTCACAAAGATACATATACTAATGAAAATATATCGTTGCATTTTTCAAATCGTAAATCGAACGATTTAATAGCCCGTTGCAAATTGGAAATATCCGAGACGCGACTGCAGAAATTGGCGTAACACGCCTTATTATTATCGAAACCGCAGTGGTGAGAGGTTCTCAACTCATCCACGCATGGACGCGGATGATCGATAGCGCGCAGATGGCAGGACCAGGAAGCGATTAAATTATGAAATGTGTACATTTGTGCAACGATGCCGCTCGCGCTCGCAACGACACGTTGTGTACAAAGTTTATGAGACGGCGGTCGGGGACGAGGAGGGGGGAGAGAAGCCGGACACCGCGACACCAAAGTTAATTGGCATGTTAATGAATAATAAACTCGCGTCATTCGCGCGCGCACGGAATATCGATGGCTCGAGGGACGGCTCGATAACCGGACGTGACAGCGCAAAGCTGCTGCACTCTCTCATTAATATCATTGTTTACTATGTCTGCCTCTAATCTCCGTGATTTTTGCACCCGCGCAACCGCGTATACATCGAATGGTGACTCGTCAGAGTTCATTGGTTTATAGCAGCGTGCGTTGTCCCTTATCTTCTTCCTCGGTCGATTCTCGGTAGTACTGCTTTTTTCTGCTTCGAGATAAAAAGTTTTCTTATCGCTCCCATCCGATAGAACAAGAAACCTACGTCAACGAGCTACAACTGCACCGCCATAAATTGGAAAGAGAAACGCTCGCCATCTGGTCGGTTGAGTCTTTGAAAAATGGATAATGATAAAGTCACGCGTCTTCCTTTCGGACTTGACAAAGATTCGATCGTCAAAGCACTGTAATAGAGAGAACGTTTAACGTTCGAATGAAGACTGTGCCTTTTCATTGTCAAAATCGAAGCATTCATGCTTGTCAAGCTTTGCGTAATTGACTATAATTAGATAATCTTTAATGCATATTTGCGCACATTGCAGCGAGTTTCGCTCTTTGTTGAATTTTCAGTACATTGCCACAGTTTGTAAAAAATAATTGTGGCAATAATTAACAAAAATGAATACACGCGGTAATATTTATCGACCGTTTGCGTTTGCCAAAAGCAAATTTCAGGATATTTATCTCTCTATCTCATTTCATCGGCATCCTAATAAACGTCGATACTATTCCGGGTGATTTAAAAATAGTCGTAAATTTGATTCTCTTCCTCTCTCTCTCTCTCTCTCTCTCTCTCTCTCTCTCTCTGGCGCATTTTCCCCGTATATATCTCGGGCGCGCGACCGCGAGGTACGCGCGGCCCGCAGAAAAATCAATTAAGCGGCTTATGTGAAATATCGGCGCAATTACGACGCACGATTGCCAAATCTAGTCGGGCTATCGATGGCCGCATTATCAAACGTTCCCGCTCGGTTGTGTCGATTTCAGCTGCAATCCTCTCTCGCGCACCGTCAGCCGCTTTTCATCGAGCGTGCGGATTTTTATTACGCGATTCGGAGGCGTATTACCGCGCTCGGTGGAGCGTGCACGGATCCAGGGAATCGCACGCGAGATCCTTTTCCACCGAGGCCAACCAGGAGCGATTGCAAAACCGGTGATCGATAACGCGTTTCGCGATCGACAGATACGTGCTTCGTAACGTTGCGTAACGTTTACGAGTGCCACGGTGAAATACGCGGATGAAAATCGCAGAGAAATATTTTGCCGCGAGTCTTTTGCAAGAATTCATAGTGAGAAAATTTCAGATGCGTTAAACGCGCAAGGGTTTACGATAATACACATTTTTTTAATATTATATAAAGTCATCAAAATTATAAAACTGATGCACCAAGTGCATTAAATATTAACATTTACTGTATGTTTAGCAAAATGCTGCATTAAATTATAATCTGTGACGTGCGCAGTGACAATGCAGCGCATTGACAGATCATTTCGCGAGATCCTCCCGCTTTATCGCGTTACTCGCGCGGACGTTTCGATTCTTTCGCGAAGCCATTCGTCAGCCGTTTATCGCTTCACCGGAAATCTTGTAACCTTAACACGACATTAATTACACTTTGTAGCGTCCGAGATATGTATATACCGAGCGCGGAGAGGCTTATCTTTTCTCACGATGCAGTCACATACGCCGTGCTTCGTTGGCACCGGTTTATCGGAAATGCCTCTTTTTTTTCCGTCCTCTGGAACCTCCGGGGTGTTGACGAGTCGATCGTAAATTTTCTGCTGGTAGAGGCGGTACGCACTCCTTCCTGCTCTTTCTTTCGTTGACGTTTCATCATTCTATTTCGCTTTTTGCATTGCGTCATGTAATGTCGATACTCCCGAGGAGAAACTAGTGACAGTATTTCGTTAGTTGTGATCAATATGGAAAAAAATGTCAGATAAAAATTCATTTCTCTCTAAATATAATGAAATACGGATGCGCCTATTGTCTATTATCTTCTAAGAGAGTATAAAATTTTTATTTAAAATATCTTTTACATTTGCAAAGGATGAAACTTGTGCAAAGTACTTTCTTTGCTCTTGTAGGTATATGATTAAAATAAATCGAGAAACTAAAATTTGAGTAATTTTCGTTAAATATAATTTGATTAAGCGCAACATTTTGTTTCGTGAATATTTATTTACGCTTACGTTTGTTGAGAAACGTGCTCCTTATCGAGATCGTTGCATGTCTCGGAAGCGCATTCGGAGGACGCTGTATCGGCAAGTCGGGTATAGAGAAGCCGCTTATGCGTCAAAAATGCAACTTGTCGAGAGTGTTATAATGAATAATGCGAATTGCGCGCCTGTCTCACACACACACACACACACTCGCAAAAGTTGACTTCGTACCGATACTGTATCGGTAAAAGAGGTGGAGAGATTGCGGCACAGTAGAAGGCGCGGAGGAAGGGTTACAGCCGGTTCATTGCATGCAGTAAATTTCCTTTGGATGGTAGCAGCGTATGCCCATCACGCGAGACTATGTACGGTAAATAAAGGAAATACGACGGCATTCCTGTCTGTCGAGTAGGAAGCGAGGAAGAGAAATGCCAGGACCGGCGGGATCGACGTATTTTTTCTCTCTTTGATTTGATCTTTTGAAGAAATGGGGAAAAAATTGCATTCTTTTCGTTTATAGATTCCACCTTTAATCTGAAATCAATCTAGTGTTGCAAACAAGATCCGATCTCGTGTCAATAATGGACAGACACAATTGTATAATTTTAAATATCGTTGCGGTTGAGCACCTCTGATCGACAGCTGTTTGGAGCACATAAGATAACCGAAAGCAGCCTGGACTGTCCCTAGTAGTCGGCTCGCGTGCGTATTGACGTAGTTTGTATTTTTTAAGTCTCTCGTCATGCCCAAATGGTTCGGTCGCCACGCCGAGGCTCCTTTGATTGTCTTCTAGGAAGCACCGAGATTTTTTCCTTCCTGTCAGCCGGTTAGTAGATCAGCCACGAATTATCTAAAAAAGCCTACCACAAAGACCAATCAGCGATGCACTCTAACTTGGATTCTTCGAATATTCTCTATTGTGTAAACGATACGAAAGAAACTTTTCGGTTAAATTGATACTTATACAATTATTATCCCGAATTATTATCTGTGGTATTACGGAATCCGTGGTATGCTTCTGCAAATTGCTTAAAAAAATATTTGCCTTTAAAAAAAGATATTTTCATAATAATTATATAACATATAAAAGTACGAGTTTTTATAAAGATATAATTATAATAATTATTATTTTTAACAAGCTGAAAATAAAAAAAAAAAACATTAATAAAATTGAAACCATAAATTAATAATATTAATAATTTCTGATAAATATCGTATATCGAAAAATAATGAATCGCCGTATAATACACATAACTACTTCTGTACTACCGGTAGTCCTAAACGCATTGTAACGATATAGCCCGTAAAAATTTAACGAGCGTCGAAATCTGAAAGTCGAAGATTAACGTTATCGAGAGCCGCAGACACGCGCGGCCTTCATCCTCTTTCATCACCTGATTACTTGCCACCTTTCCTGTTAATTTCACGATGCACGAATTGCGATATGGAGATTTATGTGACGCAAGAGCGACCGCGATTTCGTCGGTTTCGGGCCGTGCGTCTCAGTTCGTCTCGTCTCGTCTCGTCTCGCCTCGCCTCGCCTCGTCTCGCCTCGTCTCGCCTCGCCACGAAGACGCTCGTAAATCGCTTCGGTTCCCTCGAGGGGGAGCGCCTCACGTGACGCCTCGTCGAAGCGTATTCTTCTCGACTTTATGCCCGCGGTGGCAGTAAAATCTTATCCTTACGAGACACTCTTCCGCGCCGAGGACTAACGGGCACGACTCCCGTCGTTTGGCGCCCAAGGACCAGAGTCGTGGAAGAATATGTTCCTGTTGGACGAGATAGCATCGCGTCGTACCGTATGGCACGTAAAACGCGTCGTTCCCGTGTCACTTAAGGCCATAATACCCTTTAGCGCGAAGAAACGCGCTTAGCCGACGACGACGACGACACAATGCTCCAACGAGGAATTCGGCCAGGGTCGCTGCTCCTTTTCGATTATTGCTGTTTGAGAATGCGAGTCTCTTGCAAAACCGCTACGCGGATACATTTGCGTCACGAATTGCAAATTCTACTCTACCCGATGAAATAAGAATGACGATAAATTTCCTAGTTGCGCAATGTTTTTGAACAAATAATCTCAACAAGATATTCATAAATGTTGTTTTTTTTTTTTTTTTTTTTTTTTTTTTCGACACATCTTGTGGAAAATAAATTGCAATTTTTTTATGCTCGCGTCTAGAGTAGTGCCTTTCTCCTCGCATGCGTCCAAAAGTTTGCGAAACTCGGATGTACGCTGAAAAACGCTGAAGCATCGAAAAATTGCTCGACGATTTGCTCCGCTCCACAGAAAATTGCGAGGGGTCGTATCCGAACGGCTAGCAATGAAGCGGCTAGAATTTCGGCTAGCAATGCGCAAGAAGAAGCACTCTCCGTGACCGCAAACATCGTTTCGTTCTACAGAGTTTGAGAGTCGTGTAAGGTTTTCCGCGAGGATTCATCCCCCGCTGACGCTCGAGTTTCCCCGCGGCGACCACCTCTTTTGCCGTTGCTCTTTTTCTCTCTCTCCCTCGTCTCCCAGCTTTCCAACGAGCGCTTTCCTATCTCTACTTCCATCTTCTCTCGGCATTCCTTGGGGTATTACACGCCCCAGCGTGTACCATGTATCCTCCCCTTCGGCTGGCGAGGAATCGACTCGTTCGAGGTAGCGGTCGCTGTTGCTTCCTTGGCAGTCCTCCCATAGTTTTCTACGTCGCGTAGATGGGCAAGCGAACTCGTTCAAATCCCGATGCGGCCCCAAGAACAGCGCAAACCCATTACGGATTCATCGTGCGCCATTAGCTAATTCTTCCCTTGCTCCTAACGTCTTCCTTTCCGCATACCCTTTTACCGCTCATCGCGCGCGCGCTCGTCTTTGGCTCCTTCTCTCTGTCTCTTTCTATCCTACTTTGCTCCTCTTCTCTCCTTTTTCTCATCCTATTTCGTGTACTCCCATCGGACCCGTCAGCCAGCTTTCAGGCTCTTTGTAGACCCTTTCTAGCTACTCGGTTTCGCATTTCGCGCAAATGTTCTTGCCGCGTTGTAAATGACGATAGTCGATCACCGCTCTTTAATGTGAGAATTTCAAAATTTTTTTAATAATTTAACTAGCGAAAAAAATATAACGGGAAAGACATAAATTACGAATTAATCGAATTCGAGGGGTTTCTTGTAATTTCGAAACCATCTCTGACGTTCGGCCTGCCGGATACGGAAACGGGGGATACTCTGCGTTTTGGAGGGTTCTCGATACGATCGAGAGCACACTCGATTTTCCGTGGAGCATACCACAGTGTCGGCTGAAATGTATGTGGTAGCCGAGGGAAAGAGAAAAAGAAAGAGAGAGAGAGAGAGAGAGAGAGAGAGAGAGAGAGAGAGAGGGGGGGGGATAGATTAGGACGGACGGAGAGATCAGTGAGGATAGCAGGCGGCGAAAGCAAGAGGAGGACGCGAGAGAAGAAGGTGGAAGAGGAGAGACGCGATCCCGTGCGCGTACGATGGAACGAAAATGCAGTCACCCGGAATAAACGAGGAGGAGACCCGAAGTTGTTGGTCGAAGTTCAGCCGGAGGGGTTGGGAATGAGTTTGCGTCGTGGCGGTGATGAAACTTTGCCGTGACGAGAAAGAGGGGTTGTCACGCCGTTCGGCTCTAAAGCCACCCTATCCACCCGCGCGGAGCGCGGTGGTAACACCCCCGCCCCGTCGTGCCAGCCATTGTTCCTTCACGCGCGACGTACTGGCTTTAAATGCGCGGCTTTGGTATTCTTCTTGTGTCCTTCTTCACAGGAGCGGCGAGAGGAGAGCGTTTTTCCGACCACTTGTGCGATTACCTTTGTCTTGAACGTCGAATCGAGAATCCGCGGAATGATATTCTTTCATTTCTGCAAATATAATCGTACAATTTTTCTTATATAATAAGCTACTTTACATAGTAAGTGGTTTTTTTTTTTTTTTTTTTTTTTTTTTTTTTTTTTTTTTTTTAATTAAATGTAAAATAAGCAGTTGATATATTTTATTTTGCAATTTTTTTAAATAAAAATAATTTTAATATTGTAATGATTTTGAAATAGCAGTAATGATATATTATTTACATGTACAGATTTATTTTGCGTATTCAAGATTAGTAAATCAAAAATACAGACGACATATTTTGGCCGTGATTTTTAACGAGAAGATGCGCCACACCACACCGGCCGCGTTCGCGGCACGAACGGGTTTACGGCGGACCACACATCGCGGTCCACGAGGATAAGAAACACATCATCCTGCGACCCCGTCGCGGATATAAAGACGAGCGTGACATATTTTTGCGATGCCCGAGCGAGACGCGCGAGCGCGTGTATGAGCGCGGGATACGCGCTCTACGAGCTTCTAAATATAGAGCGTGACTCACGACGCGACGCGTAGGAGGAAAGGGGGGAGGGGTAGAGGAGGTAACGGGGAGGAGACGAGGGAAGAGACGTGCAAAAATACAGCGGCGAGGAAAGAGAAAGAGAGTGTCGTCCCTGTGTGTCGGAACTCGTGCGCGCCGCGTGTAACCTCGGCGCTTTTACACGTTAACCGTCCACTCTCATGCACGTTCGTATAAACATCTGACTTAACCGCGCACCATCTTATCCGCGATATTTCGCGTGATCGAAGAGCTCCTAGATTTTCTTCTCTAGATATCCGTCTAGTATCTCCGTGGCTTTCACGCGAGCGGAATGTTAATCTTTTGTAAAAAGGTAACATAATCGTTGTAAACCTATATCATAAATCTCGCGTATTTCTGTTCTCCTTAAAATAAAAAGTACACGACCAATCTTGTTTTCGATTTCAATGTTTCACACACGGAGCGAGGAGGATAAAATAAAAAAAAAAAAAAAAAAAAAGAAAAAAAAATATAACGTTCCCATTAAATTCTTGAATCGATCGAATTCCTTTGCGAACCGAAAAAAATACAGTGAGAAAAAGAGAGAGAAACGAGACGGAAAGAGGAAGGTCCGCGAACAACCGACGAGAACCGGCGGTCTTTTTTCGCCTTCGCCGCTGCCGAACAGACTTCATTCTTAGTTTACAAGCGTGTGGTCTACAAAGAGGTTGCCACGTTGTTAAAATAACCGCAGAGCCCGAGACCCACGACTCACGAAGGCGTATGCTCGTTCGCTGTGCGAGTATATGCGTGCGTGATTTCGCTTCGTGCACGAGCGGAGGCGCGTACGCACGCACGCACGCACGCACACACGCACGCACGCATGCACGCACACACGCATGCACGCATGCATGCACGCACGCACGCACGCACGCACGCACGCACGCACGCACGCACGCACGCACGCACGCACGCACGCACGCACGCACGCACGCACGCACGCACGCACGCACGCACGCACGCACGCACGCACGCACGCACGAGCGTATGTAGCATGTGTGTTTGCATCGCATCGGAGGAAAGCTGGCGCAGGCAAGGCCTCGAATGGAAGATGCGTCTTTACTTTGTGACAGCGTCAGAGTGGCGGTCAACCTTCCAGCCGGCTCTCGGCGAGGAAGGCATTTTCTCGAGTCATAAAACCGCGAATGCTGGAACATGCGAAACTCGTCGTCGGCTAGAAATTACTGCGACTCTAATCGGCCACGTCGTAAACAAGAACATTGTCGAGTTTTCCATAGTTTTTTTTTTTTTTTTTTTTTTTTTTTTTTTATTTAGGATGCACAATGTGTACAAACAATTTTTTCGATATTCATCTTTGCCCGCTCGTGAAAATTTTTATAAATTTTTTTTTATTACCGAATTGAAAAATATATATATGGGTGGAATCGCAGTTAAAACGATATTATTCAAAGACGCAGCGAATGAATTGTGCTACGATGACTAAAATGCCGTTATTAGTACAGTATTTTTTTCGAAACAGTTTGCACAACATATCTTGCAGGAGTGTTTTGGCCTTTTTATTACCGAATCGGTCGTAGCGAGAACCACTGCGACCACCACCACGGCAGCGGTAACGTAAGAAACTTTTGGAAAACCACAAAGTACGGCCGTAAAGGAGAGCCGCGTGCGCGTACGTCACGCGTTTTACAGAGGACCCGAGGAGCACGCGAGTGAAAAAGACGCCCCCCCCCCGGATTCTCACGAGATCGCGAGGGAGGAGGACGAAGATACGGGGAACCACCGCAACCCGAGCCCCGGCAACGTGGTCTGACATTTTTTGCCGGCTGGTCCCTCGTCGACTTTGTCGTCCTCGACGTGACTTTTATTACGTGTACGGCGTAAACGCGGCCCCGTCAAGAACGCAGGAAGAAACGTGGCTTTATCTCGTTAAAGAACCCTACGGTTAAATTCGAATAGCATAACTTAACGAGTTGATACACCATCTGGACTACCGTTTTACTAAAGGAAGTCGTCGTTGCGAAGAAATTCCTTTGTACATCTTGACTTCCGCTTTTCGAGATCAACCATTGAGATGCTGTGTAATAATGGACCGCGTGGAGATATCAATATATAAAAGAAAACAATTGTTAATTATACATGCTAATAAATGAGATAAAGACAAATCGTAGATAAGCGACTGAAAATAAATCGCAGATAAGCAACTGAATAATTTCCTATAGAGTGCAATAGCTTGTAATTTACTTTGATATCGAGAACGGCAAAGATTGGAATCGAGCGCGACACGAATGAAAAAAGCGTCCAATCGATTATTCGTTACAAAGTGGAGTTACCGCGAACGGAAGAGGTAGGCGAGGCTCCGCAGGAGAGAGGGGGGATGCCCCTAAATTCGGTAATAATGAAACTCACCGATGTGTATGATTGAAAACGCGGGGCGTCGACGAAATAACCGCTATGCTAGGGGAAAACAGCGGCTGCCGCGACGCGAAGGGGGTGTATGTCGGCGTTATGCTCGAGACACACCATTACGCTCGATTACATCACACGGCGAAATCGCTTGGCCGGTGTTTTTCATTTCTTTTTGGCCCGCACTCTAATAAAATATAATTATAACCGATAATCCTATGCTAGTTAGGCGTAATTTCTTCATCGTGTCGGCGAAAATTGACTGCTATAACTAACGAGTAGCACCGTGAAATTACTGCTCACCGTAAGTCTCGCGGTATCTAGTTTCGCACAGGCGAAACCTTAATCACAGTTAAACGCGAAATATTTTTCCGCGCAAAAGTTTTCTTTATCACGAAAACAGCTCTCGGACATTGGTCTTTCCGCCTTGCATCTCGTTAGCTCTCGTGTTTATAATATTGCGAGTCGAAGTAGGTCGCGCGCAGATATCGCTCGGTCGAACAAATGTCGCTCGTGAACTAAAGTATGCGGCCGGTTATCAGAGTAATGTATTATAATGTGTACTACTAGTCACACACCTGCGCCACGCAATATTTTATTTATCCGGTATGGCGTTACAAAAAGATTTCCGTCACGGCTCATTTCCTTCCATCAGATTGCGAGAGGTCAAACAGATCTATTCGATCGCTAAATAATAATCTTTTCCGCGTTGACCAGGCGTACAAATATTATCTAACCGGTAAAACGTCGACATTAGTTTGTGTGAAAAATTTGTTAACTAATAAAGGCGTCTCAATATCGTTAAAGACGCAACAATGTAGAATTTGAGACGTGTCGCATTACGTAAGACAATTTAATCGATATCATAATCCAGAATTATTAGCCGGAGAATTGCGTAGGAGACGCCTGTAAGTTGAGTAGTTAATGGCATCTTGTCGAGTAAATGTATAATATTCTTAGATTTTCGTATTATATAACATTGTAGTTTGCAATTAGAAAGATTTTTAACCGTTATTTGCTCATTTATTAAAATCTGAGAAGAGATAATAAAAAAGAATATATAACCGGTATACATGGATTGAAATAGTAATCGGTCAAATGTTTGAAGAAACTTCTTCATATCTTACCTTTTTTATTCATCTCTGTCTCTCAAACGTCATATATACCGAATAAATTTTGCTTTTTTTGCAACTAGCGAACGTCGACGAATTCACTACGCATCTTCGGGAAAGAATAGGAAGTGTCGAGCGCGAAAAAAGGAAATCCATAACACCTGTAGGTGTATAATAAATTCGCTACTTTTTGATAAAGGCTTCAACATTGGCCGAGACCGAAATAAAAGTCGGGGGGATCCAGCATCCGGATGACTCTTGACGGATCCTTGCAACAGCGATCCGTCACATGCAGATACCATTCTATACCTAGCCCTTATGCACAGTACATGTGGACCCTCGATACAATGAGGGGGGAAAGAACCACCCAGACGGTTCTGGCTGTACCGCCGCCACGCATCGCCGCTCGCTTTAGAACGAGGACCTGCTCCTTCCTTTCTGTCTTCTTCCTCCTCTCTTCGGCTTTCCCCCCTTTTTTATATTCCTCCTCGTCCTTTCTTCTTTCGCGAAGCGATGGTGAATAGTTCCAGTCGGACGAATTTCGAGGGAGACGCGCGTCGCTGCGACAGAAGCCGAAGGGGAATGACAACGATTCTGTTCGCGTCTGCAGCGCGCTTGCATTGTGTCACTTCTTTATTCATCCCTGATTTTGCGGTCGACTTGCGTAGCGAATTTACGAAAACCGTGACCCGCCCGTCCGGATCGTGCGTTTTCCTTTTTTTTTCGCATTGCTCGCCCTCCTCATTGCATAACCATCATTGCCCTCTCGCCGTCTCGAGATCACATTCGCCCGTCTATGAGAATCTCGCGTGATGATTACACGACACAATGTCACGCGACATCGTCCTTCACCACCCTATGATAAAACATCTGCTAATGTCATCGATAATTATGGGGAAGATACGTAAGATTGTCCTTCAATTTATTTTGTCCGTATTTTGTCTTTAGAATTAATTTTACACATGGATGACACTGTCATTTTAAACGCGATAACAATCTCTATTTGATTGACAGAACATTTCATTAAAGAATTATGATTACGGAAAAAATAAAATAATTTTATTTTCATATTAAAAATATGATACTGTGTGTATATTATATTATAAACTGATTTACTCAGTTAAATAGAAAAATCGTTTGGAAATGTCCTTGTCCGTTTACTTAATTCGCGATTAATCAATGGAACGTGCGTAATTCTAACGATTTTGTACATGATCGCGCCGCATTGAAGATCTTGGACATGATGCATCGGACGATAAGTTTGTCCGTTGCGATGGAGGAAGCACAAATGGAGAAAGAAGTTTTAGATATATCTAGGGCAAAGTTCTTGTAAATATTCGATGGCGTTTGTTGTGCCGATCGAGCGATGCACGAGTGGTGGATCTCTTCGTTCGGTCTGCTCTGAGAAAACAAACTGTGAATCTGGTTCGGGTTCGCTGTCAAGTGGGGGAGAGACCCCCTTGATCCTGAAGGGGACAACGTGGGGTCACAGCGACCCCGTGATTGGGTCTATTGAGGGTTTTCAAGTGCGTCGGCGATCCTGCCTCTCTACCGATCGTGGGAGAGGACCGGAGAGTCTTGGACACTCAGGTACTTCTCGATGTCGTCGCATTGTGAATGGAACACGATAGATATCGGCAGGAAAGTCTGTGCGAACGTGTGCCAGGAAGTAGAGATTACGTTAAAAGATTACGATTACGCGGAAAATATACTTGAATATCTTTCCAGTATTCGGCTTACAATTTTTTTTTTCAGTTGAACGTTTACTTAATCTTGTTATGCGTCGGTTGCAATTGAATATCTTATACACACTTGAAAAACGTGGGAGAAGATAAAGGTACAAAAAGTTTAACTATTCTAGAAAATTACTCATGATTCTCTCGTAGGTTTTATTAAGTTAGAAAGATCAAGCGTCGGTTAAATCCTGAGCTGCAATTTGTTAGCGACCCAGACGTTTATCTAGGACATGATACAGCATTATAATTTGAGTCTATCTCTTTCATAATCAGTTTAAACGCACGCTCGTTGCTTCGAATAAATTTGATTCCTATTTATATTGTTGAGTATGTTTTCTCACGCAAAATTGGACGGCTTTCGTGCGAAACGCTCTACTAATTGCACTATTTCACTGGCATGCTCGAATCGGCTGAGAAAATCTGGCGCATCAAAAATCAGACGTTGAGGTCAATGATATTATCGGCGTCGTATCGGCGTAATTTAAATAAGCTGTAAAAGTAAAAATAAAAATACAAATATTTAACAAATTAAAAAATAAAGTTTGAAAATCAACTGATTGAAAATTTTCAGTTCTGACAATATTTTTTTCTCAAATTTACGTTCTTACGGTAGATTTCATTCAGGACCTTTTATGCCTCTAAGAGAACGCAACCCTCTCGACATTGCGTCCCCCCCGCGCCCCAACGATAAGAATGAAACGCCAAGCGTACAATGAAGGTGTCGTTGCAGGAAATTATACAGCACTTATAAGAGCCTCTCCGTCTCTGCTCTCTCTTTCTCTAGCCGCGAGCAATTGTCTCTTAGGCTGGCATTGTCTTCTGCCGAAGTCACATCTCTTGCCTTCGTCTTCTCTCTATCTGTCCCTTCTCCTGTTTCTCTCTCTCCCTCCCTCCCTCCCTCCCTCTTTCTCTTCTCAAAGCCTAACGAACCGCTTGTCTGACACCGCGTCGCACAATGAGAGATCTAATCGCGGGTGAAGTACTTAATATCTTAAGGTCGGACGAGACCGATGCTAGGGTTGCCGGGTGAGACGTCGCCGGGACGCTTGCCGCGCCGCAGGGAGACTCCACAGATGCGGAAACTGGAGGTAGAGTAATGTACGACGTTGGAGGAGGGGCACACAAGTTGG
This sequence comes from Anoplolepis gracilipes, assembly GCF_047496725.1. Lineage (NCBI taxonomy): Eukaryota > Metazoa > Arthropoda > Insecta > Hymenoptera > Formicidae > Anoplolepis > Anoplolepis gracilipes. The sequence goes on from NC_132973.1 coordinate 558,468, forward strand.
AGAGAGTACGAGAGGATTGAGCGGCTAGCTCCTCGGTTACTGGGTTGAATCTCCGTGTCACGATATCTGATGAAGAGGACGCCTCCGGGTGACAGCCACTCGCCCGCAGGACTTTGGGATAGACGTGAAGTTGCAGGTGCTAGGTACTTCTCGAGATATCGTCGAGATACCTCGTGACCTTGATTTGCAAGGCTATGTTAAATTCCGAGGATGAGGTGGAAACCACCAAGACAAAGATTGACGTTCTGTCAGGATAATCGTGAAATTTGTCATAGAGAAGATCTCTCGATAACGATAAGAAAACTGTAACAAAGATTATAATCGAAATTTATACAATTTTATTTGCTTACATTCAAAATTACATTCAAATTATCAAACTGTTTTACGTCAGTTACGACGTAGAACATTCAACAATAATATATATATTCCGTATCAGTATATAAATAAATATTTTTTTATTTATTTATTAATATATGCTTTCCTTTTATCAAATAAATATAAGGAGGCAGTTCAATGGACTGGCATCATGCTTTCTCGAAAGCAGATGCAACGTTCGAGGAAGAAACGGGAAGAGGAGTAGGAGGTGATGGTTCGTCTCCTCGGAAGGAGCATACACGCGTTGATAGAGGGAATCGGAGGAGGGATGGGACGAAAGAGCGGTTTCGTCGAGTTTGTCCGCAACGTACACCTGCCGCTTCGCAAATGAATCCTTTGTCTCTACTCGCCGAGTCATTAGGTGTGCGCTGAGGGCAGCCGTGGTTTTAACTAGTTGGCTAACCGAAAGTAATAAAAAGCAAAATAGCGAGAGTAAAACAAACCGTGTACGATGTACGGCACCGGTAACGACGGTCCCTGTACCGCGCTCTCTGTACCGGTATAATCGAAATTACCCCCTCGGGCCCGCGCGAATAGTCGCTCCTGGAATGTCCCCTTAATTTGACTATATTGCGCTTACATTGCGCTATTAAACGCTGCTTAAATTCGCCATCAACTGTGGCGGAAATTAGAAGCATTGTGCATTTTAAATTTACAGATTTCCTCAGACTCTGTTGAAACAATTTCGAATAAATTTCGAATAAATTTCGAATAAATTTCGAATGCTGTTGAAACAAAAGTTAAAGAATATGCATATAGTAAAAATAACGCTTCCGTTAACGATTAGAAGATTCAGTAATATAATAAAAGTAAAGCAAAATTAGTATGCGTGAAGACAATTAATTTTCAACTTTGTCATCTTAATATGTATCTTAATGTATCCGCTGTTATTTCTTTGTGTTATATATGTCGTTCACCATTCAACGCTGCCACTGCTTTTGTTAGCAGATCCGAAAACCTCTTTCGGTTCTCTGAGCGGAAAATTCGAGCGGCTTTTCCCACCCTCGTCATTCGTTATCGCCCTCCTGGCTCGGCGGAGGAGGCATTTCCTGTAAGAAGCGGTGCGAGGTCGTTTCAACGAAATAACCGTTTGTACTCTGGCGTGTGCCTAATGCCATAACTATAACGATACGCCACGGCGAGAGCTACGAGGCGGGTAACGTACGAGGGGAATGAGTAGAGACCCCGGGACTCTCTCGCGAGAGAACGACGTCGTCGAGAGTGGAAGCAACGTCGGAAGGGTGACGCGTTCGGTCTCGCATATGCAAAACTTGCGTCAGTTTTTGGCTGCTCTTCTCTTTTCCGCGCTGTTTTCACGGACACGTTTCGCACCACCCTCCATGTCTCGCGCCGCGGAGCGACGCGCGATTTGCAATTCAACGTGGTTCCCGCGCGCGTATGAAAGGGGGCTCGAAGCGTCTCGCGGCTCATCTATACGACGCGTACGCAGGAACTGACAGTACGCCTCGGCGTCTTGGCACAAGAGAGAGAGAGAGAGAGAGAGAGAGACACCACATAATGAATAATAATCGCATATAATGTTGGACCCTAGATGCTGCGGATAGTCTATGCCGCCACCCCTACCGCCTCTTTGCGAGACGCGGCGTCCCCCATTGTGCGTTGGACCCATCGGTGCCCTCCTCGCAATTTCTTCTCCTTCTACTTGATCTCTTGGCCCGGTTTTATTACTTTCTTTTTTAATATGTTCCCGCCACGGAGACACCTACCGCGACGGTATGAAATTGAAGCTTAAATATTCTATGGAGTGTCGCGCGCGAGACGTTATACGACCCGCTTTTTGATACAGTTATATGAAGCGTCGTTATGAGGACGAACGGCAACTTTATATTGCCGTCTCGCGGTGAGATCTTCCCCTGTAGCGCGATGCAATCTTCGACTTATCAACCTCCGGAAACGGCGAGTCGCTGTTACCATTATTATGATGAAGACTTTATGATTTGGACCGATATCGTACAGAATTTTGCTTATAAAAATTTTTTGTGAAAAGAAAATTATTTATTCTGTTTTTTCTGTATAAGAAGAAACTTATATATGAATACATAGAAAATATCACAAGGAAAAAATTTCTCAATTAAAACGTTATGTACATATGGTATAAACCTATTAATCAAATTGTATTTTTATTGGCAACATTGTTTAAAAATTAAAAAGATACATGGAGGAAAAAACGAGGGAATAACCGCATTTCTTTTCATTCATTGGCTCTGTTCACACAGCATCGAGTAATTTTTTTATTTCCGATGTCGCGAGGGCGCGGAGGACCCTCTCTCTCTTCTCCGTGCTGCCATTTATTTTTATCAGCGGTTCCCGTGGGACGTTAACAGCCACCTGCCGAGTACATCGCGCATCTTTCTTTCCCACGCGCTTTTTCCTCTTCTTTGTTTCGCTTCCTCCTACATCTACTATCTGAAAGACACTATGCGGCTTACCCCAGTCCTCGGGGGAGTGACGCCAGAATAGCGAGAGACGCGCGTCCTGAAAGTCTTTTTCCATCGTGGTGGATGCTGGTGCGACAACGGTGAGATGCGCGTGACGGCACGCGTGTCACACGTTGCGCCTATTATGATTATATTATTTTCCCCCCGCTTTTCTCTCTTCTTCCTTTTTTCTCTTCGAAAATTCGCATTTATTATTTATATACCTTCCCTGTCTTCAATCTTCTTATGTTCCTTCAGTACTGTGTATCTTATGGGATTTCTATATAAAATGTTTTTTTTTTTTTCAACTTGTGATTACATAAGGGTCAATAAATTCTTTCTTGACTAAATGTATAATAAATCAGATTTAAATACGGTATTATTGGGAAGCACATTTGCACAACAATGTTTCGCATTTTAACTCTTGTCTCTTTCATGTCAAGAAAACTGGATGGTCAATTATCTTTTTCCTTTTGCTTCGTAGAAGAGTCAGGCTTCGGAAAGACCGTAGGAGGGAACCAATATAAAAATAATGTTTACGACGTGTCATAATTACAGGATTCTACAAAGCGACCTTCGTCTCGCATTTAACCGTCACTATTTTTACCTAATGTTGTATAATTTTTCCTGTGTTAAACATTACAATTACGTTCTAAATAATTAATTATGTTTCGTACTATCTATATTTATCGGTGAATAATAAAATAAATGTCAAGATATTCAAATAAAGAAAATATATTTAAAGAGAAACATTTTTTTAAAAATATATATTAACATGTATTTATTACGAATACAATATATCATAAATCATTTTTTGTCTGATAACATATAGAACCATTAGTGCGCTAGAGGAATTTGTTCCTTAGAGATCTCATAAAGAAGTATCGAGCGATGTGAAACGTAGAAATTTACGTCCTGGAAACCTGCCGACGAATTACCGCGAGAACGGTGACCGGCAAGTGCGGGTGGGAGTTGCCGGGAAATTAAAATCCTTCGTAAAGTCTTCTAGAAGCGATAGAGAGATCTCGTGCCGCGTCGGGAAAAAAAGAGAAGAGTAGCGGCAGGATGGGGGGGGGAGGGGAGGGGGGAGTATAAAGGAGTGGGAGGGGGAGAAAGAGCCGCGTAGTCGGGGTCCATTAGGAAACCCCCAGGGCAAGGGAGAAGATCGAGCTGGAAGGAAAGAGAAAAGGCCGTAGAGGTGAGAAGAAAGGACGGAAAGAGCGAGAAAGGTTGTTGGGAAGAGGAGGTGAGGGAGCGGGTGGGACGGAGGGTAGCGGAGTGCCGGTACCCTCTATCTCGAGAAGTGTCACCGATGATGAATAGTTGGCATGAACAAAAAGAATGCTAACCGCGTCCCCACCGCCCAACGATCTAGAGCCTCCATCTCTCCCCCGCTTTCCCCCTTCGTCTCTCTGAAGCCTGGAGCCCCCGAGCAGTGGAACGGAGTCAGTTCTTCCGGCTCTCGGTCGATTTTCTACGAACCAAAGACAGAATCGAAGGGCAGAGGGGGGTCGAGCTAGAACGATACCATCTTAATTAAAAGTTGCCAATTCATTTCGCCCGTCGTTTCCACCCCGTGAACTTGGCCACTACAAAGACATCGGGGATACGAGCGTACCCGAAGTTAGACGGCGAAGGGGGTTGGCTTCTCCTTTTGTTTTACTGTCGTGTCACCCCGTGAAAGCCGCGAGCTTGAGGCGGGTGAAAAAAAAGTCGGGCGAGATAATAATAAGAAGTTCGTCCGAGGAGGAAATTAAGTAAAGCGGCCCCGTAGGAAAGCCGAGGACAACCCCTAGCACGCTGTTTCCCCTTTTTAAACGCCTCTGTCTCTCTTTGTTCGCATAAACGTGTAATTCCTTTACACTTTGCTTGGTCGGAGTCTCTTGAAAATAGATTGTTCAACATTAAGAATCTTCTTACGTTACAAATATTTCTGATTAAAGATACATCCAACAATAAGTAATGATATTATATTTTTATCGTATTTACAAATCTTTTCGAAATAAATCGCAATTCGAGTAAATAGTATCACACGGTGACTCGAAGGTGCATCTCGTTGACGTGTCGTGGATTCACGAAATAAGCATGTTCTCACAACGAAACGTGCGCCAAGCTACTAACGAATGCTAATTGCTCCATTTACAGAGTTAAAGACGTAAAGCGACTATCAGCGAAGCCGCAAAGGGCGGTGGCGATTTGCTACGGTTTATTCGCCGCGAACGAACAATACTGCCGCACAGTGGCGCGTAAATAATTAAGAAATGGCCCTCCGGACTTCTCGCTCTTTTTCTCTCTCTTTTACTTTCTCCTTCGTTGCCCGACTGCGCGACGGCGACGAGAGTTTTACCTGCTCTAATTACAAATTTTTCGCCGATGCCGAGCGCGCGGCCGCAGGTAATTTAGTCCCCAATTTATATAAAATATCTCGCGGCTAATGAAGCAATTTGAGGCTGTCTACGGTGGTAACGTATGGAGTCTGTAGGTTGCTCCGATGTAATGGAGAAGTGGCGCGGGAGAGAGAATGAGAGAGAAAAGCAAGATGTTCCAAGTTATGAAGAGAGAGAGAAAGAGAGAGAGAGGGAGGGAGAGTATGGGAAGAGAGAGAAAGAGTTTACTTACCCCATTACCGCGGATGGTATTAACTTCTCCGTTGTAGCGTATTTCCTTCGCCAAGAAGGAAATCTGAAGTCCATTCACAGTCACCTGATCTCTATAAGTTTGAGTTTCCTCAGTCATGACATATTCCATATGCAAAACTGTAGCAACAAATAGAACAAAAATAGAATAGCTTGATAAATAAAACTACTGAAATTCAAAATAAATGTGGAAAAAAATTGGAATTCCTTATAAATATATGTATCTCATAAATATCGTAATAATTTTTTAATCGAATTTTTTCATGTGGATATAATCGATTTGCACGTCAAATTTAATGGAACAGCAAGATTGTTACTCAGGGACAGAAGAATGTTTCATCGATTATCAGCTCAACAAGAATCACGATAGTAAAAATGATAATGAACCCGTTCTTATATTGCGCATAAATTTCGTATTAAAGAGGAAGAGAAGCGAATTACCATTATATATAGCTCCATGATTTGGTTTGTAATTTCAAAATAATTATAATTATGCGTTATCTATGTTATTTAATTGCTTAAGCACTTTGCTCGTACAATTAATTTACAGAAAATTTTTTCATCACCATTCGTGGCTGTGGACATTGAGAGTTGTGATAATATGTTCGATGCTGAGATACGCGCGAATAGAGCGCATGATTCGAGCGGATTTTTAAGATGACGTATATTTTCTCTCTTTATTAAAAGGACGAAATAGTGCGTGATACGAGGCGCGGCTGGATTATTATGCAATGAGATACATAAGTCCAATGCAATTTATTGGACGAGTCATCAAAGTGAGATTAACGTCACGGGCGAACGAAGTATCGCTTATTTGTACATAGTCACAGCTAAATGGAGCGGTTATATTATCGATGTGACAATGTATATACACACGAGTAAATCGCCGTTGCAAGCAAAACGTGTTTCTAACGTCGATAACGAGATGTGTCGTTTCTATCGTCACATTTTATTATAAAGTTTTTGTCAGATTCTCTCATGCATATTACAAAGATTAGAAAAAAATATGACATTTTTGACATATGAGTTTAGCGTATAATTTGTAATTTATAATCCGGTGCCCATAGAAGGGTCAATTACGAAGTTGAGCGGATAATCGAATAATGCGTTCTTCGTCGGCCATTCTATCGCGCCAATTAAATATTCCCGTATTTACGTATTCGGACTGGCGCGATTGTGAATTCCGACTCATTCGGAATGCATAATAGCGCGCGGCGACTTTTATTAACGCCGCGCGTTAGATAATTCCGTCATTTTGCCATGGTGAATATTTAAATGCGCTCTATGCGTATTCACGTCGCGTCGTTGAATCGTAATTACACCACGAACCGACGATAGCGAACATCGTCAGATATTCTCTCAAAGGGAATCTAACCGATCATTCAGGCGAAAATGCGCGCGTAAAAGGCGAAAAATACGACCGTTAGGTGCGAAGAATTGTCGTGGATGCCATCATGTCGTCGAAACTTATTTTATCGCAACACTTCGTCTATATTAATAATTTTCGTGACAAGGTACGTCTTCACAAAGTGCATCCTGTTGATGTCTTGTTTTGATCGCGCCGTAACTTTTGCAAACTCGTCACGGGATATGTCGAGAGATGAGCTCCGATCCCATAAACCTCGGCTCTTGGTGAATCCTCTCGGTGGAGGTCGGCGAGATATTGCGGTGTTACAGGGACATTGTACGCGAATAAGTGTGGGCATGTCAAAGCGCGGTTAAAGCGTCCGCTCGTAAAGCCGATCCCTGTATAATTTTCAATCGCCCCACGGATTTCACGACCTCGTCACGATCCCGCTGCCGTTCCGTTCGCCTTCTCCTTCTTCTTCTTCTTTTTTTTTTTCACTTTCACCATTCGCGGGCACTCTCGGCGAGATCGCTACTTTCGAGGAGGGCTGCTGCCTTCTTCATCCGCCTTCGGTGCGCCGATTTCCTCCTGCTGTTCAACGGGAAAACGGGGGAGGTCTCGAGATAAGGGCGGAATGACGAGGTCGCAACGACCGGTAAAAAGGTGATCTCTCTCGGATAATGCCGAAGGAGACCGGGACCGAAGGAGACGAGGAAGCGAGCCTGCTCCCTCGGGAAAAACACCGGCGGGTGCCTGCGGAGGCCGTAAAAAGACAATACCGTTCTCACACCACAAAAGAGTCTTGCCACCAAGTATACCATTACTGGCAGCGTATCACAGCTTCTATAGGTGTACACGCACAAGATTCGAGTGTGAACGGGTCTATGGGACATCTTCTCCTTTTTGCCTTCTCGATTCTTTTACCTCTCTCGCGGAGGAATCGTCCCTTCGACGGGGTGCTTTTCGCGCGCGTCTAGCACTCTCTATCCGCGCGTCAAACTCGGAGGAAATGTCTAACGCGATACCGTCGTCGTTTCTTCCCCTCGCTAGCTCGCAGGGAATTGAATTTTATAGCACGGTTCTTTATTAGCTGCGTTCTTATGTTTTTATGCCATTGCATTCCCCGTTGATAGGTTGACGCTTGCTTACGCGACACGTAAAAAAAGAAAAAAGAGTAAACAATGATAAATTTATAATTTTATTTACTTTTTTTGTTTCAGGTAAGTGCACACTTCTTAACCAATCGATGCAATACAGTTTCTGGAAACAGTGAGTAATCAATTGATTTTTGTTGTAAATTATAGACATATACATATATTATGGGACACAAAGAAAAGAAAGGGAAGAAAAATATAAATTTAGATATTGACATTTGCACATTTAGAATCACTTGCTCGCGCGCTTTCTCCTTGCGATCTAATGACTGTCGGAAATGAAAAGAGAGTTGGACGAGGGAATGGAGAGCGGGTTCTCCTTCGAAATTTCTTGGCGGCAATAACATCCTTCTCTTAAGGGAGTCGTCGTATTTAACTTCTCCGTGTATCCATCGATTTCATTAACCGATAACTAGCTCGACTTGGATGCATACGAAATCACGGCGCGTTATCGAGGGGATGGATTTGGTAGGGTGCTACCGAATATACAAGAGGCGTATATATGCATTAACGACGCGTAATGACTTTGGTTGATTGCGATTCCGAGGGTAGTAAACCGCTAACGTCGGATAAAAAGAACATTAATCATTCGGTGTCGTAATTACATTGCTCCTGCTAGCGATCGCCTCTACCAGTTCGATGATTATAGTATGGTTGGAAATAATCAGACATCTCGCTTACTGTATTATGCATACCGTAAACTGCTGTCAGTATTTCAATTAGGAGAAAAATTATATTAAAACTCTATTATAAAAAGAAAACAAACAGTGACAAGACATTCTCATAGATGGAACGTATTAAAATGCAAATTAAAGCGACATAATTGCAAAGCAAAATATGCGTCGATGAGTTTAGTATATATTATCAGCATATATAGTTAATTTTTTTTTTATTAGTCAAATCAGACGTCTCACAAGTTTGTGTGATGCTACTTAATCCTCACCCTCTGGCAACGTCAACGCCTTTGTCGCCATTATCCCATGACAATTCTTCGGAGATTTATCGAGTATCATCCGGCACGAGCCGGAGTGAGTGTGCGTATTTAAATATTATAATATACCGACACCCTGGAGTTAACCAGGTGTCTCTGTCAGGATGCGTTTCGCCGCGTAATTGATTCTACCCACGCAGAATGCGCTACCCAACTAAGGAGGACGTCGTACAAGAAGAAGTAGCGACTTACGCGAACAACCTACGTGTTCGTTATTAGCGAGCAAATCGTTCATCTGTTCCCACGTTTTCTCTGTCTCGTCCAAACGGATCCTCGCACGCTTCCTGAAGCGTGTAAGACGCTCACGCAACGTCGACGCGACACGTGCACTTTCTGTTTTCTCGAAAAAAGTTGCATTTTCCCTTTTCTACCGCTCTTTTTATCGCTTCTGTGACATAAATTATAATTAAATATAATATAATAAAAAATATTAAAAATACATGTAATGATGTGGTGTAAGAGATATCTTCTCTCTGCATTTTAAAATTATCTTTAAATTTATCTATTTTTTTTTTAAATCCATATTTAGATTAAAAACTAATTAATTTGTCTACTTTAATCAGCAATCAATCCAATGGTGCTGAAATATTTATGAAGTTTTGTTTAATTTTAAAAAATCAATTATTGATTTTTTTACAAAAAGGCAGCATCGAGAAATTTCTATACATTAATCTGATCCGAATTTTGCTACAATAATTACTTTGATTGTAATATAATATGGCACAATCAATGGAATAATTTTTTTGTTAATTTCTCTGGATAGTTTATAAAACAACACAGTTGAACAAGAGTATATACATGATTTAAGTATACATAAATAAAATACGTAAATCTATTTGTCTCTCTTTCTCTCTCTCTCTCTTCTTTCATTACGAGAAAATGCAACTAGTATGGTGAGTCTGCGGGAACGGAACAAGTTAACATCTTACTTGACTTGGCGATCATGTATGCATCGAAAGGCAAAACTTTGCTGTGTAGTGCAAAGTACCGAATACCTTTCTCTTTCTTCGAACACTGAATACTAGGACGATAAATCATCACGAGTTTGTACGGCTGGACGGAGAATCAAACCAGATATATATATCTTGAGTTTTCTCTTATAAGTTATCGGAGTGGCGCCGATCGCGAGAAGCGGATCGTTCATGTTAATTTAATTGGATGCATGTTCGATATAATTAATCATGGATATATAGTTTTTTTTTTTTTACATATATACGTATAACATATAGCTTAGGATAGAGAAGTCGTATCTATATAAGATCGACTCGTAATAATTAGAAAGATTAATCTTAATATATTAGTCTAATTATGTAATAATTGCGGAAAAGAAAAAACTTTACAACGTTATTGTCAGAGATCGTTTTAATTTGCTTATAAGCGGCCGTTATTTTTATGCAAAAAACCGATTCTCACAGAAACAAAGACAAACGTAGGTTCTATTTTAAATGACATATATTTATATACGTAACGCAAAATAATTCCGGTTATATCTTTTCATATACGATTATGTAATAATGAAAATAACAATGAACTATTATTATATCTGATACTACAATTCGTAGAAAATAATTAGCTATTTTTCTTTTTATATGTTTGCTATATGATTTAAATTTTAAATTTTCGCGATTATAATATAATTCGATCCAAGTTTATGCGATAGGTATATAATGATTGTGTGCTTTTTCAAACGTGGAAAGAAGTACGTATCACGGCGATGGACAATGCTAAAAGTTACTTAACGCTAGATGGGTCTTATAATCCAGGAACAGTAGTACCGCGCCCGATATCTCGTAGTATTAGCTCCCATCATTCGCTGGATAGACTGTAGCAAAATAAAGAGGGAGATAGAGAGAGAGAGAGAGAGAGGGAGAGAAGAGACGGGGGTATATACCGAGCACGTTACGATACGTTACTCTCTAACGGTGCACATACATCAGGCTTGTCGGCTAATCTGATTCCCCTAACAATGTGCACGCGTCGGAATCTTCTTACATCCCTCTCGCGTCTCCCGCCATCCGTTGCGCTCTCTTCTTTCCTTCTTCTCTTTCTCGCTCTTCGCGCGGTGTCTCGACCACCACTGTGGCCGATGTTGGTGGCGAATCGGCGGATATATAGATTTTGGATTTGGGGCCCCCGTGCCGCGCGAGGCAATCTGAGCTCAAGCCCACGTAATCTCGCGCTAATAACCGCGATTTATTCTTCCCCGTCGTCCATGACTTCCCTTCGAATCCGAGTGATCGAGGCTCCGATTAGAGAACTCGCTCGCCTCGCCACGCGGAGGAAAGGCGTTGGGAAAAGACGGACGATATTATTCGTGACGTCGATTCGTGAAAATTGCTTTCCTCCTTCTTCTCCTTCTCTGAGAACGATTTCGCGCGGCAAATTGAAGGTGAACGTTGCCGTGTCTAAATTGAAATACACGTGCGGTTTCTAAGCGCGGTGAACGCGCGCGTGCGCGCGCGCGCGTGAAGCACGATAACTCGAGATACTATCTAAACTCATTCACCACGACGAGGCCGTTCTCACGGAAACTCTCACGGTACATCGATAGCGGTCGCTCGACTTCCCGAAAACAATGTCTTTCTTTTTTTCGGCTCTCGAGAGAGGCTCACTCCCGGTGTAAACGTAGATTAGATTACGATATTTTTGCGGTCACGCGAAAACAGGAAACTGTTGCGCCTACGTTTCTTGTCGTCTCTCTCTCTCTCTCTCTCTCTCTCTCTCTCCCTCCCCTCCTCTCTCAATAGTGAAAAAAAAGGAAGTATGAACGAAGAAAGGACCAACGAGGTATCTTTATTGTCTCCGCTCGCTATTTGGGCGTGAAAGGGAGTCTTTCATTAACAGGATCTGCCAGCCAAGGTGAATCAACCTGCAGCTCAACGTGTGTAGATTCGTGTGTGCATCCTTCTTTCTTGCTCACTCGCACGTTTTCCGACTCGTTTCCTATGTCGCCGTAGAAGCCAGTGCGTGTTAAAGATAACGCTCCGGGATCTGGCCAGGTACAAATATTTGAGCGAGTAACTGGCTTCATGTTTGCCCTGTTAGCTACGCTCTTCGCCGTCGTCGTCATCTTCTGTACCTTTCGTGTATATACAACGTTGGACGTGCGTGTACACACCGGATGATAGTGCCGTCGAGGAGCGCACGCGTGTGGGAGCCGACCGGCGTGTGTGATATGAGGATAATACTGATGCCCGGACGTGGATTCGCCTGCTCGTAGTGTCTAATCATCCGCCATTAAAAAGGTAAACGAAAACGCCTCTTTACGGATCGCGCGGCAACGTTCTATCTGGGTTACATTGTGGCGGCACTAAAACGAGGGCGATCGCTTTGTATCTGTCATTGATAGACAACATTAGACATTTTCGGGCGTAACGTTTGTTCGGGTTCTCCATAATGCGATAATAGAGCCGATTATATCCGAGAAGCGCTATTATATTTATAACGCAGCGCTAGCTTTTATTCGTTTCGAGTTATTCGATTAAATTGATCGATTGTTCTTTCGAATTCAATTCCAAGAATAACTTTATTCTAAGAGAAGCAAAAAATTCCTTCGGAGTAATTTGTATAGAAATTTAGCAAAACGGAAAAAAGAGCGCAATGTAAAAGCGTGCGCAGAAACTTTAGTGACGTATCCATCGTATCGATCGTTAAACACAAGGAGACATAGGTAAACACGAGTCTGGTTAGCAAACATCGATCGATGGTTTCAGTTTACGCCTGTCATTTCACGAGCGTCCACGTCCGACCAAATACTCATAATAATTCCCGTTTAATGCCGACGGCGAAAGACGCGATGCGGCCGTCACGATACGATGTGTCGATCGTAACAGCCTCCGTCGACCTCGAAACAGAATGTCGTTGAGGATACACGGGGATCAGAAGGAGACAGGTGCGGGGGGTAGGGGGGGGGAGGGGGAATGACGGGAGATACTCGTCTGGTAGTGAAAAGTTTCGAGCCAATAACGTGAGTAGGTCCCGTCTTCTCGAGGACCGAACAAATATGTTCAAACACGCTCGAGCAGCAGACGGGACGACACTCGTGCAAGCAGCAAACCTTCTCCAGCAGTATCCTAATCCAACAGCTTCTGTCGTTCAGCTACGATTCCAAGTGCTCTTCATATCATGTCTCGTGCCTTTGCTTTCGCATTAGAAATGAATTGGAAAGAAAAAGGCGATTTCGTTCGTCCGTAAACGATCTTCGGATCCTTATGTGGGCGACACTCGTGAGAGAGAGAGAGAGAGAGAGAGAGAGAGAGAGAGAGAGAGAGAGAGAGAGAGAGAGAGAGAGAGAGAGAGAAAGAGAGAGAGAGATGCTTGTAAAAAGATTTCTTACAACGTACATATGACTCTGCGTTTTCGTGCATATTTTTAATGATTATACGAATCGGTAGAAATTAAAAAAAAAAGTCATACACGCGCACCGCGAATATTTCTCGCACGCGACTCACATACGTATGTCTCTTCTTAACGAGCTGCGATAATAATTAAGGATCCTCAGCGGACCACGGCGTATATACATATGAAACATACCGAAGCGAGAATAATTTTAGCCGTCCCAGCGATACGAACCGGTTACGAGCGGTGCAATCATGCGAATGCAATTCTGCATCGCCTTGCATGTTGCGAGATTGCACGGAAATGCATCTGGATTTAGTCATGCAATCGTGTATTAGCTTCGTTAAGCTAAACATTTAGATTTTCGACATTTTTACCTAGTCTCGAAATTTTATTTTTATTTTTTTTAAGAGTTTTATTAATTGTCAAGAAAATTAGAAATAATTAAAAATATAATAATAGAGTTGAAAATAATTAAAAATCTTGGTGATTTTTATTTGTAGCATTTTACTATTAGGAATAATGGACTTAAAATGTCAATATGTGTTTAAGATCTACAAATAATTTTTTAATCCGCTACTAACAGTTATATAAAGATTTATCCAAAATGTCTCGCAGCATCCGAGGATCCTTCATCGCTTACGCCAGTGTTGGTGGCATGTATCGTCCTCTTACCGTTACGTTCACCTGGACAAGTAGTGAGTGAGTGTGTATGTATGTGAGAGAGAGAGAGAGAGAGAGAGAGAGAGAGAGAGAGAGAGAGAGAGAGAGAGAGATATCGAAAAAGGGAAGGGGTGGAAAAAGAGAATCATCGTGCCGTTGCTGCTGCTGTTGCTCGTTATCGTTCACAGGTTCATGCCAGCGGACAGTTAAGGCCGAGGTTTGCTGGATATTCGATGCTATAAATTTGTGCGAAATGCAGAGATAGAGAGAGAGAGAGAGAGAGAGAGAGAGAGAGAGAGAGAGAGAAAGAGAAAATGGAGGTGCGAGGATAGTGAAATGATACGAGACGGTTAAACGGAGAGGTGTGCCAGAACCGGCCTACCTTTTAACGTTTTCTCGCTTCCACCCCACACGTGAAAACACGCACGTTGACCATTATGAGGGTGGAAACGCCTTAGAACTGTCGAAGGCAACGATCGCCTCGCACATTGCGTCCTGTCACGGACGGACGTGTTAGATTAGAGTGTTATATTTATATTATAATCTTATTTCTTACATTAAAATACTTATATTTATATTCTCTTTATTTATTTATACTTTTATATTTTGTATAGCGAACTTTTTAATTAATAGAATAAATTGTTTGCGCGCGTAAATCGACAATTTGCTTCATATTCCGCTTGGTATTTCTCATGATCTCTGGGCTTACCACCCACGAGAAGGACGAGTTCCAATTCCTTGGAACTCGTGCTTGGTTTATCATCCATTTCATCTACGACATCGCTCGAACACTCTACCGTCCTTGTTCAATCAACATTATATATTTACGCATATATTTGCACGTGAGGTATGCGAGTATTCATGGTCGTCTTCCTGTTATGCGCGCTGTCATATTCTTGATGTAGTTGCTGTACTCGTTGAAGCCAACTTGTTTTGTTGTCCGAATAGCAATCGCCGTAAAAGGTAAAGCTCGCAGGCAGTATCACAATATTTTACTGTAAGCATTATTTCGTGATGGAAATCAGTCTTCGAAAAAGCGCAGATGCTAAAGTCTCCATTTTTCGCAATTATTATTTTTTGTCCATTATCGTTCGAAAACCTTTCGCGATTAGACCATTACATTAGAGGAATTTCTTCGAGAGACGACGATTATAATTGACTGTAGTCCTCATTATCTGTCGCGTGATGACTACGCGTCAATCTCGACGATGATCAAAAGAAAGACAGTGAACAAGCACTGAACAGCAATGGTTATATATAACGAGTAATATCGTGCGGACATACATGTAACAATAATAGTCACGCGTTATAATCTAGCAAGAATCGGAGGCGAAGATGAAGGAAGAAAGGAAGGAAGGAAGGAAGGAAGGAAGGAAGGAAGGCAGGCGCGAAAGACAACGCGGCGAGAGAGACCAAGTCTCGAAGGTGTAACCGCAGCCACGCCCCAATTAGGTCCACCAGACGGTTTACGGCTGTAGCCGGGTTGGTATTTATGATGAGAATGTCCGCACC
Source organism: Anoplolepis gracilipes (assembly GCF_047496725.1). Taxonomy (NCBI): domain Eukaryota; kingdom Metazoa; phylum Arthropoda; class Insecta; order Hymenoptera; family Formicidae; genus Anoplolepis; species Anoplolepis gracilipes. The sequence continues at coordinate 573,923 of NC_132973.1, forward strand.
TGTGGTGACACTCGCCACCGAGCCGCTAGCAACCCCTCCTGGAGCGCCCGCGCGCGAGAGTGTTTTATGGCGCGCAGATAGCCTCACGCACACCTTCCCGGGCATTAGCTACAGCCAGGTGATATATGATGCGTATATTGCTCTTGGTGAACGGCGAACCGCCGCGAGCCCACTCTATCCTATGCGATCCTATATCCACGTCATCGCTTATTTCCAGATGCCCTTCGCCTCGGAAACTTTTCAGGATGGCGAGCGGAGACCCGCGTTGGTCGTTTTTAGATTCTGAGCGATACTCCGCTCGACTATCCTCGCTTCGCGTCTCTTCAAAAAGAATTCTTGTATTTTCACCACTGTAATCGCTTTTCCAACTATTTTAGTCATTAAAGCTCATATATCAGTTAGTTTGATATTGTCCTTATCGATATTTTAATAATAGAATATCTCGAGGGCTTTTTTTTTTTAATTAATAAAAAGAAATCGTTAAAATTTATTTTTTAACTTTTGTTGTACACGATCATTTTCTACACAAAGATGTCAAGAATATAAATGTTTGTAAATTTTTTCAAGCGCTTTGAAACACCTAAAATTGCGGCAAAATATTGTGACCTACATACAACCAGAAACAGAATAAAGAAAAAGACCTATAAAGATAAAGATGAAATTTTTTTCTAAAAATCTTTTTCTCACGTAATCGAATTTCGAACGGATTTTAAACGTGAAATGTTTTTATATGATTCATACTTAATGTTTTGTTTTACATATATGATACAATTTTTTTTCCACGACAAAAAGAAATTGCGAATACATATTCAGTGTGTTTATCGCGCGGATCGGGATTATAAGTTGGATTTATGCGCGAGCGGTGGGGTGGGTGACTTCACGCATTAAGTATCTGCCTGTCACTGTCAAAGCTGCATCCTACACCAGCCCTTGCACGGCTCTCCGGGGGATGCCACTCGCGGCAGGAACCAACCGACGTTCTCGGATCGGAATTGACGGCGGCTGCCGCACGACGAAGCGCGACGTCGGTAGCCTCCTCGTCACGTAAAGACGTACAAAACGCGGCTGTACCGCTCACTTAGTCCCAGTCGGAAGCATTCTCGCGCGATAAACATCGACGTGCCTCCCGCTGCTGCATCGAGCGACGTTTAAATGCACGAGAAGACGAGTTCTTGTCGTCGTCCTACGCTCTTTCCGCATGAGAGCGCATCTAATGATCGGAGTAATAGTCGCACCGTGTTTACGGTTTTTACAACGGCCGCGAAACGACAAGCACTTAAGGATGATTATAATAATCAATCTTAATTATCTTTATATATAACTTCTTACTTATGTTACTTAATTTTTGGACGAGGTGCATAACGATATGTGTTATATTTTTCACACTTTAAAAGACGTTTTGTTAAAAAGAATACTTGACGTAAAACTTTGCTGCATAAAAAAATTATCTTTAATCTTACTAAATTATAAATTATAGAATCACGACAGAACAATGTCTTTAATACATTTTGAACTTTGAGGAAGAATAAAAAGTAAGCTCTCAAATTCCCGCAATTCACGGAATCGATATTCGAAGGAAATTAGCTGGCTCTCGTTCCGCGCTAGTCGGCGATGAATCACGCGTGCTTCTGTCACGGAGGGTGCCACGATGGCTACAAGTTACAATTCGATTTCTCGAAATCGACGACGAGGATGCGCGCGGAGATGTTGAGCCGAGGAGAAGGAGGAAGAAGAGAGAGCCTCGGTCTCTCGGTTCTCCGTCCGCTTCCGCGGGGTATCAGCTCGCTATACGAGCTTTAATCGCATTCGAATGCAATGTTGCGGAAAATTTCATTTGAGCGAGGCACGAGGGAGCGAGCTGGCGGGACGGGGAAACGCAGAGGGCAGGCTTGGGAGGAGTGGATCCCGCTGTGACTTTGTCTCGACTTTACGGACCCCCAACCGAGCCCTCCGTTCGCCGTTCGCCGTTCGCCGTTCGCCGTTACCGCCGCGACACACACAACATTTGCATATCCACTGCTCGCTTTCGCGCACCTTCGCAATCGCGCCATCCAGCGCATCACGATGATCGAATCTTTTTACGACGTTGCAAATCGCGGTATTATGATAGCGCGATGCTTGCGTACGAACGTAATTGATAAAGCCGTCGAGATGAGTCGTTCATCGAGAATGATCCGCTTGTTTATGTTAAATACCAACATACCATACATCAAATTTAGTCGCTCTCGTTATTATACATTGATACACATTTCTCTCACTATACTTTCTGTATCGTGTGTTGGCAATCTATATATTATTACATCTATATATTATTAATCCTTGTCTTTTTTAACATACATCTGTGCAATGAATAAGCTTTCTGGTTAATACGCGTTTGAAGCTTTAGAATAATTTTTATTATTAGGGACTGGAACACATCTCTTGTAATATTTTCTTTAAATCTTTAACGACGCGATCTCTGTCTGTAAAAATCGCATTATCATCGTAATTCCGAACACGCGCGGTGCCTGCGAGACGCAAGCCGAAGCTTTCGTCAGCATTCAAGACGCGTACGATTTGATGTCGTCGTTACATGTCGAGCTCTTAAGACGACGTGAAGAGCTGTGAACGTTTGCTCATCAACAGTGCTCAATGTCTTCTTACACGTTGTTTCAGTTCCCTGATACACCATCGGTGATACATTGTATCAGTGGAGGATATCAATTCATAAATTTCGTTACATTGTACGACTTGTATTCTTTCTTCGATTCGGGAATTCATTTGTAACGTATCTGCATAAATATTCGCCTACGTTTAATATCATCCTCATTTATTCGAAAACAAATACGGCGGAATTTTTTCGTATTATTGACTCTGTCTTCATTTATCAAACATCTTCGCGATAACGTAAAAATGGATAACCTCACGTTTTGATCGAAAGTATCGCATATCTGATGTTGCAGTTGTCCGTTGCAATTATGCGAGCACATTATTACGCTAACGACGTTTTATCGCGGTACAGGAAGAACCGTTCGAACGTTCATTTTCGAACGTGAATCTGCCAAGCTCTGCAGACTGCTGGACACGACGACGATTGGGGACGACGACGAGTCGTGAAACGGTGAGGAGGAGAAGCGGGAGTTGCTTGGTTGGTTGAATCGGTACATTTACATTTACAACGAGACTGATTGAATCTTGATTGAAAATCCACTTAATTAAGGACGTGCGCCATTATGTTTATTGCCCGGCGAAGCGTGCGTGGTCGTCGGCGATTGCAAGGGGGAGCGTCGAATGTTTGGCAAATGCAGGACACGGCCAATCGTCCGTACTGTACTAAGAGTCAATGCATCGAGTAATTCGATCCAGCGTTCGCGATATATATGTACATTTCCGCCGAAAATACGTCAATTTAAGTCAATTAGGCCGCGTGATTAATTATTATTATTTTTCCCAGAAGGCAATAAAAATTTAATAAAAGCAACGGTAACATGAATTTCAAGATTCGCAAATTTGAAAGGAAGTCGTAAAAAAAACCTTTGTGATATTTTTATGGAACTGATTTTATTAAAATGTCTCACATTTGGAAATTTCCAGTTTTTTACATGATAAGATCTGATTTGGCCAAAAATATATTTAAGAGAAATTAAATAATATCGTTATAATCTTCAGTTTTTATTACCACTACTAATATAGATACTTTAGAATCTTTTTATAGGTTTTTAAAATCTTTTAAGAAGCATTTGTGGAAGAGCGAAGAATTAAAGACTGCATATGAGATGCGTATACATATTTGACAATGAGATACGTATCTATAACGGGAGTGAAATTGTAAAAAAAAAGGATACGGTCATACTTTGAAGCGACAGCAAATATGTATCGAGCCAGCATGATATTACCTAGTGCAGGGAGTGTCGAGACACGCGGTCATTTCGTGTTGGCGTTTCAATCGGCGGATTCGATCAGCTCTGCCGTAATTTGCAGGATCGCTCCTCGTGCTCGGGGTCCGTCGATGCGTTAGGTAAAAAATCGTTAGTTAATTGGGATCAAGACGTAACCTCGTGAGCGTTGCGGGTCTACAGGGACACGGGTAGAGTAGGTGGTAGTTACATCGTATCCCACAGGTAGCTTAGGTACTTGTACACGCGGACAAAAGAGTACACGAATACTTGTCGACGTATATACACATACGTATACATACGTACTTGGTACCGCGAAGAATTAAAGGACGTCCGATCCTAATTAATTATCCTGTCCGCTAATTACTGTAATTATATGTTGCCACACCCGTGTGCTCGAGGTTCGAAAAGGTTTTCGATCGTTGTCGCCCTTCTCGCTGATGATCTCTTACTTTGGGCGACGAAAAGAGAATTTGTGACAAAGCGGTAGTAATCTCGTTTCCGCAGCCTCGTGATAATTGAAACGATAATTCGAGATTTTATATCGGGCTATTTCCTTTTCTTATTTTTCTTCCACTTTTAATACGATGGCACACGTTAATATACGTACGTCCATAACGACGATCGGCAGTAAGATCGCTGATAATTTGCCGGTTTTCGTGAGCTTCGTTAAATTGCTTCGTCGCGGATAGCAAGAAATATCACAGTGGATAAGGGCGGATGACCGGAATAAGGATGACTTGAGGGCGATCGTCCGAGTGCGCGACAGGTGGCGACTGCAAAAACTTACCGTCTTCAGGATTACCGGAGAGATACGTTTCGCATTGCGGTTCGACGCGGATCATAACAACAGAGAGCGGATCGCGAAGAAGCGCGTGGTAACCTTCTTCTTAATTCGATTAATTCTTTCTGAAATTATAACTCAAGCGTATACAATTATTTTATGTACATATGTATGTATCTTATGTTGTATGTATACATATATTTCCTATGGTAATAACAAATTCTTTCTTGATATTTGATTGATTATATATCAAATAAAATATCCAAGTATTCTGTATTTGCTTGGAAGATTCTCAATTTGAGAAGTGACAATGGTTAGCCAATGGCATCCATGTCTAATCTCTAATCTCCGATAAAGATAACTTCCCCGTTACGTGACACGTCGATATTTCCTATCCGGAATTGATATTACTGTATGCAAATGTCTCTTCCTTAACTCGGAGGGACGTGTGTTTTTCTCAGTTTCCAAGATATTTGTTACGACATGACGCGACGTGCGAACGTGTAACGCGCATTGCGTGTGCAGACGAGTCTTCCAAAGACCAGTCCTGAAGATAGTGCGACACACGGAGTGGTATGCTAGCGGTATTAACCTCTCGGTGGTGTGTATGATTGGGCTGGCAGATGTCACTCGTTATGTAAATGTCCGAGTGTTTACGAGGAGACACTCCGGTAACTAGCATTCCACTCGTAGCTATAATGATGCGCTAGAAATATCTCTTCCTTCTCATCCTCTTTTTCTTCCTTCTCCTTCTCTTCATCTTCCACTTTGCATCCTCCGGCGATACTCTCACTGATATTCCTCATCAAAATGATTGCATCCACAGTCCCAACTCATGTAAGAAACGCCGGGACACTTTACTATATCTTAATTGGTACATTCTATCGTTTATTAGCATGAGACAAGTGATTTAGAAGGATACTCTTAATTGTTTGATATCAAATTTCTGACTAAATTAGTCGATGATAGCCACGTCTTTTCAATTACGTGGACAATGTGTATTTGATGCTCGATAAGACTTTATAATAATCTCGTTTTTATTAAATTATTTCGATTATTTATGGACCCATTTTCAAGTACAGAGAGTATTTGATCTTCTTTAATCACATTTACGGCCTAAAATTGATTATGATTTATCTATATTTCCGATAAAGTTGAGTGAGAGACCAATACCAGAATATATGTATTTATTATATTATTATATGTTGTATGTTTTTAAACGGTCCAAAAATCCACACAAAATGTATATTTTTATTTGTTTTTTTTTATATCTTTTCAGATATTATAAATTTAAACTTTCTTATTAATTATATATTGTAATATCATTAAATAGTTTATAAATCTGATGATTCATATTAAGCTAACAAGACTATATTTTGTTTGCAACAATCAAGAAGAAGTTTAATCGTAGGATTGTGGTTTCTTTTGGAAAATGTCATTACATTAAGATAACATCACCCCCCACCTAGAGATCAAATTGATAATTCGATTTAAAAAATTGCAGAACTTTAGAAATTCCGTAATTTTCTGATTCAAATTATCAATTTGATAAGCGAAATTCGGATAAGATAAATCGTGTCTAAATGAATAATGTATTGTACATGTAATATCTCTTTCTTCGAATCTTTCTCAGAAGCGAATATTTAAAAATCAACATTACATGAATCTTACATATTTCACCGATCTCTTCGCGCGCCACCGAACGCGCTTTAACGGTTAATTTACTGTGGAAGCGTTAATAAATCTTTTCACAAAATCTCGTTTATCAGGACGGTCCTGGCGGTCGGTCAGGCCGCTTGTCTCGCTCATAATTAATTATTGTATCGGCGCCTAGTCCGTTCTCCGACATTAGTCGATATATAAATGAACGGGAGAGGGTAACGTGTGAGAGGAAGAGGACGACGTACTCGCCTTCTCTCGCGGAGTTTGTTAAGTCGCTGAGATATAATCAGTATCGATCAACTACTCCTCTCTTCATTATAATTACGCTGGGAAATTTTTTCCGTTGAATTAAAGACCCCTCTCGCTCTCGCTCTCGCTCTCGCTCTCGCTCTCGCTCTCGCTCCACTCGCACTTTCAAGGAGATCGTACGTTAATTGCCAACTGCATTCACTCGTAAAACCGAGCGATCCTTTAGTATGCTGCCTTGTATTCTTCAATTGCAACGCGGCAAGGTCGTACGTGAACGGCGCGGCTCCTCGTAATCGTGAGATCGTATCTGCCTGATGACGCAGGCAACGATGATCACTCTGTAGCGAAAAGGCATATCTTGATCGCCGACGTACAAGGCTACGCTTTAAACCGAATTTTTTACCGGTCGCGAACACGCGTCATGTCGCGATAGCCACGCTACAGGGATCATCGACGGGATTAGGATGATTTTCTGCCGGCGTACCTAATCCCTTCGACCTGCTTAATAGATACAGTACGGCGCAGCGTAAGCTTTCTAAATTCAACGACGCTGTGTACTTGACGTTTTTAAGGAAAATAAAGAAAGATAAATACGACTTTGCGTATCTGATACTGAAAAAAATAAAAATAATTTGTGCAATTTTTATTTGCAAAATGTATAGTTACTTTTGAAAACAAATATCGCGAGCGCGATAAAATAATGAAATAGTCGCGGTTGAGGGTACTGTAAATGATAGGCGGTGAAAGAGAGAGAGAGAGCGATAGAAGATGAGCCGCGACTCGCTCGAAGAGTGCTGAGAGGGCACTCGTGATATCTTTTCACGGAGTCCTCCAGCAATAGCGCATAACAAGATCCGGGACTTTGCGTTAGATAGCGGTAGCCTTATTAATAACCTCCGTAGATTCTCTCTCGTAATGCAGCAAGGCGACGTCGGAGGAGGGATTATCCTGTTCCGCTACGCGCCTCTTCGTTACGATATCCGGACATTCGCAGGAAACGAGTTTTGACGCCACGAAGGAGCGACCGAAGCCGCGTGAGAGTCGAGAGATAGTGGACACGGCATTTCACTTAATGATAACCCGTCTTCCCTCGGTCGCATCACGAGGACCGAGAAAAAGGATCGCGGACATCGCGCGCCAGAACGAGAACCCTTCTTCTTAGTCTCGTGCATCTGTTTGTATTATCGCCGGTTCGATCTAACTGACGCCAGGATTACGGAGAGGAACGTATGCTTTCTCTTCGTTCTATGAGATCTCGTCACTCATCAAGAACCGTCGGAATAGCGTCATCTAAAATGCACGAACGATCTGGCGATGATTATTGAGACGACTCAATACTATGTCAATCGCCATCATTTCGAATCTAAATAAATCGAAATTCTGAAGGTATCTCTCACACGTGCTCGAAAGTAGAGTGGAAAAGCTTCCACTTTCCCACGATTTAGATAGTATGTATCAATTCTGGCACAAAGTCCAAGACATGCTCCCCTTTTTTTATCTCTTTTCGCGTCTCTCTTACTCTCTTATATCATCGTGGATATTTTCCGTCTGGTCGACAGGAGAGCCCACATAATTCGACAGTGGAGGGGATTTGCATGCGCGTGTGAAATCGCTATAATCTCATTACAGGTCGTCGTCGTCGTCGTGATGGTGCCTGCATATGCCATGACGACGACGACGACGACGACGACGATGGCGCACCGAATCTCGAAGATCGTCGATGCAACATTGACAAACTAGGTATGCAAATATCTACTGCAAATACACGAGGTAACGGCCAGCGATCAAAAGTCATGTAATGGTATGGGCCACCATCAAGGCACGAATAGCTATGATGTGGGCGTAGCTGTACTCGGCGAACGAAGATAAGAGAAAGAGAGAGAGAGAGAGAGAGAGAGAGAGAGAGAGAGAGAGAGAGAGAGAGAGAGAGAGAGAGAGAGAGAGAGAGAGAGAGAGAGAGAGAGAGAGAGAGAGAGAGAGAGAGAGAGAGAGAGAGAGAGAGAGAGAGAGAGAGAGAGAGAGAGAGAGAGAGAGAGAGAGAGAGAGAGAGAGAGAGAGAGAGAGAGAGAGAGAGAGATAGCACCTTGTCTCCTTCCTCTCGTCGTCGACTCCTCTGCACCATGGAACCATTACTTTGTCTCGAGCGTGATTCAGAGATATGTCATCGTAAGCGACTTTGTCCCCCTACGAGATTATTGAATTCGTTTAGACATTTGAGCTACGGCGACACGCGAAACCGCAATTTCGCTTTTCTGACTCTTCCTCATTCGTTCTTTCAGGTTTCAGTTGGGACGAATCTACATGCAAACTGATAAAACGTAAACTTAAATTCTAAGAATCTACAGAAAATTATCAAAAGAATTATAATATTTATCAATTTTTTTTAAAGTTGTGCGCTAAATTCACAAAAGTTCTAGACTCAAATCTCGCGTATGAAATAAATTATTTTAACTTATTTTATTTAATTTATGTTATTATTTATTTTATTTTTTATTTTAGTACCACTTAATTTCTAATTTATTTTAATATTTATTTTTTTTTATTATTTAGTATTAGATTATTGGTTTATACATATATTATATATGTGCAGGCGGCTTGAAGGAATTTACACAACGTAAGGATTTTCGCGACTTTTCGCCGATGTGTTAAAAGATTCGAATCGTGGCAATCCTGGATTGTTAATATGTGTCGTACCAGCAATGCGACAAACTAGGAAGGAATTCTCGTGAACGCGGGAAAGGACGATGGGGAGGAGATGGACGCGCGGAAATACCTCTCGGAATCGTTAGTATACGGCTGGTATAACTATTCGCGTCCGCATAACTAAGTGGGCACAGTGGCGGAGAGCGGAATGGCCGGGACCGGCATGATGTCTTCCACATCCTAGCTATCTTACGCGGCACTTACCGGACACGACAGATAATAACACACGGAGAAGAAACTAGTCGTTGCTCTCTACGGAACCTCCTCCTTCCCAACGCTGTCCGGTCTCCCTCGCTCTCCTCGCTCTCCTCGCTCTCCTCGGGCTCCTCGGGCTCCTCGGGCTCCTCCTTCGACTTATACTCACGTATCCTTGGCGCGCTTCCTACGTAGCGCGAATTCCACGCGCTAAGTGCGGTTAACGCAACGAGGCGCGCGCGCGCGGGGAATGCAGACAAAACCGTGACACGCGATGCAGTCGTGCCTCTCTGCAGGCGGACCGTTTCGCGTGTCACGAGATTCGCGGGATTAATTGTGCGCAAATTCGTAGTATGCCGCTAGAGACATCGATTCGCCTATAATTGATTTCTTATTTCGCGCAGGACGTGCAGCGTCTCTTCCCGGAATGCGCGACTCTCTTTGTTGCCAACCATGCGAAGAAAATGGCTCTTTTCGCTCGCGAGTTATTTTAAGAATGACCGTGTGATGACGCGTGATGAAAAATCCTCGGATATCGTGAACTCTCGCAGAAAAGACGTTGCTACGAGTGACCGATATACAAAGGAAAGAATATTATTTCCAGGGAAAATTCACTGTTTACAAGAAGGCTGCTTTTCTCCTTTCAAAATTCTCTTTTATACGCAGACCTGGACGCAGACAACACGAAATTTCTGTTTATCTAAATTGGAATACCACGAGGGTTACTCGCGAACGCGTCGCTGAAGTGAGCGGACGGAAAATCACGGGACGTAGACGAGAGCGTGTTGCATATTTTACATTCTGTTGACGTTCACGCCGGACACAGTTCGTTCTCTCGTACTCTCGGAGTGTCGGCAAAAAGTATGGCGGTTCCGAGCCAAACGGCAGGACCGGGTCACAAGTTTTGTACTTTTTACATGGACACGGCTATGTGAATGCGACTGTGGCGTCGCTCGTTTCGTCCGGCATGCCGGCCAAAACGGACCGAGAGCAGGACATCTTTTGACCTCGTCCTTAATTTGCGATTCCGTGCGTTTTCGGCCAACATCCGGATATTTTTCCCTCTCGTTTTCTTACCGTTTTGCTCGTCCAGTGCACGTAACAATCGCAATATCATTCTTCTCTAAAAAAATATTTATTAAAACATATATTGTGATGATTCGTTTAAAAGTTAAAAGAATGAAGATTTGTAACATTAATTAATCGACAATTGATTGTATTTTCGCGAGAATACACTTTCACTGCTACGCTATAAAATAATTGACACGCGATTTATTTCAAGACAGAGACAACTTTGGTTGTATATTACCATCAATTAACATAATTTCTATTAGCCTGAAATAATTTAAGCGAGTTGAAATTCAACGTGACACTCGTATCGCGTTTGTCGATGCGAGATTAGCTGCCGATAACGCTCGTAAGCTGTAGAGACCGCGTTTCCACGTTTCCTCCCTTTTTTTCCTTTCTCTCGTCGGTATCCTCGGCGGAGGAGCCACATTCCTGTCGGGATTTGTACGAGCGTGTGCGAAGCGCGTTACATATCCGTAAGGCGTACGGTTGCTAGAATGCGTTACATTATCTATTTTACCAGGTAGATTTTGTCGAGAAGTCGCGCAACGATTTCAGACGTGGACACATGTGGTATTTGCCAAACGTTAGTCTGCTCTGACTCGTCCCGCGGACACATCGAATATTTTATTTAATATAAAACACACACAATACATTCCCGCATGCTATGCGTGCCGACGAAGCGACGAGGACATCGGCGCGACCACATCTTCGCGGCCATTGTGCTCCTCGTGCTAGAGCGGCTGCCAACATAGGTATCTACGGATTGTCGTAGGTTCTCAACTTGAATTTCTTATATCGTAGAAAACTCGACTTACATTTTGACCGTTATTATTTCTTTTCATTTCTAACATTAATATTATTTCATTCTAATAAGTGCGCGGGCTATCTTTGTTGTGACGAAAAAAAAAAAAATTTCCAAGAAGTAACGTAAAAATATCACATACGTTAACGAAATGCATATTTTTTTTTTTTTTTTTTTTTTTTTTCCTCTCTTAGCATACCTGACAACATCGCCAATTACGCGGCTACAAAAGTTGAGGTTGTCCGACATACGGGCTCGACAACTTTTACCTGAGTTCGTTTTATCGAAGTTCCACGCAATTTGTTCGACAAACTCTCGATTACTCCTGCGTGCGGTTACGTAAGCAAAGAAAGGTTTTTTGCGCATGCGGTTGCAAGAAATAAATAAAGGAGGAGCGTGTAGCAAGTGGGCGCAGCCGTGCGCTCGCGTATCCGCATGCACCGGAATTACGTGCACGCTACGGTCCCGAGCGCGTATCGCACCTGCCGCGCGCGCAAAACGAGCGCGACGTTTGTAATGTCAAAGACCCGTTTTCTTTTTGAGAACCTGACGTTGGACATCCTCGATCCGTTGCACACATTGGCGATACATCTCGCTTTCGAATAAAGTCGTACGTAGTCGTAGGACGTAATCTTACATCTCGATCGTTTTTGTTAAAAATAGTTGATGAATAATTAAGGTTAAAACTAGGATTGAAATTAAATGAAATTTTCGACGTCGTCGAATATGATCAATTTTTAATCGGCATTCTTTCGAGGATCTACATGAAGAACTTTTGGAGAACCCCTGTTAAGCCGGCATTTCGAGGTGTGCGTGACGCACGTACGTGAGATGTACACTGACACGACCAGTTCCGAGGACACTGTCTCCTCCAGCAAAAACACTATTGAGTTAATCAACTAATTTATAATTAAAATTCCACGGGATGGGAGTCGTTCGGGCCCGTCAGTTCCCCATTGGACGCGAATCACAAGAAGCGAATCAGCTCGTCGTCTCGTCCGCGTCGTTTCACGGTAATCGTTGCCAAATTCATAGAACACCAATTAACCGTTCGTCGACACCCTGTATCGTTCGCTTGTTCCTCTTGCGATTCGCACCTCTGTCCGGCGATTTCGTGCTCGAAAAAAGGTCGACCTAGTTTCGTGGTTCGTCCTGTCTTCGAGAGGAAACGTCGCGCGTTTTTGTTCGACGAAAAAGCAACGGAAACTCCACGGAATCGGTTTTAATAAGTGCTTGTCAAATTTACACGTTTCTAGGTAATTAGCGGTAATGATAGCCGTTGAGAGAAGAAATGAGATATGATTGCAGATACTGAATACTGAATTTATAACTCGTTATACTCGCGATCGGTAATTACAGTTTTGATACGTCATAATTCCCTTTCGTTTATCTTTTTAATACGTAAAGTATAGATTTCGCAAGATGAAAAATAGACAGAACGAGACAGAAACGAAAAGAATGATACAGAGAAAAAGATTCGAATAATAATAAGTTTTTTATATCCGAAGTATGTTGTACGTGCGATAGAGACTAATAAGTATTCAATTATATTTCTCTCGTACCATGATAACGCATATTTTGTCTACTATATATTTTTTGTTTCTTATAAAAGACGACACGTTTTTCTTGCTCGTTTGCTAATATAACGGTAAATTTCACAGTAAGGCAACGGAGACGACGATATCAGAGACATTATCAAGTCCTTGTCACTTGACATGCTCCGCCGAACACGATGCTTAAATCGCGTTAATTATCCCACGTGTTTGTTGCGTCTGTACTTTTTTACCGTCACTTACGTAATGTGGATTTTTAATCTTTCGATTTTCAAATCGTCAATCCTTATGATGTAAACATCTATTTTCAGACTTCTTGACATTCGTAATAACAACGATTAAATATATTCATTAGCTTTTGCGGTTTCCGCGAGAATCTCCTCTTTTTACTCGCATTTTGCTTCTGGCTTGACATTTTAATCACATTAACTTTAAGATTTAAATTCTAATTAAGTCTCATTATATCTCATCCATTTCTCATCAATTTTTTATATATCATAATTGATATGAATGTTGAAAATCCGCAAAAATTATATAAAAATTTTGGTGAGTCTGCACAATGGTAATTTTAATCCTTTCGATTATATAGCAAGTCATCCTCTTACCATCCCACTTGATGAGAGCCATGTGTCGACATTAATTATTCATTAATATATCAATCTCATCACTAATCAGTTATTCACTGCTTTTAAAGTAGTTTTTACCAAATAACTTTAGCCACTTAAAAGACAAATACAAATGGATTTAAATATTTTTTGCCGTTAGAAATTTGTTAAAAGAAAACGTGTAAAAGAAAATTGTAAATAACTCTATCATTTTGCAAATCCTTCTGAGCGACGTGATTGCAGCAGTTTCAGGAAGCCCTTGGCGATTCGTCGGACGATTTCGGAATCGCGTTTCCATCGATATCGCGCATTTTTGTTTGCTCGCCACTCTTAAAGGCCGGACAAAGGAAACTCGCGACAAATTGAACTTACGTATTATGTCAGGATTCAAGACACGATCCCTCGGGCATTATGCATCCAGCGCTTTTTCGCGAATGCCATGCGCCGCACACTGGTTAGGTTTCGACGTTTCTTCTACGTGACATTCCGCGGCGAGGAATTAAAAGCTGTCTCGATAAAGATATTACTGACAATGAGGGGAGCTCCTTTCGATTTACTGTAGTGATTATCCCAATTAACCGCGCGCTTTTCAGTCTATTCTGGAGCTTCGACTACGAGTTGAAATGCCATCTGCAGATCAATTTCCGATGTGGTTTTTGAGCCGCGTTACATTCAAGTAAGACGTTAAGGGTGCATCCCATACGTTTCCGGAGAGCGTTACGACCGTCTCACAAATTCCCATTAGCGGATCTCCCTCTCATCAACGTCATTGTCGTCGTCGTCGTCGTCGTCGTCGTCGTCGTCGTCGTCGTCGTCGTCGTCGTCGTTAAATGGCGGACAGGTTTTTCTTCACGATCAACCGCTCTGCTGAATTCGGCAGATTTTATATAAACAAAACTCCTCATTAATATTACATATTTGAAAGGCATTCCTTTAGAAAGAAATTTGAACGAGATCTACAACGAGAAATAAAATGTTGCATTTAAAATTTATGTAGATTAACACTTTTTATTATACGATTTTTTATTGCATTATAATTTTATGTGCATCTGAATGAAAATCCATTTATATTATAATGCACACAAGCATTAGTCTCTCTTTTCTTTACACTTTATACTGTATATTATACAATATTTATTATTTATTAATGCTGTATTTTATTTAGTGTCTAAATTTGATGTCTTTATTTTAATATTTATATATAATCGCTCAATGTATTCATATAGGTCGAAATTTATTTTTCGCAAAGAATTATGTTGTTTTATCTTCTATTTATCTCCTCTGTTCAGTCAAGCATCAAACATACATTGTATAGATTTTTCAAAATTACTACAGCACACATGCAATATCTTATACATTTTAGTCTGTTCACAAATACCATTAGGATTCATTCTAGCCTAGCCTTGTATCGGCGTCATTCTTTTGAACGTGTTAAGCGTCGGTCAGCTTTTTCTCTCGATCGCTCGCCACGCCGTCGAATTCGGCAGATTCCAGACTCTGGCTTCTACCCATTGTCACCGTTCGTCCACATTAGCTCGTGCAGTGTCGGCGCGGGAGGAACCGAGGAGATTAATTAGGGACGATGTTTTAGCGGCAAAAATTGGAATGAGGTGGGAGGGGGATGAGGCAAGAAGCGGCAGCATCAACAGCCAGCCGCCTTAAGTCGCGCTAACTAACCCGGCAACACCACGCGACGATCGAATGGACCTCATCGCCCCCTGCCTGCAAGAACGTGCTACAAATTAAGCCCGGATCGGCAGAAACCATCTCGAAAATTTAGCCGTCGCGTCGGCTGTTGCTCCCTACACTTCATCGTCCGTATACGTTCGCAAACAAGAACGGATGGGAAAACTTTCCATAGTCTGAATTCAGTTATTTCTCCAACAGTATCAAGAAAAAACCTCGTATTTTCTTTTCCTACGCTGCGTAACAAAACACACACACACACACACACACACACACACACACACACACACACACACACACACACACACACATAATAAATATAAAAATGCATTTATATTTTTTAACTTTTTTTTTTGTACGATACCAATGTCTACGATTGATTGATTTATTTAATTGCCCTTAATGTCACTTTGGTCATATATTTGCTATTCATGTTGAAACAAATCTAATATAGATAACGCATAAAATGAATTGCTATTCTTATAAATAAAATATAGTGATATATTAGTGTTAGTAGTTTAGCGAGACACAAAGATATATTTCACGATGACAAGAGGCGACCATCGTAAATACCACGACAATCGTCGTGTCTCCTGAAATAATTGATTTATTTAACACGCCGCGAAGAATCGCATCACGAGGTCATTGTCCTCGCGATTGGGAATGTTTGCATCTCGCAAAGAACGATGTCGATAAATGACTTTAAAGAAGATACAAGGATACGAAACACGGATACGACTCTGCCAGTCTGCCATCGTTTGAACAAATCTCTCCCTTGGCAACGACAACGACGATTGTCATGATATTTACGGTGGTCGCCTGTCGTCATCGCGTCATTTATTTTGTTCACCGTGTATTTCGTTGGTAATGTTTTACGTGGCCAATTCTCTTATCCTATTCCGCACGTAGAACCCCGTATTTCCACCGTCTTTTCGTCGAATTTGTAATCGTTAATTTACAGTTATTTCTTCGTTTACATTTCCATCTACCGCCGCCGCTGCTTCTATTTTCACGACAGACGAATTATTGGCACCCTCGCGATGGCTGCGAGAATAGCCGCTGAATGTCTGCATGTTCTGTCTGTGTAGAAGTTTGCTATTATTTAAAATTGAACAAAGTTATTTTCTTTCTTAGAAAGAACGCGCCGACAGCGCTTACTGTACAACTAGATTGTGTAACGGAGAATAACTAATTATTCTTGCGGTTGTACAAACTTTTTTATCATTATTCAAATATAAAAGAAACCATTTTTCTTTTACCATAGAAAGAGAGACCTAATTTATTAAAATTAGTAACGTAATTGATTATTTCATCTCCTAAATTATCCTGTTTCCGTCAGTCTTTAAAAGTCAATATAAAAATAGCAGACTATACGGAATGCGACGGTGAATTAAAATAGATTGTAAAATATATTACGCTACTTGCTACAAGATTCCGACGCGCCTGCTATTCATTTAGCGATAGCTGCGGCTACTGTAATTTTTCTTTCCTCGGTCGATCGGCTGCGAAAGAAACGACGGGCCTTCCTATCGGCAGGAAGTGTTCGGCGTGGCTTTTATCGATCGATCCGCCATGTCGATCGACAGACCGAAGCGCTAATGGGTTAGTCAATGGTACACAAACTCGCTTTGCTTTGTGCGAGTAAACCGGCTGTGAGAATGGAAAGAGAGAATGGAACCCGCGAAAAATGCTCCGGTTAGCGCACTTCTCTATATCTACACATATACCTATACTCTATCTACTTACACACGTGTGTAAATCATGACAAGTTGCGTACATACGTACACGTGCTACGCCACACGCGAGGAGTATCGGCTATCGCTCTGCGGAGACACAGTCGTGGCTAAGAATAATAAATAGAGGTAGACCAAGAGGTAGAGATATAGACACGGGCGTATATACAAGACTGGGAGCTCGCGGTATGTGTCTTTTGCGCAGATTATATTTCGATGAGTTATATGAGTGATCGCGTTCAGGCTTCTAGTTTAAATAAAGTCGCGTATACGCGCCCGCGCTCGTAGGTGGTATATCCACGCCGCTCTCCATTTTCGCCCGCGCGTTTAAAACTAGCCCCGGCGGCGTATATATATTTGCGTCGTTGTCCGTCATAAGATATCCCTCCCGGCAATATATATATCTCTCGGGTCGAGAGAGACCGAGAGAGCGACTCCCCTTGGAACGCTGTCGCTCCGCCCGCGCCCGCGCCCGCGCCCGCGCCCGAACAATATTTCGAGTTACAGCGAACGATTAGTAAGGACGGATATTAGTCGGCGGCACCAAGTGCCGCTCGTTTATTTCGCAAGATTTCATTCAGTCACACGATTGTTTCGAGCGCCGGACTCTCGATCTTTCGTTATGATTTATCGCGGCGCGGCTGCCGCCACGCTTTGACTTGACTCGCACGCTCGCACAATGAGGGAATTAGGCCCCCGATTCTTTATTTAATGGAAAATGATAAATAAATTACCAACGTACAATTACATCTGCTGTGTTCGTGTCGCGATATCTTTCGATCGACTTAGGAGGAGTCGATATTTTTCACCGGATTCAAAGTATACCCGCGATAAGCTGCGACTTTGATCTCTGCTCGCATAAAATCATGGCCGAGAAGAATGTTAATGTTCGTACAGTGTGCGGAAAGCGACTTTTTCTCCTTCTGAAACGCTCTTTAGCGCCGTCGGGCAATTAGCGCGGAATTAGCCGTGCGTTCGCGCGATCTTTTTATCGCGCGCTGCGCATAAAGTCATTTGGCGCGGTTTCTTATTGTTAACGGAGACTCATTGTCAGAACCGCGCATACCGTGACACTCAGACGGACCATGACGAGGCATAAGGCGTAAATATTGATATAATGACTGCGCGTTATTATATCGATACCTTGCTATTAGAATATCCAACATAATCCACAGAGATAAAATGTGAACATCTTTAATATCGAAAATTGAAAATGACTACCATCGATAGCTTGATTCTTGGTCATATTTAATATTATTTGATAAACATTAAGGGAACAATAAAATCAAAGCATAAAATTATATTTTTTTTTTTCTAAATTTTTGGAACTGGCCTTTTTTTTTTTTTATTAAAAATAAATGTCTATTTTTGTGTTTCAGATGCAATGGGTAAGTGAACTTTTCTCCAGCCAAGTCAGCATTGTCGGTAAGATGACAAGATTGAGACAATTCCTTCAGAATGTAGAAATCTCATCACACCAGCTGCGTGTAGTTTAATTATCGTAATTAACGAAGCGGTTCATTAGTAACTCTTTTCTCTGCTCGAGGAAAAATCCAAGTTTCCGCTCTACGTTCGTAATCGCTCTTGTTCGAGAAAACTCGCCGGATGAATGATCGTCGTAATCGCTCGGTTCGTTTACAACGTTCATGTGCGTGTTGTGAGATTACCGTCGCTGATACGAAACGTGATTGCATGCACGTGTGAACGCGCGTGATACGGTCGCGGGCGTAATTAAAAATGGTTCACGTGAAACTTCAGGATGTTAAGAGGTAAAAAATTAAAATTAAGCTCTCACACACGAAATTAGCAAATGTAAAAAATTTGTTTTTTAAATTCGCGTTATTTAATTCCGACCGTTTTTATTTCGCCATCCGCCATAATAGTTACGATGGAATTAATTGAGCGCGATTAAATTCAGACATTGAGCATAAAATATAAAAGCAACGGACAAGAAATAAAATAGTTTTAAACTGAATATACAAGCGAAGAGGAGAGCTTTCAATTCGATAATAATCCTTTTAATGGATCATGTCGACTGTCCGCGATACGGTCCGAACGACAAGCCTCCATGAGAGCATCTTGCGTTACTGATCCGTTACGAGCGCAATTTGGCCATTCTTTAACATTTCTTTTTCTTAATTCTTTCTCTCTTATGCGTTCAACGCACGCCGCAACTAACGAGGCATTTCGGCTTAATTAGATTAATTAGATTACAGGCGAGAGAGAGAGAGAGAGAGGCGGATCGCGCGGCTTTCTGAGGATCTGCCATTAACCGCGTTATCGTTGCCGAAAGATCCCTTCTTTTTACGCGGCATTTCGTACAAAACTGCTCATTTTCAAGAACGAGAGCTATATAACTAATTTAAGATTTATTTAACTTTGAAAATACTGATTTAGTTTTGCCTTTTCTCGAGCTAATGGTTTCTCATTACGTGGATTAATTATACCGCATTCGTTATGTGTGTTTTACATTCGTTATACGCTGTATATTCATTTCAGTAATCATTAACGTAATATTTAATGCATAGATGGCAAAGTCCGTGTTCAAGAATATATATAGTAACCTATAAATATTAATGCCTTACTTGCTGCTTTTGTGGCAAACCAAGTAATGACATGGCACTATTAGTAATGTCGAAGAATAGGAAAGCGTACGGATAAACGTATAGGTAATGACAATTTTGAACGAGTTGTGTTCATCTTTCTAAGTAGTCTTTAGCAACTCGTTAAACACGCAAGTGTCATTAATTCTTTAGCCGGTATACAAAATCCTCTCGTGTAATCAATCTCCGCGAACTGGTGAATATTATTACAGTCATCTCATTAGTACTTTATTGCCATCCAATCAGATCGATTTACGTCGGTATAATTGGGGTATAATTTATATTAATAGCATTAACCGCTTAATCGTTAGCCCCTCGAGTAAAATGTTGTGATGTCAATACGAGATACAAACATCGTTAGCAACTTGAGTTAATCAACACAATGTACGTATTAAAGATGCAAATATATTTTACACATTTTTTTTCGTATAAACAGCCGATTTCATTTATCTCAATTTAAACGATATTTGATATATCGTCATTTATTACTGGTCGAAAAATAGAGCGCGAGAGTACGTTCTCCATGGGCGATTCGATCCGTCAGTCGATGATTATCAAAAGAGGCAAAACGAAGGCGCGATACACGGTGAAGCTCTTTTAGTTCCAGTCGGACGGACAGGCTCTCGGACCTTCTCTCGCGGTCACGGCAAAAACCATCCCGCTGGCCCTACTTTTTGGTCGTTAATTAGTTGCATTTTTTTACGATCGCGCACACGTGCAGAGCGAGCTGACGAAAGGGACGGGGGAAGAAGGAAAGCGCGACGCAAGAGGGAAAAAGATAATGGAGAAGGAAGAGAGATACCAGAGGAGAGAAGACGCGATGTCGAGGCTCGAGTTAACTCTGAACCTCACCGCGCATAATGTCCGGCATTGTGCTCCTCGGCTTCGTCTCCTTTCGTCCTAGAGTACACGTGAGCCCTTTGTCCACGTGCGACTCCACGATGAGAGGAAGCGTACCACGAAATACGTACACTCGCCACGTCGCGGGCATCGCCGCGACGTTTAAAGTGTAATTACCGGTCGTGACTTGAAGTATTCATTAACGCCCGGCGGCAAGAGGCTTCTTATGGGCACACAGCAATTAGATAGACCGTTGCAGTGTGCATTGGTCGTTGAATTACAAACGGTATTCGGACAATCGCTTGCCATATACTAGAAATCATCAGGAAAGTGTCGATCAATGATTTCCGTTTCGCGCAACGCCAGTCGTCTGTACAATTTAACGTATTATATAATAATATAGTTGAGAGAATAATGTCAAAATATAAAAGATTTAATTCGCTTATATAAATGTCTTTTTTTACAATATATGAAACCTAACAGTGTTGATATCGATTGCTTCAGAAATCTAACAAGGACATTCCTTTCCACGTGTTTATCTAACACCTTGCGCGATGTTAGATAAAAAAAAAGTAAACGTAAGGAAATTGAAGGAGGAGTATACTAATTTAATACATGCGTTCGTGTTCGCGTTCGCGTTCGCGTTCGCGTTCGACGATACGCATGAAATTAATTTCGCGCCGACGGGTCGTGTTGGAAGGAAATTAATTTCGCATCGTTCCGTCTCCTTATAAAAATATGATCATGAGCGACGTGTATTACAAGCGGCTTAAATTAAGCGCGGCGATGAATCATGCATTGGATGGGCGGTTAATTAAAAAATTCGGTAGTCGTCGTGAAAGGTTGGAATTAAATTTCGGGTCTAGAGTCACGGTTAACGACGCATGTTTATACTTTAGGTATTATTAGGTACCAAGGTCGATTGGATCCGGCGAAACGGTGGCGATTTTGAGGAAGGTCCATCGATAAGATAAAACGACTTGCGCGTAATAAATGTTGCCCCTTTGCTCGCGTCCCTTTTACGATCGTTCGTACGTAGGATATCTTCCTTCGTCTTCCTTGCGTCTTGTTACGCAAATACATATTTCCTGAAATTTCCAAATGAGCGTTAATTATTCGCAATCGTTATCTTGGCGATTACCATCGTTTTACCTTCTTTCGCGTGCAAATTTTTAATGAACATCCCTCGATTAAAATTTGTATTCATGAAATAGATATGGCTTCATGGGAAATGGTCACGAAATGAAACGTATTGATTGCTATTTGAATTAATTCGGCATAACATAGATGCGCAACGACCGGTTGTGTTGACAACAGTCGGAGGAACCATGTATTCTCTCCATTCGTATTCTGCATTTTTCGCAATAACCTGTATACTTATGCATATTAAACGGACATATCGAACGACGCCATTGCTTTCGTGGGACTGGCGGAGTGGATAAGATAACAGCCTCTTACTTTTTCGATTATTGACCGTTCTCCTTATCTCTGAGGACTCTTTGGCACCTCGTTTCGCGACGCGCAGAAGCCTCTTCAGCTGCCATCGCATGATTCCGAACAGGGCCCATAATGGCGCGTATGTCGGATCGTCCGACAATTAGAATGCAAATCTACAACGATCGCGTATGCATATACACGAGCCGGGCCCGTAACCGTTCGCGGCCCATGCGCAGCTCATGCGCAGCTTTATCCGTCGGGTATCGGGCCCCGAAAAGTGCTCGACAAGGCCCGCTTGTCCGGTAACTTTTCGGTGCGGTCCGTCGATCGGGCCCCGAAATTCGACGGGCCTTTTATGGCCCGTTATTCCGCGAATCGATGAGAATAAGAGGTCGAGAGCGACGAGCGCGATAACACCGAGAATCCATTCAATGGACGACTACATGCTTGAACGGATGCCATCTCGATGGTCCTCGTTATTGCGTTGATTAAAATTAAATGCCACTTTCCAAAGTTTTACAAGTCCATGCGATGCGCCATTCGATAACCCTCCTCTCCTTCTCATCTCTTTACCAGAATAGGTGATATGAAATGCAAATGTGGAGTCGAATGGATCTTTCAGAATGCGGGATTAACGTTTTGCACGCGTGATGATAAAAGTGTCACGATTGTTATGGCGAATGGTTTCGGCTCGGTTTCGGCTCGGTTTCGGCTCGGTTTCGGCTCGGTTTCGGCTCGGTTTCGGCTCGTTTGGCTTTCTCGATGGCGGTAGTGGCTCAAGTACAAAAAACTCAAGTGCTCGGGCGAGAGCGCGCGCTCGGAGATAGAATTTCTTACGACCAGAAAACGACAGTATTAAAGTCGGTTTTACACCGTCTCGGAATGGCTACGAGCCGGTTAACGTCGATCGCGGCCATACGCCAGAATTTCCCTTACATACATATTGCGCTCGATTCCTCGGATTTACCTCTCCAATGGCGGAGCACGTAGCTTCTCGTACAACGCACGTCGAACGGCTCGAACTTGTCGAAGCTTTCTTCTCTTGTTCAACGGTGAGAATGAGAATGAAACTTTTTTTTTTAGCGATTCCCGCCAACCCGGCATTTCCTTCCGTCTTTGTGAGCTCGTTGTATCGGTTTCACGTTTTCGCGGCGGCGGCGGCGTCTCTTTGCAGTCGGACGATTCCGTAACGTCGCACAGTCTGCGGTCGCCCGACAAATAGATTACGTGCTTGCGAAGGGTATTCTTCGTAGGGTATTCTTCGTCCGCCCTTCCTTCGTCCCTTCACACATGCCACTCACGTACTCATCCGCGTTCCGGGTACGTCGTATCCGGCAAGAGCCGTCTCTCTCGCCCGGCGCGTTCTTTCCTCTCCATCCCGTTTTCCCTCCTCGGGGCGCCTCTCCAAAAATTGCAGTGCGTTAGCACGAAATCTACTAACCATTCCATTATTAAATCTGTGTCCGCATTATATGGGGGACGTCCCGGTGTCGTCGGCATTAAAATTCACATCATGCCGGAACCGTCGAAACGATGAAATGTGGTCTCCTCGTCGATACGCCGTAACGGATTACGTATAATGACTTTAGCCTCATCGTGCAATTAAACGCGATTGCATCGCACGTTGATAATGCAAAATTTCTTTCGATTAAGAAATTATTCTTGAATTTATTCAAGCGCATATAAACCATGCGTTATTTTTATCACGTTGAATAGTACGTGATTTTTTAAATTAATTTTCAATCTGATCACGCACAAACAATCAGGCTCTTTAATTAAAAAATATATTGTTACGTGTGCGTCATTCCCCGATAAAGTATATATGTACATATTTGATGATGTACGACATCAAGTAGCATGAAATGTTATAGTGTGAAAAATTAAGTTTCATAATTTGTCGATATTGAAGATTATTGAAAAAGTTAATTATTAGATGAAAACTAAGTAATCTGTTTTTTGTGGACGCATTGCATAAGTGCAACTAAATATCGTGATGTCATCGATCACCGCGCAAACTCTCGCACTTGTACATGGTTTCAAATAATCAAACGCCTTCGTTTAAGATTTTATTTCGCCATGTAAATGTATCTCGTCATCATGCGTTTTTGAAGTACCAATTACGTTTTTATTCTTCTCGAAAGATAATCTTGTGACTATCTATCCGCATTCGGTTATCGGCTTTGGTTATTCTGTTCCCATCATGATTTGAGCAAATTGGAATTTAGCTGAATGACTAATTTTTTTACGTTTTTATTAATCCAAAAATAACTTTATAATTTTTACTGTTACGTCTTTGCATGACCATATTTAGCCACATCTTTTACATCTTTTTAAATATTCTTACTAATTTTAACTTTGTGGTAACGGTTCAGATTATATTAAAAATACATATCTTTATAATAATCTCTATCTTTCTTTTTCTGTAGATATTCACAATTTTAGCACATAATCCTTAACTGTGCTATATAAGGTTAAATTCAGGACTGTCTTATGGCCTTAGCATAGTTTCGTTTTACGTGGCAACGAAGTAATATACCATACTTGTGGTCAGAGTTAATTATTAGATGACTCGTAATTTTTCTCGAGACGATAGTTTGCTCCGCTATAAATTACGCGATCCCAACGTCCGGATAGATCGTGACCGATCGACTTCTTGCCGTAACAACCGACGCGACGGTCGCTACATCGGCGGGATTCAACGACAAGATGGGAGCCAACAGCCAGAGCAATCGGCGACCAGCGCGACACACGATACCGAAAAACCGGAACACTCTCGACGAGGAGGTGACTAAATCGACCGTAACCTGCTATCACTCGCCGTCGAGGACGCGCGGGCAAGAAAGCTGCAAACAAGAGTAGAGCGAGGGAACGTGGATCTGCCGTTGATCGCGCAGAAAAAGCTTGCGCCTGTGATCTTACCGCGCGCGCGCGCGCGCGCGCGAGAGAGAGAGAGAGAGAGAGAGAGAGAGAAAGAGAGAGAAAGAGAGACAGAGGCGAGTTATTTATCTACTTATTATGTCAGCCCGATGTTAATTGGGCATATTTGAAGGTCGAGGTCTCGGCGGTCGCAGCATTTTCGCACATATCTTGCGTACAAGATAGAGAGAGAAGATTGATAGCTCTCCTTTTTTCCTTCAACGAGCTGTCTCTCGCGCGCCATCGACAAAACCGAAACTTCTTTTATTCAAGGCATTCGCGCGATCCCGTGATTATAAGGATCTAATATCTGGTGACCGGGCTTTTTAACGGGCTCGCTGCAAGAACGATCGCATACCTTTTCGACGATCGCGACCGGCCCACCGTCTTTAGGAAAGACTATGGAGCGTTCCGCTGCGTGTCCGTAAACGTATTGCCTCCTTTCTTCTTGTCTTTCTCGTGATTCTTTCATGTTGGTCCTTGTATCTTTTCTCTCGCCCGAGAGATGCATCGCTTAATTTCACGTGGTCGGTCACTTAATCCATTTCTCGAGAACTGTGCGCGACGATTCCGCGCAAATTCGGACGACTTGCCCTCCTGATGGAACATTATTCGACTACTCGCTTTGCGCTTTTTGAATGCTTTGAGGAAATTCTAGATTTCTGATTCTAAAGAAGAAAGAGAAGGTGATACGATAAAAAAAATGATTGTCACATCTCATCGTATACGAAATGCTGGCAGTCTTGTAAATCTGGTAAAAATTCTTGAAACTTTATTCATTTGAAACAGATCGACAAGCGATTGATTCTCTGTAAAGATTATCCCGTTGATTGTACCCCGCGCGGCTTCTTAGATATCTCGGGGCAACCTCGCGTCGAGTCTAGGTCGTAAAGCAATTTCGCGATTGCCTTATCTTGATATCTCGCAATTCAGCAAACGTCATAATTTAAGCGCGCGACCACGAAGAGAGCGAAGCGCTTAAGCGATTAAGACATCGAGCTATCGATGAAAAGGGAGAGAAAGGAAGGAAATCGATCAGAAACGAATGAAACGATGCGAGAGGAAAAGTGAGACGAAGAACGAGCACATTCAGCGATGTGGGAGAAAGTCTTATCCGGTATACCGAACTTACACCGAATAGGATGTGTGCAGCCAGTCGCAAGAGGCGATGCAGTTTATTAATGTGATTTATGGGGAGGGATTTATGCGAATGCCCTTCTGGAGCCGCGTGGTCCTCCGTCGTTCACCACCGTCCTCTCTCCCCCGTATCCATCGTACGTATCGAATCAATCGACCTTTGTTTTACTTATTCGCCGTGAGAAAGAAAGCGCGTTACGTCGCGTATTTATGCGTGCATGCGCCTCGCACAGGTGTGTAACGCGGGACGTAATGCATCACGTTGTTCGTGTTTCTTGGCCGACTTGTCCTACACGGTCCCTAAGCGGTCGGTCTCTGTCGGGTTTTCGGTTTAAGCGCTCTCCGATTCCAATACACGCAAGTTGAAACGACACCGCGTGCACGCGCGAGCCGCTTTGATAGTTCATAAAGTGAAACGGATTCCGATTCGGCGTCTTTTGTAACGCAACTCGCCGTCGTATTGGGTTTTGGGTTGAGCCTGGCGTCATGTGAACGGCTGCGCTTCTCGAATCGTGCTTTTGTGTGATCGCGAATAAAAAAAAGGATTTCAAAGAAAGTTATATCCGAGATAAATGTTTGTTTTCCCCAATTGAGAAGCAGTCTCCTTTTTAATCTGTTTCTAAATTGAGAAACTTTTTAATATCAAAAAATCTTCAGTATTTTTATACATTTTTTAATGCATTAATTAAATATATCTGATTTTAAATAATTTTATTTATTTGCGTGCAAATTCATGATGAATAAATAGAACAATCAGCTCGTAATTATTGAATAGTGTATTTTAACATTATCCGAGATTCAGTAACTTTGAAAGATTTAATGAGACGTTAGAAGAGCAAGAAGATAATTCAGATCTGCGATAATTGATAGAATTTTACTCTGCGAGGTGATTCGATAGTTTTAGTTGCCGTGGAAAATTATCAGTATTCCATAAAAGATTTGATGATTGCTCTTATCTATTCGATGCTCTCGCGTATACCTTCGCGAACATAATCATCGTCTCTCAACGATGTTGTCAACGATGATCGCTGGTAATCATCGTAAGAAGAACGATATTTATAACGGACAATTTATCGTACAATTAACGTTGCTTCTCTGGCTATAAAGCAGAATATAAACTTAAAAAAGCGCGTGTGATTGGACAACTGGTTTAATGACATCTATCATGATTCTTAGATCCGACCGCCGATATCACGATTTCGCGGTATATATAACTTAATAAGCGGCGTAATCACCTCGTGCAAGGACTGTTCAGACAACAAGTATAGACTTTTATGGGATATCTATCTTTTTAAGAATGCCTCGCCATTTTTTAAGTGATATAATTATTCATAAAAAATTTATAGAAAACACAAAATTTGCGCGATCTAATGAAATTAATAATTAGGAGAGATATATTGTAGTATATATAGTATATAAACATCAACAGTTTTCATAACATGCACTTGTATAAGTTAAATTTAGCAAACCATCTCTACTTTGTAGCTGATGTTATTGCATTTTGATGTCGGAACACACATGTTAACAATCGATGAGTTTGGAATGTTAAGAAGAACATGAACGTGACGTAACTATGAAATTTATATAATTTTATCTTCGCTCTGTCGAGACATTTATTTTTATAACCAACGACAGATAAAAATACTTAATCAAAACTTGCGTACTCTTGCATCTCTCGAAAATAGACACTTTGCTTTCTCTGCTATTTCATCGTCATTTTTTCTGTCGTCTCTGCGAGACTATTACGGGAGAATTTTCTTCATGCGCGGCACGAATACGTATCGTCCTGGGTCGGAGAAAAAGATCCATGGACCATGTATATCTCTTCCCACGCCAAGTCCCAGGACGAGGCCAGATCCGCAACGAAAGTGGCGAGTGGTCAGCGCCGAATACCAAACGAGCGACGAGAGCAGAACGTCCGACGACGAAGCGGCACGTCATACATAAGGTATGACCGGACCGGCGCGGCGAAGAGAGCGCGAGGGAGAAGGACGAGATAAGGAATGGAAATAACGCGAAGCGAGATAGGGCGCGAAGGTCCGAACGGTCGACGGAAAGAGGATATTGAAACGATATAACGTTGCATCGCGCCGAGTTCGCGGTCCATCTTGCCCCTTGGGACCGGGACGGGCGATTTTCTCGGGTCTTGATCAAAGGGAGAGCTGCGTGTGCGGCCATATATTTTCGCATCGCGTAATATTTCATGAGCCGTTTCTCTTTGTCGACGATCGAGGAATAGACAATTGCTATCCGGATGCTACGCGGCCAGTTTAGTATTGGCACGACACCTCGATAGCGGCAGAGAGAAGAGAAAGAGAAAGAGAAAGAGAAAGAGAAAGAGAAAGAGAAAGAGAAAGAGAAAGAAAAGTAGTTACACGTTGCGAGAAGAGGGCGAAGGGGGATAATTGCGACGGACACGATTCTGTCTCGGGGTCAGTCTCACGCGAGACTGGCGAGAGTGAACGGAAAAAGAAACTTGGGTTTTTCACGGCAGCGAGGGAGAAATCGTTCAAGTGGTCAACAGAAGACTGCTCATGGATGGAAATCGCGGTATGTGTCAAAAGTTTTTCCTCCTTCCATCGAACCATGTGCCGTTTTCTCGCTTAATCGATTCGTGAAAATCCTTGTCGATTGATTTTTACGTATTTCGGTATATCTATATACACTTAACCCATGTATATATTTTTTGTATATATATTTCATGTATTATATATATATATATATATATATATATATATATATATATACTGTATTTGGTGTATATATATCAAAATCAGGGTGTTCTTGGAAAAGGAACATGGAAAACGGAAAATTTTTAAGGATTTTTATATCTGAAAAAATCAGAGTCTCATGGAATTTTATTGGGATTCATTTGGGAAATTTGTTCGAAAATCCTTTTTTGGATAATTTTGCTTTTACATTATAAACAGCCGCGTGTGTGAAATTGGCGTCTCACTTCTCAACTCTCGAGTTAATTAGGAAACTCATTAATTACTGAGAGTTCTAGCTTTATTTTTAATAGATTTAGAATTCTTGATAGAATTCTTGAAAAATATCTAAAAAAAATCAGGAAATTTTCAAGAAATTATTTTACAGCATTTAAGTAACCACCCTTAGAATCTATCTACACTTTGAAATTATTTATTCGGAAATTTTTAGATTGCTACGTGGTACGATTTTATATAGCGCTCGGCAACTTTGCAGGGTGAAAGAAACTCCGTGCCATCAATCTTACTTGTCGACGACCGCACTCTCAAGGTCACCAGTTTGGCGATTCGAATTCCTTCGTGTATCGAAATTTCATTCAAATTCTTAGCAGTTGTTTGCGATACAACGACTCACTGCACTTTGATTTTTAAATTCCCTCGGCCACGGTTTTCACCTAAAAAAAAATAAATATATCTCAAGATCTATGTGCTTTAAAACACTTTCTACAATATTCTTATATTTTTTATTAACATGTTTAAAAATATTCATTTGCGACGTTTTACATGCTTCATACTGTATGTTACATATTTTATTCGTCATATATTACTTTTCTTATATTTTATCATTTCTACATGAAATGTTGAATTACGAGTTTTTCGAGTTTAATATATGTCAGATATTAAATTTTCAAGCATTAAAAAAATTATTTTACGGGAATATTTCATACAACGCAGTACCGAGTTTATTAATCATATCATTGATATTCAATTCTCCGATTGATAGATTTGTTCGCTGACGTAATGTTTGATGCAAATCGGCGAGTGAGTAGGCAAATGCCCTTCAAAGATATATTCCCACGGAGGCTTGAGCGGGAGATGACGATCTCTTCGTTACTTAATGATTCGTTTGGCAACGCAAAGGGATGAAAATAACAGAAGGCATTTTACGAGAAGTATACTGTGTGTGACAGCAGAGACCAGACGCGTTCTTGCACACGCGCATATACACATAGATGTAGTGGCGAAAGAGCGCCGGTCATTTATCCTGCGCTCGTCAGACCGCATTGCGCAATACGAGGCGTACGAGAAGCAAAAAAGAACGATGTGGAATAAGGCTTCTTCCTCGCGCCATCGTTCGCAAAATAGATCCCGCGGAGAAACTCGTGGGGTGGTTATCGCAGATAAATCGCCTCGCGGGTAGAAGAGGCTCGCTCACCGCGAGCAGGAAATGAGCTCGTGAGTAGCGAAAGGACGGTAATTGATTCTCATCGTCGCTACCGCGTAAGAAAGGTGGAGAGTAATCGATCGCAACCGCGAAATGATTGAAGCGTACTCGGTCCCTCGCGTTATTAGTTAATCAGTTATTCGTGCGCATCGCGATGAAGAATATTCGAGCGTGTCTAAAATAATCGGGGCGCCGGAATGTTGCGCTTGGCGTCGAGTATACGCGCGATATCGGCAGAGAAGAGAACCGCGATGCTCTTGGTAATATTTAAAATTTTTTTCAACTTCTTATCCTCGCGCGCGTGTGAGGTTTCAAGCCCTGATTGATGCTCTTCTTAACATCGCCGCGCGTGTACGCATAAATTAAGGAACACTCGGCCGTTTCTCGAGAAGTGTTTACACCATAAGCAGAGAACAGCCGATCCTTCGACGGAGGTGGGCAGGATGGATAATCTCTGGGGATCTACCTTCTCGATCCCCCGTTCGGTCACGCCCAGGATAGGACTTGGCGGCTGCTGCGCGTCATCGCGCCGTTCGTAAATTCACGGCGGACAAACTGGCAAGAATAGTTCGCATAATTCCTCAAGGCCTACCAGTTTTGACGGCGGCGGTCGACCTATCTTGGCACAATCTACCTCTCTCTCTCTCTCTCTCTCTCTCTCTCTCTCTCTCTCTCTCTCTCTCTCTCTCTCTCTCTCTCTCTCTCTCTCTCTCTCTCTCTCTCTCTCTCTCTCTCTCTCTCGCTCTCTCTCGCCCTTTCGTTTCTCTTTCTTTCTAACTCTCTATCTACTTCTCTCCAATGAAAGTTTGCTCGTCTCGTTTCGTCTCTTTCGTTCTTTCTCCCTTGCTTTCTGTACGTCGTCTGCGGCCTACTCTGCGAATGTATGACGACGCTTTTAGATTCCGGATCTCGGCGACCCAACGGAGAAAGACAGACTTAAAGAATGTATATAAGCACGTGTGTATATACAGATATATGTATATGAAGATACATACAAATATATACAAAGTTTAATTCGTTCTTTCCTTATTTAACAATAAGTGGAATTAAAACATCAAGTTTTATATTAAAATATGATTATATGGTAGTATAAAAGCTATATATCTAACGGAAATTTGAATTTGAATTTGAAGATGACTAATATCCAATATCAATAACAATCTCTCACATTTTATATAGTTATTCTCTAGAAATAAAAACTTACTAAAAAAAGAAAGATGAAATTTTGATCACAGAAAATTTTATTATATAGTATAGTAGTTTATTATATAGTATCCACAGCCTATATATTAGAATACTCGTTAAATACCCGTATCGCATATATATCCGCCGTGAAATTGATGGACGTTGATAAGTAAAAAAATTTTCCGTTAGGAAAGATCAGAAGGATGCACCTTTGCAGATAAACATCAACACAGACAGCACCCGCATTCTAGACGCGTACGCAATATTCGCGGATGAACCGGTGCTGCAAGATATGTGCGTTTCGCATTTTATACGTGTACATGAATCACACGCTTGCCTACATACGCCGAAGATCGAAGGTCAATCGAAATCCCACTCGCTAGAAGAGAGAAGAGCCTGCGAATTTGACTCGCCTATGACGAGGCAGCTGTTGCATCGGGCACAATAATGAATGCGCAATTAAAGATCGGTGGTTACCGCGCGTCGCTATACGCAAATTATCGCGTCGCGAGAAGATGCGCAAACTGGTTTTTGCGTGCGAGTCACTTTATCTTTGCGAATGCAAAAATCTTCCCCGCGTTGCTTCCGGTTGCGCAACGATCGCTAGATCTTTGCCGTTCTGCTTGCTCATTATTAGCCGTTATGTTTTGTATTTCCGTTTCCTCTATTTAATCATCGTACAATTGACGATGAAAATTTCGACCGCCGATGCTTGCAAGGTAATATTCTGTCTGACTGTAGTTGTTAACGATTGACTGAATGCGACTATAAAAATGTGCGCGTATAAGAAATATAAAATTGGTTTCAGAAAAATAGAAAAGAAAATATCGAAAATGCGTGCAATCCAAAACTGCAACAGCATTACTGGCGGCATTGTTTCGCGGAACGTTTGGTGAAAAACACGAAGTCGAATAAGAAAAAAGAAGAGTGTCGGACTGTGTAATGCGCTTATAATTAATTTCCGCGTAATTAGAGGACGGTGGCGCGGACGGCGTGGCGGTTATCTCGGTTGGACGATCGTTACACGGCAACCCCGTGAACGGAGGCTGCACAATAAGCGCAGCAGCTACCGTTATTATAATACATTGCAGAAAATTAATATACGCCAGACGCAATCGGTAACTCATCGCTCGAAATAGGCAAAGCAACTTCCTAAACTGCAAGCGGAAATTATTTATACCTGCATGTTCGGATGTTAAGAATTATTCTACATCGTTTTATATACCGTAATGATCGCACGAATCGCCGATAGTCATGCTACTGACTTTGCTGACGACTTGAATCGTTTGTTTTTGCGTAAGCTTTTTTTTTTTCAAACGCGTGATTGAAAGTTATAGAGCCCATACATATTCATCGCGGAATCCTCGCATACGCGTCGATAGAGTAGCAGATTCATGAGAGTCCATTTCTCGATATGTAATTTCGCTGACGAACTGACGAGACCGAGCGACGTAAATGCCGGACGTATATATGGACATGGACATGGACGGCACACGATTTCACCCCGCTCGGTTGAACTCTCGTGGCGCGACGCGTTGTAAATCATCGGGGCCCACTGTAGTAGCGATACGTGCCTGACCAGTTTGATGGCCGCGGCTCATTGACGCGGTTCCTCGATGCCCCTCCATTCACAGGATTCGCGCCGTTATCATATATATCTACACGCATTTAGACTCCACCTACCGTTGCCTCATCGATCGCGATCGCGCATATTTCCCTTGTCGTACTCCTGCCGCGAGATGATGATGCTTTCGCAAAAGTAGGAAAACCAACGATCAATTTGTGCTCATCCGCGTTTTTTAGTCCTTATTCGCGGAATATTGTAAAAGCGCAATTATAACGGATTATATCGAGTTCAATAAAGTGTGCAAAAGTATTATAATTCTTTCATAAAGTTCTGTAAAAATATGAATATATTGATTGTTGAGTAAAAATTATTACGCAATATTTTTTGTCCGAACAAATTTTGATTTCTCATCAAATTAAAATGATGAATGGAGACATATATGAACGCGCGCTTTAATATAATGCGCTCTTCTAATTTTGAAGTGACATAAGCGCGCGCGAGATGATGTACACTCGTATATGGTATATTCTAATCACGTGGTTTATCGATCGTTAGACTGAATAAACTTATCGAGGCTAGTTTGCTTCATTCTGCTTCTCTCTACCGCGAATAACTTTAGCAATGTGTGAAATATGGCATTAATCCTGATCTCGCTTAATTTAGACTAATTTAGACGGTATCGATTTTAGCCCGTAATTCATCTCGTTTAATTAAACTCATGCGCCAGTTGATACTGTATATTTGACATCAAGCGAACTATATATATTATACATATCAAAAGTTTCTATCCATTTCCGTGACCATTCGATCAAAATATTATTTTACATTCTCATGTAAATTAATATAGTCTGAGATGTGAGAGTTTTTTTTGCGATTATCAAATCACGCAGGTCTTTCTTCGATTCGTCGTCGAAGCCATTACCTATCCATCCACCTACTAAAGTAGCAACTTCCACTCTTTCTCTCTCCCTCATTCGGTGCTTCTGCTGGCTGGCTCGCTAAGATCGTGGATAACAGTTATTAGGGGATTTTTATAATGCGCGCGTATCGCCCGTCCTTCAGCGGCCCTTTCGTTCCCGCTATCTTGCTCGTCCTACCGTTTTGCACCAGCCAGTGAGCGAACAAGCGAGCAAAAGGGAGAACGTTGTGTCAAGAGAAACAGAGAAAGAGAGAGAGAGAGAGAGAGAGAGAGAGCTTTACTTTCCCTAGAGCTCGGCGTGCATCTACGGTAAGCGTATGCGTATAGGACACTCCCCGATCCTTGATTATATATAATTATCGGCATTTTAATAACTAATCATTTTCCCTGCTCCTTCTTCCACCGCAATTCTGCGGAGAAAGAAGCAGCTTCCGACGAGACTAACTCCGCTACCGTATCTCCGGCTTCTTTCGCTTCCTCTTCAGTACGCATCTTCGCTAAACACTCGGCCCCGACTCGGCTAGTCTTTCTAAACCTTCCCACTTTATTCCGTTAAAATCTTAATTATACGCTTGTCCAGTAAATATCTTAACGGTTCTTTCTCAACATCATCGATTGTAATATCAGAATATAGGTAATTAATATATATTTCGAGGTATGCTTGTGTATTTGATTGCAGAAATTTTTTTTTTATTATATAAAAATCTTAAATATCCTTTTATCTACACGTGTTCCGATCAACTTTGTCATATATAACTCAGAATATTATTTATATTTTAATCGTGTGTTCTCGTTTAGCGAGCTTATTATACAAAAGGTATAAAAACAAATGTCGGATTCTCCAATGGACAACGATAAACATGTAAAACGATCTGACCTGACCTTTTTTTTATTTTATTTGTGTGACTACACAATTGAAAGAATATAAGTTGAAAAACACAACGTGACAATTCGCTTATGTAATATATATTTACACTGTAGTGAAATAAAAATTTTTGAAATGAATTGAATGTTAAATCCTCGAGCAAAAAATTATACTAACTATACTTTTCACTAAAATATTATTTTTCTTCTTTTTACGTAGAATAAAAATGTAATATTAAAAAAGTTACATTTCATTGGTATTTATGAAGAATTTGGAGGCGTTTAACACCGAGTCGATACAAGATATTAGTTTGGCAAATAAAATATATAAATAATAGTTATAAAAAAAAAAACGTACAAAAATTCAGTTAGTGGTACTCACTCTACGCCGTTTGTTATTTCGCGAGGAGAAAATGGAAAAGCCTACTGGATTCTACGGCTGAGAGGACAATCACTGGAACCCCGTAAATATACCCGGGTGTAATTAAAAGCTATCGATTTGTCGTAAGCCACGTAATTGCACGAGTTACTACGCGCTTCGAATAATCGCTCCGACCCCCCTCTGGTCGTCTCTCGCACTCGGCTCGAAAACTTCGTTGGGACCGCGCCGCCGGAGAGATAACGGAATATTTACATATTATCGCGGAACACACCGACCTCGCGCGATCCACCCACCTACGTCTCCCGCGGTGAAACCGTCAGCCTCATGGGGAAAGGCTCGCCAGAATCGTGCGCGCCATCATAGATTTCGGATCTCATTGCAAAGGGACGAAGAAGAACGTCGAAATTTACGGTGCGTCGTGATGAATTAAGGTTGAACAGATTCTGTGGTGTTGAAACTCTCATGAAAATCTTGGTATATATATATAAGCATTTAATAATATTTTTCCAAACTTAAATAATACTTTTTTATTCGCTAAAATAAGAAAAAATTTATGAGAATTTTACAATTCTCATAAATCAATCGAGGAATATCGTTTGAAAGCCTTTAAAATCAATTTTTTTCATTTTCAAAGGAGAGAGAAAGAGAAGAAAATGTGCATTTTCTTCTTCGAGATTTTTGAGTACTTTTAAGAGCAGATATTGGAGCGTGAACAGTCACAGCATCGATTCTCATTCGATCTCGGAGAGGGAGAGGGAGAGAGAGAGAAAGAGAAAGAGCGTTCGAATCTTTTCCCTTACATACGAGCTAACCGAAATTTTCAACTCCTACTACGAGCGGGAATCGCGCAGGAAGCTTAAGGGCAGACGATCGGTGCTTTAATGCTCCGCTCGAGCGGCGAAGTGGCCAAGCTTTATGAAGCACACGCGGTAATGGTCGTCT
Source organism: Anoplolepis gracilipes (assembly GCF_047496725.1). Classification (NCBI taxonomy): domain Eukaryota; kingdom Metazoa; phylum Arthropoda; class Insecta; order Hymenoptera; family Formicidae; genus Anoplolepis; species Anoplolepis gracilipes. The sequence continues at coordinate 609,785 of NC_132973.1, forward strand.
ACTCGTGAAGGAGACGAAAGGAATGATTTTGGCGTCGCGTCCGTGTGCCCGTGGGCTCGTGGGCTCGTGGGCTCGTGGGTTCGTGGGCTCGTGGACTCGTGGGCTCGTTCACCGAGTGTAAGTGGACGCCCGGGGTCGTAACGCAGCGGTGAAGCCAACTCGAGTGGAGTTAAGGAGCGGTCCCCGGATAGCTCTTCCTGCGGGAATAGGAAGCCCAATACTCCGCACTTCCGTCCCTCTTCCTTATACCCGAGGGCGCATAAATCACTCCCTCCGCTCGGTTGGTGCGAATGCGCTTTGAAGATGTCCCGGTGTTTCCCAATATTATGTAATGGCGTGCACATCGTGAGTGATAAAGTCACGCTTTTTTTTTTTTTTCTACAGTCATGTATTCGCAAGCTCCGACAGTCGATTTGTTGATACTTGATGTTCAACGCCGTCTCGCGTTTTCCTATATATCGGGCTAAAATGTTATTATCGTCGTGAAATATCGATTCAAATATCGTAAAATATCCACGGTGTATTTAATTTGAGTAATAAAGTTGAGTTTTTGTTATGTGTATATGTGTATATGTGTGTGAAATATTATAAATTATAAATGAATTACTTTATTCTGATCGTGTCCTGCTTCATGAATGAACATTTTATCGAGTTTGGATTCGGCGTCTCTATTAATAGGTTCAGTGAGTTTGTTTACAATATTTATTCGGATTCTGAATTGTTCTTATGCATAGAAATAATACTTTTTTCTATTGATATCAACTTATTGTGTAATTATATCATCGAGTATTTATAAATAAGTGATTGCATTATATTTTTAAGCTAGATTCATCGATTCTTCGTACCTTTTATTTATCTTTATCTCATTCGGAAGGAACAACGTACACAAGTTTATTTATGTCCTTAACGCGAATACGCGACAAAGCTGTTTCGAGGATCGCGCGAGAGAGAATAAAGGGTCGCATATTGTGTCGTCGGTCAGAGGGTGCAAGTGGTAGGTAGGTAAATGTAAGCAGTAAGCCATTTTCCAGACGATGAGGCGCGAAGCCCTGGCACGTCCTCTTAGCGCGGGTAATCCCTGCTTTGCCAACCGAACCGGTCTGGGAGAAAGGGGAAGAAGCCACCCGCAGGTGCGACTTCGGGGCTTCGCCCTCTCCCGAGGCCCATATTTAATATCGCTTGTCCCCGTTATAGTCCGCGCTTCGACAGCAGTAACTCGCTCGGAAACTCGTTTTCCCCGCGCCGTGCTGGAATATATTACGATGGCGACACCACAGAGTCACTTTTTGCGCGATGAGATTCCGCGTCGGCCTCTTCGTTCGCGTCATAAAAGAATGCGACGCCTCGCTTAGTTAAGTTTTAATCGATCCCACGTGGCAAGTACGTGGCTATTGATCGTAATAAATCCGTGCCCGCAGGAAAAAGAAAAAAGTGAAATCGTTCGCGCGTGAATTAATTAAATGCGGTTGTCGAAGTGTTATCCCTGTGATTATCCACTTGACCCTATCGCGTAATGATGGCGGACGTAATATCCCGCGTATGTTTTATGATAGCGCGCCGCTCTTAATCACGATCTTAATCATAATTCGTACCGCTCTTTTTCTCATCTCTGTGTATGATTTCGCTCGTCGATCGCGAACTTTCATGAGTAGATCTCAAGGTTCTCGTTGAAACGCGACGTATATTATCTCTCATGGCCGTGACACAAATCCGTCATGAATTTTCTATTCTGAAGTCAAGTTCAACTACGAGTATTCTTGACAAGATCAGCAATTATACACCTACGTAAATTGGCGTCGATCGAGGAAATAAAAAGGTCGAAGAAGGAGAAACAAAGAAAAACAACTCTCTCTCTCTCTCTCTCTCTCTCTCTCTCTCTCTCTCTCTCTCTCTCTCTCTCTCTCTCTCTCTTGGGACTTACATCAGTCTCATTACTCACACGCATACTTATTATTGAATTAATGATGATGAACGGCTGAAAAGTGTTGAACTGCTTATATTTATCTCTGCATCGGATAGATATTAATATTCTTATTCATGCGTGATATAATAGATATTGAATAAATATCTTCTTATTATAGCAAGATATTTGAATTTGAATTTCAAGTTAATAAATTTTGCGGTACACTTTGTTTGTCACAGAAAATATGCAATATCTTTTTTTTTTCTTTTTTGTGGACGGAAAACGCTCAGACATAAGAACGTTGATAATATTGTCCACAGAAATGCTTCGAGAAACGGAGGGAGATACTTTGCCACTCGATTGCGTACGACGCGCGCGATAAGAACTCAATTACTGTTTCATCCAATTGTGTGGATCTTCTTCGTAGTTTCTTTCTCCCGATTGCTTCGTTATTCCTGCTCGCTCGCTCTGAATGTTCCTGTTTTGCACAATTTCTGCATCCTTTCAGCAATTCTTGTCCGAGAACATCTTTTCGGTTCTTTCTTAACACAAGGGCACTCGTATAGATATGTTATCGCTCTTAAACGCAGTAAGCGGCACTGTTAAATTCGACGGACTGGAAAAATGATTTCCGCAGCGCGTAGTGGTTCGGTGTTATTTCTGCCCTCCTTCCGCGTCGTCGGCTCACTTTTGGCGACGTAAATTTTCAAGCCTGGCCGCTTCCCGAATTCTCCGCTAAGTCGGGCTAATTTAAGTTTCGTCAGGGGACTTCCCGGACAGCAGGAGCATAAATTTGATTTCGCTTTGATGCCGCGGCGTGTCCGCAATGGTATAACACTCAGCAAGAAGCTGAGCTTGCTCTCGCACGTGACACTTTTTTTTTTTTTTTTTTTTATTCACTTTCCGTTACTCTCTCACTGTCTTTCTCTATCTGGTTAGCAGAGACTTCTTTTGCGACAATCGCGCGTGGATAACCGCCGACTATCTTTAAGAGCGATTCGGTCGCTCGAGTCAACAACCGATCTAATTTAATCAGACATTATTCGGTCATCGTGCGTATGCGTTGCCACGTAATTAGCCCCATGTAATTTAAGCGCGTAGCGACGTCAACGACATCATTGCGGCGCCGAACAATTCTATTGCTTGTAGAAAACTTCTCGAACGCGCTTATAACTTTTTCGAATATGTTTGGACGAATATCGTGAGTTTTCTTGGCTCCGACTGACTCGCCACCTTTTTAGAGTATCGCAGACGTCGAGTCGCGCTCGGTTTTACCACCTGCTCGCAGGGCGAACACCTGAATAGTCAATGATTCGTCGCGGTAATCCCGCTTTGAATGCCCGGTCATTTTAAGAGGCGATAGGCGCACGCTTAACGACGCGCATACGGCCCGGTGCCTTTTTAGTCACCTCTCGGCATTATGCGTGAATTCACCTGTCGTCGGTACGTCTTGGGGCGAACCACTCGTGTGAGCATCTTTGATCCACCTTCTACGTGCTTTGGATCTCGCAGCGCGACGTCGTTGATGAAGGGTCGCTATTTAGTGACGGTATTAGATGTTCATTGATACACTGATGCGTAAAGATTCCATTCAATTCAAATTCTATTCTATAGACGATATTCTCAAAGAAATATTGTTAACAAAGTAATGTAATCTAAGTGCTGTAGCGAGAAAAAGAAAAAAACGCATGAATAATGAGAAATATTCATGATTCGATAATTTTGGTAGTGAATGGTTTTTTATTAGTGATAATGTATCGATAAAAATATTTTTTTTATTTACATATATTTTTCTCTTTTTTTTCCTTTAGATTTATACATTATATTTGGAGCAAAAATTATATACAAAAATATATATACGAAAGATAGAAACATATTTTCATACAAAACACGTTACATTGACATATACTAGCGTTCCGAGGTTAATGAATATACTATCATTGAAGACACATTGTCATGACGCGACCGAATGAATTTTGCGGGCGTCAAGCTTTTCCCTTTACGTTGTATCGCGTCGCCGCGGATACTCTGTCCCTTCGTGGATACTATTCGCCCTCCCCGCGGACGTTGCAGCCGTCGCCGCAGTCATCCATAGTTTATATCGCACGAACACGCGGGTCCCCGCGTAATGGCCGTTCGTAAAATATTTATTACGGAAATTAGTCGCACAATGATGTATGCCGCCATCTCGCGCGCGTGCGCACATATACACGCACGTGTATGTGTATGTGACACCCATACGCACGTTTGCGCGCAAAGTGAGCGCAAGCGGATAACGAGGGTGCGCTTGCGGACGCTGCAAAATTGGCGCGAACGCACGTGCATATGTGAACGTCGCGAATATGCGTACCGTTTTCGACTCGATAATACCCGCCAGTCATGTCGTATCGACGACATATCGATTTGCCGTTTCGACGACCGATCTTTCCACTCTCGCGCGTCTGTCGATGTCGTTATTATGGATGGCTCGGCGAGACGGACGAACGAATTGTGTACTTTGCCCTTTGAAAATTAATTTGTAAACAATTTCTTTTTTTTTCTGTTTCAGGTAAGTGCGATGTCTTTTGGCCAATCCTGAATAACGATAACGGTAATAGTAAGTGATAGATACATTTTTTCACGTAATATAATACGTGGTAGAAATAGCGTGTTTCTAATATATTTACACTTGTGAGCAGTTTAAATTATTGCTCCATTATAAACATTGTGTCACTTTCCTTTATTTTCTTTTCCTTTATTTTCAATTTTTAGTACGAGTTAAATGATTAGAGTTTTATTTGTGGATGAAAAGAAAAAGAAGGCGACCGTTAACTTAGAGTAGACTATAGAGGGCCAGGTGTTCTCGAGATCGTCGACCAAAAAGACATGGTGGGCGTTTGCCGCATAAATGAGAAATGTGAAACTCTGTTATAGGACACGTGTGACGAGAACATAAAGGAGCTCGAGCTGCGTAGTAAAATCGCGACTCTTATCGCGTAACATTACATAGAATTACCGAATAATTATTTTTTTATTCGAATAGTCCGTTCATGAATAGAAAAAAATAGTAAAACGATTAGGATTCGATAATCTTATGAATTACGATTGATAAGTTGTTGTAAATTTTTGTATTGTATCGTGTCAATTGTATGTAATACTTTTTTACAAACGATCTAATTTTTCTGCTAATTGGCGGTATCGTAGACTATAATAACTCCGTACGCACAGACGATGGCGTAAACTCATTTGAGAACGTGACTTGACAATCCACTGTGTTGTATAAATAGAGTTGTCACGCGATTGTCGTAACACCGGGACGGTTGAGCGCAAAACAAATTGTGACGGAAGACAAGGTATTAATTAGCGATTCCCCGTGGTTTGTTTACGAGTTTACGATGACGTGGTTGGCATTGAAGGATAACGTTTCACTCATGGTAGCCACAAATTGCTATTACATGCTATTTAGTCGGCGGTCGGCAGCATCGCGTTCCATGATTTTTACGACTGGGTTAAAGCCAAATCATAGCCCGGTCCAGGGCTCGTGGACTAATTCGTCCCTTAAGCCCGCGAGCGAGATGGTTCTCAACTTAAGCTCGGTATCGCGGCTCGTAAATCCATAAACACGTATACCGTTTCGTTTTACCTCAGCTCATTCTCCCTTTCCCCGGTGTTCAAATCGATTCGGGGCACCGCGCGTGTTTATTTAACGCTCATTATAAATATTCATTTCGGCCCGGCGCACCATGAATACGGATCGTATCGTATCGGTGCGAACGAAATTTGAATTCGGGAAAATTTCTCGCGCGTCAAGCCAGTTGATAGCGCGAGCGAAATTAAATCGCGCGTCCGTGCGTTAATTAATCCGCATTGCCGGCGCGTCGATTCGCGCGCGCGCGCGCGCGCGCGATAGGTAATGCGCGGCCCGATTTTCCGCCCGATACGCAGTAGTTTCTAATTAACGAGACACTGCGCGATCGATCCAATAAAAGTGACCGAATAAATCGACGATATACGCTGTCATTACGTTCAGCGCGCTAAATCATTATCGCTACGCTATTATACCGTGATACACAAAACTGCGGTATGGAAGCAAATATTTTTTAATTACGCGTATCGACGTTAATCTCACGATAATAATACCTCGATGAATATTTCGCGCTTTCACTCACTGTCGCTGACGCCGCTGCCGTGACATTAATTCGACGGGCAAACGCGATTGAAGTTCTGATCAGACCGAGAATTATCCCAAATCTGGAATTTATCTTTGCGCGTCACATTGCGTTATCTTTCGCGGGATGGCGGAATTTCACGAAATGCGAAGCGAAGTGGAAAGAATAACGAGAGCATCGCAGGTCAGACAGGACAGACGAATACAATTTGAATAACTGAGAGAGGCGAAGCCGCGACTCGCGGTTACAAAATCCACAAGGGACATCAAGTTCTCGTAAAGCCCTGACGTTTACCACGCTCGCGAATGCTGCATTAGCATCGAGAAGTGCCACAAGTTTAGCTCGCCGTGTCATTTCGATGTCTCTTTAACTTGGCCCCCCATCCCCCCCCCCTCTCTCTCTCTCTCTCTCTCTCTCTCTCTCTCTCTTTCTCCGTTTCTCTTTCTGCCCTTTCTCTCCCTTCGTCTATGCCCATCTTTCTTTCTCCTTGGGTTATCCTAAGCCGAAGAGATCCCTCTGGCTCTCGGATGGATTTTAAAATTGCATGCGAGCAAGTACCCGGTTGCACGTAACCACCTTGCACGTCCAATGATGCACGCAATTGCATAAATTAATAATTATTCTTCGACATAAGACGCCGCTGCTATTACGCCGAGAGACATTCGAAATTTCGAGCAATGTTAATGCAGTGACTCAAGTTTAGCTTCTTGTCGATATATTTTGCGCGTCACAGATTATATTATGGATGACAAAAAATTAATCTACAGTTTTGCCGGGGGACTTGCATCAAATCGTTTTCGAAGATAATAAGTCGATGCGATAAGTCACATTTACGCATGTGTTAACATATTTTTTTTTACATTATTTTTTTAATCCAAAAAATTGCAACATATTTTAGCTAGAAAATTGTTTCAGAGCGTGTATTTTGAAATTTATCGAGCACTCGTGCATTTGATACAGAAAATGCAAAAAATGCAAAAAATGCAAAAAATGCAAAAAATGCAAAAAATGCAAAAAATGCAAAAAATGTAGACGATAAGAAGGAGATATTTATCGATACGATATTTGACCAATAAAAATATCTAGTGTCATGTTTATATATATATATCCGATTTATGATTCAAGATGTTACTCTCTATATAATAATAATACAGAAACTCCCGCATCATGTCATTTTCGAAGCACACTGTTGCTTCAGGATCTGCAATGTCTTTTGGTAAAATTCTGTCGACATAATCCGTATCTTGGGGGTCTCGCTTCAAGTGCATCGCGTACGTTCTCGTACGCAATTTAGACAGTTGTGGAGCATTTCGACATTTCGGTAGGAACACTCGACGGATAGAGGACGCGTGTAAGAGCAATGAGGTTAGTGCGTCTTGAAGATCTCATAGGTGGGTTATGGGTTGGAGAAGTTGGACGAGCTATAGCGCGGAGAAAGCGGCAAGAGTCGGAAAGGAGCTGCGCGGAGCGGAAAGGAGAGGAGCGGACCGAGGGGGGGATGGGTTACGGTCGTTCGGGGTGCAATGACGTAGGGCGTCGGAGGCGTTGGTGGCGCTGGGTTCCCACCGGCGTATCGATTCCTCGATGCCAGGCAAGGAAACCAACCCCCACGCCCCTTTCCTCTAACTTCGTCCACCCCCGAGCGGCCGTGCCGGCTGAGCCAGCCCTCTCTTTCTCTCTTTCTGCCCATCCAGTCGGCTCAACCACCCACCATCTGCGACCCCTCTCGTACCGCCTCGTCTTCCGCGCCCATCTCCGGCCTCTCCGCTACCCCCTTTCTGTCCGCCATTCCCACTCTCATCCCGAGCAACTTTCCGGATATGAATTAACAGAGTTACGGAGTCTCTGCGGTGGTCGAGCTTCGAGTTATGCGGCTTACTGACTGCAAAATGTCTCTGATGCGTGGTGTCTCTGTATACAGGGGTGTACAAAGTACAGGTGAATCGTTGATAAGAGAGACATCGCGTTAGTTCAGTATCGTGAACGGATGGGTTCGTTTTGCACATTTTGATTTATATCAGTCGAAGAGGGATTGATTTTTTTGTAGTCGAGTCACGTGCCAGCCTAATAGGATAATTAAATCGACCGACATAGGAGTGGTAACTCGTCACGAATGCTGATTATCGCCAAGGAGTAATCTGTCACGACATCTAAACATCATAACGATACGAATGTCATATTTGATGAAATTTCGAGAAATTACAAGAAAACTCAATCACTAATAAGCTGGACGTTTTTATAAATGCTACCTTACGTCCTTAAAAGAGAAAGAAGAAATTCTCATCGTCGTAATAATTTTACTTTTCTAGAAGAAAAATTCATTCAATTTGTTGTATATTTTTTACTTTTAAAATAGAATTTTCTTTTTGCATCTTTTTAATCTTGATATAATATAGAAGCAACATTGCTTTATGTAACGTATATATTCTTGATTTTCGTCGTGCTGTAACTTTACGTCGCGTATCAAAACTCCACGAGCATACACTTTCGCCGGCGGTTGACAGATCGACAAAATTAGAGTGCCCTTCGGGTTTGCCGCCGCGATGCCATTTAACCCGCATGCAAGCATCCGGCTGATAATGCCATTCCGCGGCACTGGGTTAGTGCAAGCACGCGGATGCAATGTCGAAAGGACAGGATCGGGGGAGGAGGAGGAGGAGGCAGAGTGCCGTTGTGCCCGGGAAGGGAGGGTAGTCGACCGAAGAGGGGTCGTAAGGGGGTGGTCGGGAAGAGAGGGAGGGAAGGGTTTGGGGTATTAAATCATAGAGCTGGAGCGCGCCTGCCGCCGCGCCGGTTTACTGCCGGATAAAACGCAGTGACTGTTATGTTATGGACCACCTGTATGCCTCGACCCTGAACTCCGCTCTCCGTTCGTCTCTTTCTCTCTCTTTCTCTCTCTCTCTCTCTCTCTCTCTCTCTCTCTCTCTATCTCGAAGCGACTGAGATCTATATAGGTCCGAAAACAGCCCTCGCGCCCGTTCGCACGCGGACGCGAAATTGCCCGGCAGTTCGTCGTCCGTCTCGCAAATTCCCCAAATTTGTCTGCGCTTGACGGCCGAATGGTAATGGCTAAAAGACTTCAAATTTTTATTGAATACTGGCCGCATACTCCGTTAAGTGCATGCCTTTTGCCGCTTAAAAGCGTGCTATCGATCGTTTTACTCGCCAAACTGTTCGTTCATCTTCTTGTACGAGACAAGTAATTGAACACTTGAGATATATCTTTTCCAATAGCATTTACTTTATATTTATTTTTATAACTATGAATTACCTTATATTTTCGATAATTAATTTGATGGTATAATCCAATCATTTTGTTACAGTTAAAAAGAATATTAATGGAGTATTATACATATACAATAATTATATCTTTTTCTTCTTCCCATAAATAAATTAAACAATATGCAATCTAATATATAATTATAAGAAATATAATGTGTGTGTTTTACAAAATGTAGTAAAATAGGTATTAAATTAAATATAAGATTACTAATTATAATTCAACTGCTACTGCTCTAAATATATAAACATATACAGCCGCCTAACTGCTTAACAATAATTAATTTAATTAGTTTTATCTGATGAGGTCACATTGGCGATATCTCGCAGAAACGAGACTAGTATGGCGAAAATCATATACAGATGCCGTTCCATAGCGGCGAGCAGCGTGGAATCACGCGATCCGTACAACTCGCGGCGTTTGTTCACCGACAAGATGCGAACTGTGCGACGAGTAATTAACGCATCGCCCGATCCGACAGGTCTGACGTGCTCGTTTAGGAATGGAATTCGCGGCGGAAGCAGCCGCTTGGCACCTAGACGTTGCTTGCCGGGAAAAACGACAAGACCGACGAAGGGTGAAGGAAAGAGAAGCGGATTTATATAGTCGTTCGCGTGCGCTGCCCGTAAAAGAAAAGCGTCGTGCGTTACGCGCGCCTTCTCCGCTACCGTTCCGATCCTCCCCTCGGCCTTGATACCGAGTTTTTTTTTCTTCGACGAGGAGAGATCGGCATTCGCGATTATATTAAAATGTACATGTATAACTCGTCGAGTTCTCCCCGACGAGTTATACATGTGCTCACACCGTATATCTACCTATCTACCTACCCACCTACCTATTCGGCGATCGTCTGTGTATTTGTATACGTCGAGACAACTCGTGGTTGCGTGTATTCGTGTGCCGTTGGCATCGCGCATAGAGAGGTCTCGGTACCGTATCTGCTTCTATACAACGCCGATATACTCCAGAAAGCAACCGAAGCCAAGCGCGGCACAACCTTTCTCTTATCGCTTCGTCTCCCTCTCTGTGCGCGTTCTTTCTCTCTCCCTAGCTCGTGCGCGGCATTAAATACAATAAAGACATTCAATGGGAATTAATCGGAGATATATCTATCTATCTACCGTTCACTCGCGGCGCATTGTTGTTGCCGGTGCACAACGCCGGTATGCGGCGCCGATGCCGTGACGCCAGGTTCGCTTCTCTTCCTTCCTTCTGCGTTCTTTGCCTTTCTGCTTCCCTGTCTCGTTTTTTTTTTTTTTTTTTTTTTTTTTTTTTTTTTTCTTTCGCCGCCATCGTCGCCGACCGAATAGAGATATATTTCGCGGCGGAATAATATCGCGACCGCCACGTTTTTAACAGGTGTAACGCTCCGCCGCGTCCTCGACACCGTTGCGTTGCGTCGCGCCGCGTCGTCGAACACTGCCGTTTCCTATCTACCTACCTGACAGCCGGTGAGTGCTTAACGAACCCATACCCGTACGCATCTTTGACTAGCCATGGCTTTTTCCAGACAGCTGGAACGTCGCACGGTTCGATACGCTACGGCGGCAAGACGACGTATCTCAATTCGTGAATTAATTTTGCGGCATTCAGTGTCTTATAAATATAAGAAAAAAGACACAATAGTTTTTGTCACAATAAAAGATTCAATCTTGTTTTAAGAGAATTTATCAAAAATTTCTATAAAATTTACAAAAAATAATAAAATTTGCACATTTATTTATATATGATAAAATAAAATGACATTTCAAATTAAAAACTAGAAGCAAGACAGAGTACTGTATTATGATTGTCGTCGCTTATATATAGTGTAGTATATAGTATATAGTATATAGTATATAGTTGGGGAAACAAGTTTATGTAAATCATTATCTTTTATTAGCTTAGAAAAGATGCGAAAAACTTGAAAGTCAAAACTACGTCAGTGAATATCGATAAAGCTTAAATCGTAAATTCGAATATGATGTCAAGGTAAAGCGACAATAAAGTATCTAGATATGTAGGCTAGCGCGCGATTTATTCAGAATAACTAACGTGACGCGGCGCAGAGTAGGATGTAATACGGTTAAAGAGACGTAACTTTGTCACAACTGTCACTCGTTGCGGCAACGCGACGCTTCGTATCTACCGGGGCGTCGTAAACTTCTGCGTTCGCGCTGCGCTTATTGTTGGATACGCCGTCGAATTTACATTATTGACGCGACTCCGTTATGGAACTTTTCCCGGCAACGGTAAATAATCCATGTAATCGTCGGCGCCGCATTGTGCACTCGGTAGTGTAAAGAACGGCAGATGCGCCGTCAATAAAGCGGCGATGCCGGGAAAACGCGACTAATGGCGACGCGCAATAAAAAATTAAAATTGGAACTCGGTCCAGGTGGAAAAAAAAGCCAGAGCTATATTAAAACCATCAATGAGCATTGTTGGCGTAATTACTAATGACGAGTAAGAGATACTCTTTTTTTTCCGCAACCAGATTTTTAGAACATTTATTTCTGTTTATCTTAACCTAACCTCGAGTTTTTACAGTCGCGGGAGTTTATGATTAGATATGTGTTTATTCCATTATTAAATGATTTCCTCGCAGTACCATAGACGTTTATTAAACAACCTAGTAATTGCGAGCTTGTCTTGGACGTTATCTTATCGATAATGAAAACTGCCCTCACTTTTCTCCTCGACGACGGTGCCTTCCCTCACTTCAAGTCACCCGCCCTTGTTGTTACAATTATTATTCATCTTATCTCGCTCGATTTGCATTATATTTAAATTTAAATACATAGCTCGGCCTTTCTGTCATATCACCACCTACCACGAACTTGTCTGTTCCCTTCTCGTTCTCTTGTTGTCTCTTCCACCCCCTTTCCGCGGTCTACCCTCGTTGCTTGCATTTTGAGGTTACCTGTCTCACACATCCCCTTTGCTCGATAAATGTTTCTGTAGTAGTAGAGGCCGCGAAAACAATGTCAAAGTCGATACGATTATTACTGGGAATTATTACCGAGATAATGCGTATCCCTCTTTGAAGAATAGTTTTTGATTCAGATTTTCGGTATAGATAAGAAGTTTTTGTTTTAAATCAACAATTCGTGTTTTGTTATACAAAAAGATTACATGCTGTATGTGTAAACAAAATTATATACTTGTGTGTTTATCTGATAAAATACTTTATAATATTAAATCAATTTTTTTCTGTAAAATATTTGAAAGGAGGATATGTTTTCAATTCACGGATAAGTAAAATATTTCAACACCATATTATGCTCTAAAATTTGAATATTTTTCAAGTTATACATTTATCAAAGCGGAATATTTTTGGCATGAATCGTTGCACAACGTCAACTTTGTTGGAGCGGAACAAGACATAGAACGTATATGAAAAATACTATCGTGACATTTTGAAAAATATACGACGCGACAAGCTGTATATTTTTAAGAATCAATGCGAACCTCTGCAGGGTGTTTCGGTACGACGCTGGATCCGGTTACATTTTCTTCTACTGTGCATTTTCGCTTTTCCTGCTTGTTGCATCAGGTCGCGCGATACCTCGATGCTTTGTGGAATTTTTGTTCTCGTCATAAACAGATCGGGCCGACTACCCGACCTGCCTCAATCGAAACATTAGCGGCGAAACGACGTCGTAAATAACGCCTTAAGTGTACCGTCATACCGTTGACCCTATGCCAAGAATACGCCGACCTCAGGAGCCTCTGTTTCGTCTAACACACAAAATTATTACATGTATGTATAATAGAAATCAAATCTATTCGCACAATAATATCAATCGACACGTTTCCTTAAAAAAAATATATGAATTATAATAATATAATATAGCATTGTTGAATTATTATTGTAGAAATTTATGTTATTATAGTAAAAAAAATTATGATATATCATCATAAGAACATTTGTGCACTTTTGAAAGAATAAAGAAGATACCTATAGTAGTTCTTTCTTTCATCGATGGCCATTTTAGAGGAAAAAGTACATCTCCAGATTCGTATTTGGCGATGTCGAAAGTGAAAGAAGGAGAAGTAGCTCGCGATTCGGCGTCTATAGAGGACGTAAAAACTGTAGGATCGTTTCTTTCTCCCATTTAGGAGGAGTGAAGTGAGAGGCCGAAAGGAGAGACGGGGGGGAAGAAGGGCGTCGGCGATAAAGGTGACGTAGGGCGTCGCGACGTCCGTCAAGCCGCGCCGGTTGGTCGGCCGGCTGTGTTCACCGTCTCTCCCTTCTCCGGTGTTCTCTCTGTGGCCTTCGACGGAAAGGATCTTCCACGTCCTCTGCCTCTCCCCACATCCTCCTCTCGTTTCTCTCTGCGAAACGAGCAAAACGCTTCTCTCGGGATCAAGGAAGAGCGCAGACTCCAAACGGCACCGGCGACCCTCGTGAATGGCGACCCTCACAAACCAATCGTATTCCCGTTTCCATCCCTCTTCGCCGTCGGAGGAGACTCCGACGGGAGTTACCCTTCGCGCAAACCCTGTCGACGTCGTTACTGTTACCCCGGCTGCCCCTCTTTGTACCTCTCCCCCTTCCTCCCGCGTTCGTCTCCTCCCCTCGTGCTCGACCGAGATTCTCTCTCCGGCAGGACGCCGGCGTCGAGGACGATTCACCGTTTCCGACGTAACGACGTTATTTTCACGTTTTAATCGTGATCCGGATTACGTGGTCCGCCGAAGATTTTCACGCCGATCGTCCATTTGGCGGTTTAAATCCGTTTTATTTCGCGACGAGGGAAAATACGGAAGTACGATTTGCCGTTTACGACAATTTTCATCATTTTTTTCCCGTCATTCTAAGCGTTTTATGCGTTTTAAATTTATCGCAAAATTTATCGCTTCTTAATATATATGTTAATTCTTAACTAATGTTAACTCTTTAAATAAACAATAAATGTAATGTAATATAAAGAAATGATAATGACGTCAAGACTGATACGAGCTTCAATTTGTGCTATAAAATATTACAGTACACATTTCTCATACATGTACATATATCTCATACTTGACTTACAATTAGTTGCTCTCTGTATTAATATTAAGATCGACCTTCACTCAAGTTCTCCTTGGCAAAGAGGTTGGCGATTAATTGAATATTAATTGAAATTTCGGGCCTTGTATCACGCAGTGTATGTGTACAATCTCCTCGAGTGTATGTGTATAATCCTCACTCCAGTGTTCAATGAGCTCGAGGGCGTTGCAAACAAATAATGTTTACGTTTGAGTCTGTTGATGTTGATACATCTACGAGATCCTGTTCTGTGTCGTAAATAATTTTGCTTTATTCCACGGACTTTTCAATGACAGAAAGATATAGTCTCTATGCATGTTGAGTCAGATTATATTTAGTTGCTTGCTAGCCTTTGGCTGAGGAGAATCTGAGTATAATCGAAACTAATACTACTATAGAATACAAGAACGATCAGCTATGAAAATCAACTACATACTACGAGAAATAAATGTAAGTAACTTTATAGTTGTGCACTCTGTCATGTAATGATTCATATTGACCTTAACATAATTAGTTGGATGTTTTTAAAGAAAAACATTAAACAGTTTTTTATTATTATATTATCTTTAAAATTATAAAATATACAAATATTTTTCTCAATTAAAACCTCTGTTAATTTTAACTCTAGAATCGTTTCATTTTATCAATGGAAAATCAATAAAGTATTATAACTTACAATTAGTTATAAATATAAATATAACTAGTTATATATATATATATATATATATATATATATATATATATAAAAGAAACATCTGAATGAAAATTCATATAAAATATTAATTATATACTATTTTTTATTTACTTCGGATGCTTTATCGGAAAATGACTTTAATGTTAAAGAGGCGCAAATGATAGATATCAAACTAAGTGAAATTTTTATCGTATCATTGAAATAGCTCGACTGACTTTTGAAGTAATTACGAATTCTTATTCCTTTAACATGATGATTTTCGCTTTTCTATTCTCGCGTTTTCTAAATTTATATTTTATCTTTTTAAATTTCCTCAGTTTTTTCGGCTTATTCCCATTCATCATAATTCTTTAATAATAAAAAGATTATTCTGAAGATTATTTGATTTAAGCAAAGTTTTCGTTTGAGAGATTTTTTGCGTTAGAATTTAATTCTTACGTTTTCACATTTGTTCGAAATTTTTATGGAAGAAGAGTTATTTTATTGATTGACATCAGTCGTCGTCGTCATCGTGTAACGGAAGTGTCATCCCGATATGTTATGCTGGATCGACGCGTCGTGTACGGCCATCGACTATTCGCAATTATTGTCGATGGCGTTATCGACGCGCACCTGTCGCGTTACGTTCCTGATAATCGTCGTGCGACTTAACGTAGTGTATCGCTCACATGACAGGTTTGTGCACGCGTTTCGCGAGACATGCCTCTGACTTATCTGCGGCGGAGAGGATGAAACAGTTACGCATTGCGATATATACCTTGTTGTTGCCCTGCTTTAAATTCGCATTACTCAAATTATCTCGGTAATGACGGTCGTAAATTACATCGAAAATTTCGTCGCCATCGTTGATTTCGTCAATATTGGAAAATTTATTAATCCATCTATTGTAAGGGATGTCGCCGTACATGAAAGAATAACATCTCGTTCCTTGGTATTATCTCTTTTTAATCGCATTTGTATCTATTAAGTTTGTACGAAAGATAAAAAAGCGAAAAATGGCAAAAAATATCTGTGCGATATCCCGGGACGGGTTAGGTTTTTCGAGCACAAAATGGCATAAACAAACAAACGTCCCCGGGACAAAACAGCTGAGGGCATAGTTGCCCTTCTATTGCTCTTTTCTCCACATATTCTCATTTCCTTGTTCCGCTTTGCTTTTTCTCTTCGAATGCCCAATGAAATTTAAAAACAATTTAGTAAATTTATATCTCGTCGAGATAAAACGACGACGATAGAAAAAGGCAATCCCTGGTATCTTTATCGCACCGCACAACGATAGCTCCGATACTTTATGTCGCTACTGAATAATTAATGCGAAGGTGAATGCACGAAGGGGTGTGGTCTTTGTAACGGAAGCGCAACAGTGTCATTACGAATCTCGAGTACTCTTTAGACTGTGAACTACGGACGGGGGGGGGGGGGGGAGGGAATGACCGCGCCAGAATTCTGACGATTCACGATCCACCGCGAAGATAAATACGATCGATAAGAATTTGTGTTATTCTCGCGCATTATAGAATAAATAACAGTATTTCCTTTATTCTTATGCGCGGGAAAAAGAACTCGTTACCGCTTACCGCTCGTTAAAAATCGTTACGCTCGTCGAGGAACGATCAAACTGCGGGATAAATTTTGCCACCTGCTTAAAAATATTTTACAGTTTTACCGTTTGTATTAAAGAGAATAAGGAACGCGTTTCGTACTTGGATGCGAGAGATGATCGCGAAGCAAGTGACCAACGTAATGTATTTCAGTCTTTACCGTAGCTCGTGATAAAATTAATGTAAAGTAATTCCACTCGTATATAGCTGTACTCTAAGCACAGTCGCCGCATAAATTCGATCCTGTCGTATAATGTGAGGTAAATTTTCATTAACGATCAATGTATTGCCTCGTTTAAGTATAAAAACGATGAACGATTAACGTATCTCTTTAACATAATTCAATCGCACGACAGATCACTTATCGATACTTATGTATATTCTAATTAAACTAAAATGTCAATTAAAAGATTATTATTATATCGCGCGAGCACATATTTGAACTGATAAAATTATTTGCATCATTTTAAAACGCAAGTATCTTATTGTAGATTACTCGCTATAACAATCTTCTGTTTATTGTTTGTAATAGATATAAATACATTATTGTAAGGCTACAATTGTTAATTTTTATATCTTTAATTTTTTTTACATTAAATATGGACGAGTGCCGAGCACATATAACAACTTATTATCATTATTCGATAAACTTAAATATATTTTAGAAAAATCAATAATCAGTAGCATTTAAAATGCATATACCTGAATAGTATACATATATACATACATATATATATATATATATATATATATATATATATATATATATATATATATATGTATCGCTAAAAGCGTGCCGATATAAAGTGCGAGACGAATTTATCGACGGATCGAAAGCAGTAACTTATAATCGTCTTACTATTGCGATAGCGGTATGCCTTTGTGTCGCGTTTGAACAACTGTACAATACATTAATTCACTAGTTCGATATTGTTTTGATTTGTCGTTTTGCCGCGCGTTTATGTCCATCAATATATGTCGACTCCTTTCTCTCTTTTCTCTTTCTTTTTCCTCTTCATAAGAATATCAAGATAAATTGAATGGAAGATTTTCACTTCTCTATTTAGCTAATTTCAATTTCTTTTTAGCTTAGCTTTTTAATTTTAGATTAAGTTAAAGCTAAATTCTCTTTTAGGTTTAAATTAAATTCTCACCATCTCAATCGTTACGAATTAACATTTATACTTGGTAAACTAAATTTCTATAAGACTGAAGCAAATGATGATTTATTTGCGAATAATCTGAAATACTTTTATCAAAAAAGAAGCCGTGATTTTTTTCCTAAATCGATATATAATTATATTAAAATATTTTGTTATTTACAAATTTATTATATGTGATGCGGGCATGTGTTCATGTTGATTACGGATGCTTTTAAAATTGATTGATCTCCAGCAGTGGACATTCCATTCGATCCTTCGAAAACATGCGCATTTTCCTTTTATTGTACCTTTTCCCAGACCTGCTGTAGAGTTTATCTGTCGACATACAATGCACTTCATGTAGACAAGTGTGGTATGCATCTATTTTGATATGCGCTTTTTATGGCGGCGCTGAAGCCTCTTTGACGAGTCGCGGTCGCGTCTTAGAAACGTCTGGAGAATGTTTCTTGCGAAACGCTGACATTCCTCGAGAACAGATGCTCATTATTATATTTACGTATTATTAATGACTATTTCGAAAGTCGCTTTCGTTTCACAATAATAATTACGAGTTCAATAATGATTAATTGGTTGACTAAGTTATAAATAATTTTCCATTATCGAATAAAACGAAGTTAATTTATTATATTCAATGTTTCGTACGATGAGAATCTTTTAACCTCGATTGAACTTTGCTAGAGTCAGCTAAACGCGAGACATAAATTTCGAATTTTTAGTCGTCAATGTTCAGTCGTCAAATTCAGCGTCGACTTCCGCGTTACCAAGGCAGTTATACGTCCGGTTTTATCGAATGGCTGCTGCATCGGCCGGAAAAATCCTGGTGCGGCGCGCAGCACTTCGATTCTAACAAAACATCACCGCTCTTTTTGTCCGACTGCTCCTCGTCTGTGTCTTCCCTTTCTCTTTCCGTTTCGCTCAACCGACAGGCTCGCTCTTTCCTCTCTTTTCCCCTGCCTGCCTTCCCCTGGCCACCATCGTGGATCAATACACCGTAGCGAAGCGGCAGCCCCGTAAATGTGATTGTTGCTCGATTTCTTGCGTCTTAATTGCCTCGCGCTTAACGACGTAATTACCCGACAAGGAAAGAAAAAAAAAAAAAGGAAAAAAAAAAAGAAAGAGAAGAAGGAAAGAGAAGCGGGATCAGCGCGATGGATCTTCCATCTTTCCTTTTCGATTGTAATTCTCTCTCTCTTTCTAGCCGCGGCATCGTCGATCGCGCGACCGTTCTCTTCCTTCTCACCGCGAGTGTCCTTTTTCTCCTTCCACCGCGTCGTCGTCGATCCCGCCACGCGGACCCTGAAAGTGCACCAGCCGCATAGTGCAATCATCGTACCGTTCGAAGAAGAGAGACGAGAGAGAGAGAGAGAGAGAGAGAGAGAGAGACGGGCGAACGGTCCGCGCGAGCGACGCTGCGCAGCGTTGCCGACGGCGTCGACAGTGCTTTTCGCGTTCCTCGTTAGCTGGCAGCACGAGCAAGGCGCATTTCAACGCTACGGGTTTAGGAGCTGTTGTTGCGGAGTATATAACGTGCGCTTTTCGAAGAATAATTTCTTGCAGATTACACGACGAGATTACCACCGTTCGGCCCCGATCGAATTAATCTACGTGCGATATATTATACTTCTCTCGTAAGTAATATTTTCTTTCTTAGCAGCGAGTCTCTCTTGGCAGTAAGTTCGATTAATCTTTTGTGATTTTCGATTAAAATGGCCAAGTCGCTAAGTGCGGCTATATAATCGACATTTTGAATTCAAGGGAACAATGTTCAGTTACCGGATAATATTACGCGGCTCATTGAAAAGGTTACGCGAGTTTTTTTTTTCTTGTCCCGCTCTTTACATTTCGCTCTTTTGCTAATCATTATCTGAAATGTACATCGTCGATTATACGATGAATCGTATAGCCAATCTTTTTTCAATTGTATTCGCGGCAGCGGACTTGCATTAACAGACCGCAACGTGCGATCGTAAAACAGTAATTAATAGAGCGCGATCGTGTTTTATGCATTTTTATGGACAATTTATAATTCGAATCCCCCGTCGGGCGGTTCCTCGCTCTTCCCAGCGGCGAACAACCCCCTCCTACCCCGATCCGTCGTTGCACTCGATCGACCGTCGCTTTGAAATATAAACAGTGCATTTGCATGTTTTCCGGATTTAATTAGCTCCGATGCGATTATTAATTGCTCGCGGCCGCGGGAGTGGTCGCGCGTCGATACGCGTGCGTTCGTATTTACAATTTTCGTTCGTAAATAACAAACCGTGGCGACGCCGCGGGTCGGATTTTAACGAGGGAATTAATAATCCCGGCTGTATGCGGCGGGAGGCGAGATTGGGACTTGAGGACGAAGGGAGGGAGGACAGAAGGGAGGACAGAGTATGTATAGCGGGCGTGAGCGAAATTCGTGCCGAGAAAAGTCCCGATCGTTCGGTCGCGATTTTACGAGGCGTTTAGAAAAGAGCGCGCATCTTTTGAATAGCCGGGCGGAGTCGCGAATTTAATCCCGCAGCGGAGACTGGCGTCGAATTTATGACGTTCTCTCAATCCGCGTGATATATTACGCATCGAATCGCATTAAGTTCTCTATGAGTCAGCGTGCATTTGCCGTGGGCAGCGGACGCTTTCGAGTATTCTTTCGTTCTGCACGTTTCGACATTGTATATGTTGTAATATATCGAATCATGTTACAATCCATTGTCCGATAAATTTATCACGACGGCGATGATGATTTTTAATTTTATCGATGCTTCAATTATTTTAGAGACGTTACGTATAATCTGATTATGCACAAAGTACAATACACGTTTTATGAAATAATGTAATGCTTAATCAATATTTTTTTATAACACATTGTAAGCTTATATCAATCACCACCCACGCGAGCGTAAAAAAAAAAAAAAAAGTGCAAAAGAGTCACGAGAGCTATGCGAGTTTTACGCGTGATTATGCATTTCGGCGTTTCGCTCGGACAGATTGTCGCGAATACGTCTTTCGTTTCGTCGAGCGCGCCTGGCATCGGGTAGTTTTGTTTTACGGCCGTAATTCAAGTCGTCGTGCAGGGTCAGCCTACCGGGACTGCCGAGATAGTTTATCATCATTTAGTCCTCCCGACCTGCCGTAACATTTTAAATCTCTCCTATCTCGGTCCCGTGTGTCGTGGCCGGTCTGCGACACATGGCCGTAGCACGCACACGCATTCACGCGATTCACGACCTCACAATGTGCGCGCGGTGCGTAAGAAGGAGAGAGCGAGAGAGAGAGAGAGAGAGAGAGAGAGAGAGAAAAAGTACGCGGTGACTCGTCGAATAATATCTCGACTTTATCGACTGTTTACGTCTTTCCGTGTATGACCCCTTCTATCTTTCATGCGTTGTCGTTGCGTATAATAAAAGAAAATGTTAGGCGAATATATATACATAGAACACAAAATATGAGAAACGGATGAAATGAAAATCGGAATAAATGTGGTTAAGATCTTGCCGAGATCGTGAGGTTGAACATGCAATTTCTGCTAAGTAGATAAAACTTGACGATTAAACCATACGATATCAGTAATTTCTCAGAGTTCCTGGCTCTGGCTTTTGCTGACTTCGACAAATTATTAGCGGTTCGAAATATTCTTGCTTTTATTTCCACGTATCGTTAATACTTTAGCCATGACAGTAGAAGAACATTTTCTATAAATATATCGATTATATATATATATATATATATATTAACGGAGACGATTGTTCCACAGAACAGTAGAGTTGGAAAGAGAAGGAGATGGTGATGTAGGAGGAGTAGGAAGACTAGGGAAAGGGGATGTCAAGCGTCGTCGATTCGCCGTGAATTTACGCTAAGTGCAGTGCTGTTGCAGCCGGTGCGGGGCCGGTAATTCGGAGAACGTGGTCCCGGGGCCCCCGGGGGCGGATCAGAGGTCGGCAGGCAGAGTGCCAAAAAGAGAGGAGGTTCTGCGACCGACTACGCGGTTTATCCGAACACGGCGCGTCGACCCTTGCCTCCTCGGTTTCCACCTTCCGGCGCATACACGCACGCGGATTTGGCATTGTAACGTTAATTAAACTGGCGCGTGTCACGAGTCACGAGCAATGACGTCACTCGCGGTGATTTCTAACCGTCCACCACCTACGATTGAGAGCCGGGCTTTTGCTTATCCGACTATTCGTTGCATTCTCCGCTATTAATTTAACTGTATCCTCGTGGGTATTGAATGTCAACTATATTTATAATTTCGAGGAAATAAATCATGGCACAATAAATGTTTTGAATCTTCAAGACGTGCATCGCAAATCATATAATTTTACAAAATACACATTGAATAACCAAAAGAATTTCGATTTAATCGCTTCTTTAATAATGTATTAAAATCGCAGTATTGATTGATTGCAATATCCGATATCGACGATGCATTTTCACGATTGCGAGAGCCGCGAAGAGGCGAAACATTATTTCGCCCGTTCGAAGATTAAGTATCTGATTTATGATAGTAATGTAAGCTTTCGCGTCATGAGATCGATAGTGATTTTTATCGAATTATTGGCCAATACAAAAGTAAATAAGTGTAATTAGTCAACGTAAGTCAAAATAAGTAGTATTCGGTGAATATTGACTTAGCTAAAATTATAAAATTCTTGGTACTTGTTTCAATATAACAACGTATCTAATAATAAATCTCTATAATATAAACTACTAAAAATTAATAATAATGTATATATATAAATATTGAATCGTCACACAAGCTCAACAGATAATTTTTTCATAAGAGTATTACTTCCATGTTGTAAATTTACATATAGAATAAGGCTCATAAAAATATTATAAATTAATATTTTTATATTAATAATATGAAAAAAATATTAAGTGAAATTATAAAACACACTTTTTAGATATAATAATTTTTTAATGCAAAGAGATTTGAGAGAAAGAAAAAGGAAAAAAAAAAGATTAATATTAAGTGTTTTTTAATAAAAACATTGATAAATTTTAAAAATATTCTTATGCTTAATATGTCTTCTTCTATATGTCGTCTAGAATATACAATACATTTTTTAACACTTTCTTGATTGCTTAATGCTTCTATGTATACTGGCGGTTCTCAGAAAAAAAAAAAAAAAAAGAACTAATTTCAGACCCCGAAATGTTTCTTGAAACAGTGTCTGTGATGAAGGTGTCGCGCGATAAGGGCTTAAAATGCGAGCAAAAGGTGGCGCGATCCCTGCACACGCTAAGTGCCAGCGTAAATTCGGCTGTCGCGGGCGAAAGAGTGTTAATTGTGAATTTGCGTTTTATGGAGGAAGCGAAGAAGGTGAGAGAAGGCGCGCTGGTGCGCACATAACCAAGGCCCGGTGTTCTCAGCTGTCGCCGTTAAGTTAAGTTAACACCTTTGTTCGATCTTATCGCTCGATTTGACCGTCCGGGCCCTTCGACCATTTCCATTACGTGTTTAATGATAATCGCGTATTCGTTCGCCGCGCGAAATGACAACGTTGTGTTTGCGACCGAAAAATACACTCGCGGTACACTTGGCGACACGACGATTAAACGAGCGCATGCATCACTCTTCTCTCATATCTTTACTCCAACTAAGAATTATGCTTCTGCGAGCTAGTGCGATCGATACAGCTTATATCGTGTTTCAATTTCATCAAATTATCCTTCGTGCATTTTTTTATGTTCCCCATCGTATGATGGTCGTAATTAATGTTAAATTACGACCATCGCGCAGATAAATGAGGAGGTATATTATTAGCTACAAAGCTGGAATAATTACATGCGTTATGTGATAACGCCTAGGCTTAACGATCAATTTGTTCAATATCTACGCATGATTTTACGACACTAATAACATAATTCTTAATCGCGCACATATTATATGTTATCGCGTTACAAGTTCCTTTTTCCGTCTACATGCGCAAAAATTTTCCGTTATTAGAAGATGAGATGCATATTAACTATTTTGACTCGATATAACGAAAATGGCATAATATATACTGTCTGAAATTAATTACTGTACCGCTCGCGCTTAGTGAAGTCGTCCCGGTTCGTTCGAACATTTCGTACCGGCTGTTACAAACACCATCCTGTTTATCAATAATTTGAATTTGAAAGACGTACCGAGAAACGGCATCCCCGAGTTTGCAAGCCGCAACAAATTACGTCTATCGGGCGTCATTAATCACCCAGCATCTCCGACATCTACGAACGCGAACCTCCGTCCGTCGCCTTCTATTTATCGGAAAAAGACGATGTTTCTACTCACAAATGGGAAATAACAATTACATCACGACATCGTCCAACAACCTTGAAACACTAATTTATTCCACAGCGTGGTTTAAAAAAAAGAGTAATTAAGAGAAACGTTAATATAAATTTCAAAGCGTTACATAAATTTAAAGAATGATTATTGGATCTTGCGAATTGATCACGCGTCTATACTTATAATCTCCTTGCATCTTTATAGAAAATTGATTACAAATCCTGTCACTTTAAGTGAGTAGATTTACCGCCGGCATTATTACCGTAAATCGCGTAAACATTTGATTCTCCCCGAGTCCCGCAAGGGTAATTTTAATTAAGATAAGTGAGTTCGAGGTGTCGACGGCGAGGATTATTCGAAAATAATTTCGACGAACGTGTTATAATGACACGCCCGGTTTATCCAACGCGTTGATCTACGGATTACTTTTGGCCAAAGAGAGAGGATACCCATCCCGAATAAATTACTCGCCGGTAACGTCGGTGGGTGGTGATGGCGGTGGTGCGGGCGACGTAAGATTAGGCGGAGCTCGCGAAGGGGAGACGATGAGAGAGAAGGATGGAGTAACACGTGAAACAACGAGCGAAAGAGATGTTGAGAACGGCTGGAAGAAGTAAGAGAGAGAGAGAGAGAAAGATAGAGAAAGAGAGAGAGAGAGAGAGAGAGAGAGAGAGAAGCACGGACGAGCCAGAAGGAGAGCAGGTGCAAACTTGGCCTGTCAGGAAGTCGCTTACAGCTCGAGGACAAAAGCTTCCCCAGGGACTCGTGCGCGCTTGGAAGCGGCACTAGGGACATACAGGTCGGTCTGGATGCTGGAGGATGGTTGGAGGAAGATGGTTGAGGGAGTTAGAGGGGTTAGAGAGGGACGAGCCTAACTGTGAAATAACAGGGTGGCCTCCTCAACCCTCGCCTTGAGGATGCGAGCCTCATACGTCACTTCCTTACGGCGAAAGAGGGCGGTGTCTAAGGGTGGAAGCGAGTTATATTGATTTATTTATACCGAGGAAGCATCTCCGACGTGATGGGGTTATTGGGTACGCACCTATATCCTATAACATCCGCTAAGGTCTCTCCACGAGCGGTAGGCCCGGATACTGACGTCGTGGATCTTTCCCGAATCTCATTATTTCGATCTGGAATACTCTTAGATCGATGACGACGCCAAATTATCTCGTAGTTTATATTGAAATCTTTGTAATTATCAGCGTTTCTGAAGAAAATTTTTCAAATAATTCTTAAGGATGTTTTATTACGTAAAATCGTAGTAAATAAAAAGTATCACTTGTACATGCTTCTCTTATGTATAATAATGAAGCTTGCGAATTTGAAGAAATAATTTTAAAGATGAATTTTATTCACAGCTAAAGTGCAGAAATATAAATTTAAATTTCTGTTGCTTCTTTCAGAGAATTATTTTTAAGGATATTAGTATTTATTTTTTAAATAATGAGAATTTAATTACCTAACGAAAATTTTACAAATTGTTCTCGCATATATTCGGAGACTTATAAAAAAATCC
The DNA here is from genome assembly GCF_047496725.1 of Anoplolepis gracilipes. Classification (NCBI taxonomy): domain Eukaryota; kingdom Metazoa; phylum Arthropoda; class Insecta; order Hymenoptera; family Formicidae; genus Anoplolepis; species Anoplolepis gracilipes. The sequence goes on from NC_132973.1 coordinate 635,366, forward strand.
AGAATTGATTAACTGACACAATCAACAGTTACAAGAATTTTAATTTGCAATAAATTTATCCTTGGAAAACGTATGACCACATTTAAATGATTAAAATTTAAAAAATTATGGAAATTAGTTTGAAATTTGTTGCAAAAGTATAGTTCAGATATAGAAGAAATATTCGATTATTAAAATAATTTTCACCGCGAATACTGAATGGTTCAAAAGATATTGAATATAAATCCACAAATTAAAACGACAAATGATAAAATCATTGATTATCAATAAAATAGTTAAACATCTTCTATATTTTGCCATTATTCACTGTTTTATTTCACTGCTAAAAATTTCTCGTTATAATTCATTGTCAAAAAATTCGATAATTTACCGAAAAAAAAACAATAAAAATTCCAAAGTATATTTCTGCATTTTAGCTACGAATAAATGATAAAATTTTGCGTAATCTTTATTACTCAAACTACATGAGAAAATAATATATTTGTCAAAATTGAATTTCAGCTATACTTTTTGCGACGATTGTACGTATAAAACATTTTTTAACCTAACAAACTCTTCCAGGAATTTTTGCATAATGTATTACATAATGACATAATGTATATGCAAAACCGTGACAACTTGCAATGATTGTATAAAATAAAAAAAAATATCCGTTGAATTTTCCGATGTCGAAACAAATTAGTCATGGAAAAAATCTCCGGCGACGCAGAAAGGGACGAACGACGTCCGTCGCGTGCCCCTCTCCCCCTCCTACGACGCGTTACATTCCAATTTATAACCGTCAGCTGTTGTTGGGCGCAAAAATAAAGCTCCATAGCGGGAATTCGCGTCGCGCATCGTGGCTATACAAATTCAGTTCCCGGCGAAGATGACGTACACGTCGTATCACGGTCCATTCACCTCCCACCGATCGTACCCCTCCAGGGCTTTGCCCGATACATGACTCGGCCCTGTGGCATGACTGTCGCGAACACACGAACCCGTTAGACCAAAGTTAACTCGCAATTTAGCTACGGTAATCATTCAAAGAAGACGTCTCACTTGATATCATTTAACAAATTTTTTTTTCTTTCGAGAAAACATTTTGCACTTGTTGCCAGATTATATTTTACAAACGTGATATAAATAAAAAATCAATTTTTTATTTATTTTTAATACGATCAAAATTTTATTTTAGAAAAACAATATTTTAACCCACGTTATGTTTCGAGCCCATTACTCTATTCTGTTGTAAAAGATTTTTACAAAGTTTATTTTATACATTCATCCGAATAAAACGTTCTTAACATTTTGTGACGTATACGTTCACGAATGTCACGTAGATTTGACATATGACAGTCGTCATAGTCGTGTACCGAAATTCGGAGAGTTTGGGTGAAAATACGGTAGAAACTCCAGAACTTTTTAGAATTCCCACGGTAAATCACAGTTACAGAGTTGATGGGGCGATGTGTATGATTACACCCTGTCTCCTAGCGGCTATAAATCTCCATCCATTCGCCCCACCCCACGTTCTAGGATTCTACAGGTATCCAAAGAACCTGTGCCTCCGAGGACTTCGAAATGGCCGTGACGTATGGTTTGCCGGTGCGTAATGGGGGTCGGCAGCGCAAGCAAATGACTTTGAATAATCCTGATATATTGTTTATTCACTTATCCGCGCGATGAAAAGATGAAATCTCCGTCAATGAGATATTCCACGTCGAAGCGAGAATGCATTTTGGATATTTGCATACGAACATTTAGCATATTCCATACTTTATCACTGTATCTTTCAACGTTTCTACGTTTGTACGTAACTTGTACGACAACATATCGATGAAGAGAAGTTTGTCTCGATAGATAGATTTGCCAGGAGATCAGGTGCCAGGATACTAATCTCTTGTCATTAACGCGATCCCGGCTGTCCCTCGTGTCGGAATAACCATTATTTTCGAATCACCGACGCAGCCCTGTCATTTCGTTTCACCAGAAACTGACGGGACGTACCGTGACCGTAACAATCAAGAGAGTTAAACGCACATCGCTCAGCACACTATAATCAACATCATTGGATTCGTTTTTAAATCCATTAGTTTGAAGCGCGGGCCGGTTATACTCAAATCGAACGCGGATTTCAAAATGATATTCAGCATTAATCCAGCTGTTGAATCCATCGAAAGGATTCGATTTCATATATTTCATTTGAAATTATAATTCCTCTGCATCTCTGTAAGATAATATGATAATTGATTGCATGTAAAAATGTTACAAGAACTTAATGTCGGTGCACTATGTGCGCGCTTATACAGAGGATGGGCTGAAGCGAAGCAATTTTCTGCTTTCCAAGAATATAATTTTCGCAGGGGGATGTGCCCGCTATATTTCCGAGATAAGACTATAGCTCCGCGGGATCTTCTCTCACCCAGCGAGACCCTACTCTCTCGTGTGAAATTACTTCGCTCCGCGGCTTACTCTTATCCCCCGGCGCCACCCTTTCTTACCGTGTATCCTCATTCAGCCGGGATCTCCCTGGAAATAAAGTAGATACCTTTCCTATTTTCGCATCTGGAAAATTGCAATACTGCAGCCGCGAGTGGTGCTCTGCGCTTGATAAATCAGTTGGGAGCTAGAAACTCTGAATTTGCGTTGCTGCACAGACAAATAAATAAGAAATTATTGTTTTGTTTTTTTTTTTTTTTTTTTTTTTTTCTTTTTTAGGTGAACTATTTTCATAAGTAAAATACGTTTTATCTTTCGATCGCAAGGTTCACGTGGAAGATTGCAATACTGTAGTCACGAGTAGTGTCCTGCGCTTGATAAATCAATTGGAAGCTCTAAAAACATTGAATTTGTTATTGCTACGCAAAGAAATAAATAAATTACTCTTTTGTTTTTTATAAGTAAAAGTACTCTTTGCCTTTCGATCGCAAGATTCACGTGACGAAATTGTTTAATATTACGCTTGAATAATGTAATCGTCGAGAGAACGAATGCCGCACAATTTAACACAAGTGTAGCTTCCTGTGCACTTTTAACTAATTACTATGATCAGCATAATTGTAGGATTATTCTTGGCGGAATAAATCGCATAGGGTTAACGTCGCATGTTACTCGGTGAAAAAAGAATATAAGCGCTTTAACAACATACATATATAGAGCAGAGTACGCGATAGAATCTGTTTGGCCGAAGTCGTGACGCCGACCATCACGAATCTTTTGCTTTCTCCATATCGACCCCTTCTGCATACTTTTTCTCCACAGCGTTGGCATAATAATGTTTTCGTGCGGGGATCGATACGAGAACATCTATTTTTACACGAGAACAGGCTATTTCGTGTTATCGGCACGATTTTCCTACAGCATTTCGAATGTGGCGTTGTAACCGCCGACGTTTTATCTCGAAACAAATCCATTGAGAAATTTTTTCCATAATTCAAACCTGGCTCGCGAAGGGGGAGAGGGGGCAATATCTTCTTTGTTTTAATGCATTCAAAGCGTGTAAACGGCGTTGGTCTGAAAGTAGAGATTTATAGATTTATACTGTTCCTTTCTCTAATATTAAGCCTTTTTTTTTGTTTTTTTATTATTAAAGGTAAAATGCACGATATCCGGTTTTAACGCAACTATACGTTTTAGAAATATGTTTATTAACGTCGTAAAGAATGAATGGCAAATGGAATGCCTGAGAAATTAAGTTTATTATAATGATGTTGTAATATTTTTTTTTTTTTAACGAAGAAAAAAAATGTTTCAGGTAAATGGTGTCCTCGTAGAGAATGGAGTTCGCCGCCTGACGCGCAACGTGCGGCGAGCGACGCGCGTCGTGGTGTCCTTTATTCCTCCGTCTTCCTCGGCAGTCCCGGTAAGTAGAGTTCTTTGTATAAATCTGAAATTCTTGCGCTTTTATCATTGCATTTATGTAAGCGCGTCGCTCTTAATCAAAAGCTGCCATTTGGCAATCTCGAAGTAATGAAAGTTCGTGTCAACTTCAATTACATGCTTTGTCTTACACGTAACACGCCCACATGTTGCAGTTCTATAAGAGATTTTTTTCAACACAATGTGTCTTTAGGCTTAAGGCTAAAATATTACGTCAATTGTTCGCAATGTTTACATCACCAGATGCAGTAAAATTTAAGATTAATTTTTATGGATTTTTATTACAACGTACTGATATCATTCAGTAATTCTTTAGCAATAAAAATGGTTACTCAATTATTATTTTTCTCCTTTGCTTTAATATTATTATTTTTTATTTGCTCTCATATATATACATTTACTTGTAAACCTTTTAAAAGCCAGAATCTCTCAAAATTTTGTTTCTATAATTCTCTGTTTCAATTGCATGTATTTCAGTGTATTTTAGCTGTAAAAGTTATCCATATATACTTTTGTATTTTGCTCTTTTTGTCATTTTATTTGTACAATTATTTTACCTATTTTTTTATTAACTGTTGTGCTCGAGGAAATTTTAGAATGTTGAAAAATAACTCTGACAATGACCTAAATAAACAAATAAATAACAGGAAGAATAATTGTAAAAATTAAGTGCCTTTTAAGGATTACACGACTCTGTAATTTTTTTTCGGAAGCAATCAATTTTTTCATCGACTAATACATTTAATTATAATACTTTTCAAGTGCGTAATACACAGTGTAGAGCTACGCGTAATGACATTCATGATGCGTGAATTTATTTTGGCTCTCGCCTGAATTAATCTTCAATCATTTTTAATCGTGCGTGCTATGCGTAAGGCAAAGAGAAAAGGCGCGATCGTTTTATGCGTGCACTTCGTGTGCGTTCAGTGGGAGGAGCGAATCGTTGGCCGCATAAACAAGTTTTAATCAGCCTCGGGCATTCGCCGCGTTGAATAAATATTGATATCGGATGACGCGACGGCCAATCAGGATCGCGGTTTATGAAACAGAACGCTTACATCTCGTTCGTTTCGCGCGCGAATAATTTTGCTTAGCAATAGTTAACGAGTATAACGCAATGTACCGCAGAAAATTATAAAAGATTTGTCGAAAACTCCGTTTATTATTCCCAAATTAAATCCACTTTATCGATATTGGCGAGTACAATCCAAAATATCTCACGTGCTTATACGTGGTATATATATATATATATATATATATATATATATATATATATATATAATAAGTTAAATTGAACGATATGGCAGTAGTTTTTTTTTTTAAAAGATAATGAGTGAAGTAAAGATTATAAAAAAAAATTTTTTGACATTATACTTTTGTTATTATCACGTTTTATTATCACGCATGCGCGATAGCATGCATTGTTGTTTGAACAAGAGGCGACATCGTGTCGATCCTCTTCGAGAGACATCAAGATCCTCTCGAATGCCACAGATAAGTATCGTGCAAGAGTGCATTACGAGGTTGCATTAGTGACTCGCGTTTGATAAGTGATCAAACTATTCCGGAAAGGCATCGAGTCCTGATATCACAGAGAGGACCAAGTATCGCGCATGCGTATACGGTCCGCGGGCCGTCTCCTCCATCCGTTTCTCTCTTTTTCGACTTCCCTCTCTCTGGTATCCTCCGCGAAGGAAGGACGGAGAGAAGGGCGAGAGAGCGAGCCGTCCGTCGTCGTCGGAGAGAAGATTGGCGCCTCGAGAGCGAGAAAGACGGAATTTCGCGAGTGCGAGCGAGCCGGCGTATCGTGCGAGCGGAGCAGAGGAAGCGAGAGAGCGGAAAGAGCGGTGAGAGGAGAACGAGATGGACCAGGGGATGCCGTCGTCTCCATGGCAACGAGGCGAGGCGGGAATGCGACGGTAACCATGGCAGCCGCGGGTTCCTCTCTCGGGCCGACCTGTCTGTCCCTCTTTCTGGCCTCTCGTTCTCCTCGTTCTCCTCGTTCTCCTCGTTCTCCTCGTTCTCCTCGTTCTCCTCATCTGGACCTCTTCCTTCCGCCCACGGAGCGAGCAAACGGCCGTACGGACGCCGCTCCTCTCGAGCCGATCTGTAAAGGGAAGGTGGGGCGGACTTGGGCTCGCGCAACGCTCCAGAGAGAAAGGGTTTTACTTTTTCTTCTCGTTTCCACCTTCGTTTCGCGCGGCCTCATGTGAATCCTTTTTTTCCGTATTCAGGAACACCGAGTCGATCTCGCGCAAATAACGAGAGGTATTCAATGGCGACGCGCGATTGCAAAATTTTATGCGATTTCGTGTTGACACTCCAAAACGCAAATCACATTTTTAAGATCGATGTAAAATATCAAATTTACTATGAAAATATATATGTTTAATTCCCGTTTATATATGTATATATATATATATATATAGAGTTATCCTTCGTTTATTTTAGAGTCTAGAGAGATAAACACAGCGAACAATTTTGAAGAAACGACTTCAGCCATCTTTTTCATTTTCTTTTCCTCATTCGACGCGTTTTTTTTCTTTTTTTCTTTATATCCTCAACTATAAATTACTTTTCAATATTCTCCTTAGACAAGCAGCACGTCAAACTTGCATGCGTAGTCGATAGCTATCGACATTCTTCGACATGGAAACGCGGTTCGCCATTCAGCTTGGGCGCGGAATATCGTAGACGCGCCTGATTATGTGCGACTGTTGAGGAATCCCGGGATTCCAGGCGTCGTTTAACTCTCGATACGTCGCGCGATGAGAGTCAAGTTTCTGCGTCGACGACGACATTAGCGTGCCTCCGCGTTTTCCCTGACTGCATATTTCCGTCTCGCCGTCTATTAAGAAGAGCGCGGACGACGACGGAGGTATCTGCCGACGTCTCTCGTGTTATTTCGAGTTTCGTAAAGAACGCGTTCGAAATGGCACGTTCTAACTGATGTCGCGATTTTTCTCCGATCATTGTAGACATCACGCATCATAAATCCCTTTGAAAGTTAGTCCAATCTTCCTCGCTATTTCGTTTTCACGCTAATATGACTTTCTTTTTTTTATTTGATTAACGAAAATCAAATAACAAATATTTTTATATTTCAAATTAATGATTTTATTGATAATAATTATTCAGAGCCTCTCCGAGTTGAGTAACTTTCATTACAATTTTCAAAGCGCGCGTTCGTTGAGATGGAATTTCGGCGGCTTCGAACAGGGTGGGACAAAACGAATTAGGATGCGGTAACAAAACAAATTCGTCGAAATTTCGTCAGAACCGGTACACGACCGCTCGCGCGCGGCAGATCTCGTTACGTTTACCGGTAGAAGGAGGTTAGCCGAGACGGGGAGCGATGAATGCTGGAGGAACGGAGGCGAAAAAGAGGAGGAGAGAGAGTAGATGGGTGGAATTCTCTCGGTTTGGTTTTTCGTGGGTCGCACATCACGTCTCTCTCCTCTCGCCGTCCCCATCGCGCGGAACCACCGTACTGTGCACACCCGCTCTCACCCCCTTCGCCGCTCCCTCGTATCTCGTTCTGCAATAGCACACGGCATGGCTCCCTTTTCCGTGAGTGTGTAACGTAATGTAAGGGTTGCGCCCGCGTCGGCGTTTGGGGTGAGAGAGTTTAAAACCCCTCGGGGCTTGAGGTCCGGGCCGGTTAGATTTATCGGATGTTTTGGTTGGCGGCCATTGTTAGCCGCTCTCTCTCCACTCTCTTCCTCTCTTTCGCCACTCTATGCACAGTGGCGTAGCTCGTACGTCGTTGCTAGAAAATCATTTTTCAATCTCCCACAGTGCATTTCGGGTGTCTATGGGTGATGAAAGAGAATCGACGTAGCTAGATATATCATTCGAGTCATACATTCGTTGCCGCACTTTGTATTTCTTTTTTGTCTAATGGCATATACATATACTTTCTACACGCGTCGTTCTTAATATTGTTCATTAATATCAATAATTAACCAAGTTTGTTAATTAAAAGCTTATGAAAAAGTCGAGAGGAAAACATTTTAAATAGAAAATGTTAAAAGTACTTTGCGTCGTGTAATGTAATTCTATCTACAAGTAAAAAAATTATTTTTCGCAATAATCTTGGATTCATAGCGTCAATAAATTGTGCACTGCGTTTATGCAATAGAGGCTTATTTGCAAGGCCTAATATATGCAACGAGTGTGTTCAGTTTTCATCGAGGAAAAAAAATGGTTGAATTTACGATGTATCACATCGCGTATATTATACTGACTATCCTATAATCTGTACAAAGTAACATTGCCAATCTCGATATAAGAAGCGGAATGTAAAAAACAGTGATGAAAAAAGAGATGTATAAGATAAGTGCAATTAAGGAAGATACATATGATTTTCTCGATTAAATCGTTATATAATCTACGAGAATATAGTAATGAAAGAAAGTTTGCGCGATTATACCAATATCTCGTTTGATTATCTCGTTACGCCATTGCGGGATATCCTTTCGTAGCGTTCCGCGTGCAAACATTCGTCGACGAAGCTCCTCCGCAACGCGGATCCTCGCCGGTATTGTACGCGGTAGTTTGAGCGATGTTCAACCTCGCGGCTCGCGACCCTTGGACTCAACCCTTTCGACCGCAGTTCCGTTTGTCTCGGTATACCGCGATTCCTCCAGGAGCCAGCGAGCATAGCCTTGTCACGTAATCGATACAATTCAACACGAATAAAATGCAACACGGTTTTTACCAAACCGGGTTTGGTGTATATTTATATTAAAATTAATTTTGTGTGATTATAATTATTCCATATAAATATTCAGTCATATTGACAATATTGAACAAAAATATTGACAATAATTATATACAACTCAATTTTTCTTTAATTGTAAGTTTCTTTAAGAAAGAAGAATTTTCTTAAAATTTTACATCATTATTTTTTCTATTAGGAAAATTAATGAAAAATATATATATTAGTTAATAGAAGATAGTACAATTACAACGATATACATGTAAATAAAATTGATAAAATTTAAAGGTATATAAAAAAATGGAGGGGAGGATATCGTAGAAGTATAGGAGTATTGGAGATTCGCAAGCGATTCCAAAATACGAATTAATTGGAATTTTATCGAACAATATCAGGCAAGTTCGATATCACGACTATTGGTCTCGCGGAAGAGAATTCGTTGCTTCGTTGAGAGCAAGTTACACAATAGCCGGTCCGGCGATATGTGATGGCAGAGGAGAATAGCCGAGGTAGAGTTTCTCTCGCGCGGAGCCGCCACAGGACCACCTCGTGTTCTTCGATTAGCAGGAGACCGACCCGACCATGACCTCTCCCTCTCTCTTTCTCTCTCTGTCGTTCTTCCTCTCTCCTTTTTTTTTTTTTTTTTTTTTTCATCGTCCACCGCGTACCATGCCATAGGTGGAGAAGATTCTCTCCTGGTCTCGCTTCCTCACTCGCTCCGTTTCTCTCGTGCTCCATCTCGTGGCACTGATTGGACGATCCATCACCGTTGCTTCTCTCTCATTCTCCTCTTTCTCCGTCTCTCTTTTCTGTCCTCTCCAGTCTCTATTGCCAAGGAGTCGGACGTACACGTACACGTCCGTGTGCACATATATATTACATATATATATATATATATATATATATATATATATATACGTGTAGAGGTACATTTGTGTGGAAATACGGACGTGACTTCATACTCACGCTCATGTTCCATATGTATATCTGTATATTATGTACACGCTTTACATTGTCACGTGTGCGTTCACGCGACTCTCGAACGTATGCACGCGCGCGCACTGGACTCTTGCATACCATCGCCCAAAGGGGCGGCCATTCTTGTAAGAGGGTGGGAGGGTAATTGGTTCCCATGGAGGTAGAAAACGCCTCGTTCGAAAACCTCTCGCCGAAACTGCACAGCTGGAACGTACCGGCGAAAATAGTTGGCAGAGGAACCAATTCGAGAGAATGTCATAGGCTAAAATTATTTGTGATTGACAATCGCAAACGAGAAAGTCTTTACTCTGGATTGTATTAATTTTTTTTTTTTTAATTAGAGCTATTCATTGTCGATTACCGTTTTTCGATAAGATCATTACACATCAATAATGCGAGAAAGGAAATAGAATAGCTCGAACGCGAAAGAAGAGCACGCGTACGATAAACGTGATACATGTCGAGGAATATATAAGCTTGCCACCATCTACAGTTCGTATTCATTAGTTCCTTATTCAAAGCCACGGAAATAGTTCCGGAGTTGCGAGAGGCACAAAGCACAAAGCTCTGTCGCGGAACAATGAGAGGCGAAGGGAGCGCGAGACAGGGATAGAGAGATAGTGAAAGAGCGAAAGCGAGAACTGCAGATTTCATGAAGCCCAAGATAGGTACAATGGTTTAGCTGGCGAGTACATCATCTCTGTCTCTCGCCGTCTCTCTCTCTCTCTCTCTCTCTCTCTCTCTCTCTCTCTCTCTCTCTCTCTCTCTCTCTCTTTCTCTCTCGTTCCGTTTTTCTTTCTCTATCTCGCTTCCTATGTGCTTCTCAGTCCCTCTGCAATATTCATATGTGTTGAATATATTAATGCGCCGGAGATATGTAAAGCGTGCGCGACTGGAAAGCGCGCCGTCTCCGCTAGCTGCCGCTTGCTGCCTGGCTGGCTGGCTGGTTGGCTGGTTGGCTGGCTGGCTGGTTGGCTGGCTGGCTGGCTGGCTGGCTGGCTGGCTGGCTGGCTGGCTGCAATATTAGTGAAATGTGTCTCGGAGTGCGCCCATGTGCGGCACCGATATTAAACAGCAGCCGTCATTGCATCTGCTCTTTCCCGGTAACCCGTCTGCTCCATGCGTGTTTCCATCGGAAATCTCGTTGGTCCTCCGAATTTCGATTCCGGACCCTCTGCTCCGCTCTCGCCTCATTCCCCTCCTCTTTTTTTCCTCAAGTCCTTTTTCTCTCCGCTTCCACGTTTTTCCGACATTTTCTCTCGTCGGTTCTCCGCCTCTTTCGCGAGAATAATTTTATCGTAAGCATGCAAAGGTACCGCTACATTTTCCACGATATGAAAATCCGGTCTATGATAGTCCATCATGCAAAGGATCCACCGAAGAAGCAGATGCGCGTAATGATCAGAAAATTTGATACATTGTATTACAACAATATTGTATTGCAATTATATATCATACTTTAACGCGTGCGCAATGTATTTATTTTTTATCCAATTAAGATCTTTCTTATATGCCTGCTATTACATAAATTAATATTATTTAAAGTAGAAAAAACATAAACTTATACAATTAATAATTTGTGGATGTTACTAACGAAAATATTTTTGAAATTCTCTTTAGATAATATTCAGTATATTCTTTTTAAATCAGTCACGCAGCTCAGAGCATTTTCGCATTACCCTTATTAATGAGTGCGTTTTTTTCTTCATGGATATAGATGGATATGCCGAGGCTATTACTATGCAAAATAATTACGACTTCACACCTGGCTCTTTGGCAACAGCATGCTTTAATGCGGTATTCCATTTGCTTGATGATTCAATCTCTAAACCTCCGTGCGGAATTTGATTCTTCGTTCGTTTTTACGAAGCCCATAATCGGACATTGAACGCGACAAAGGCAATCGAGCTCAACGAAAGAGTAATTAAAACGTAAAATTTACGAAAGGATTGCATCTCGCTTGTCACTCGAAAAAAGAAAAAAAAGAAAGGAAAACCCGACGTATCGCCGATATTAAAGGAGGATAGGAGACCCTCGCTCGCAGGTAGCTCTCTCTTTCTCTCTTTCAACTATATTGGTCTGCTTCCACAATTTTTTTGCGGGAGAAATGAATACAGCTAAAAGAGTGCTGGCGGAGGGCGAGTTAAAGCCGTGCAAGAGAAAAAGGGGAATGTAGAAGGGGTGGTTTCGCGATGTAGCAGTACGATGCAGTATACGGTATAATCGGTAATACCGGCACATGGGCACACGCCAACTTCCTCTTTCCCATCTCTTCCTCCCCTTCTCCCCCGATTCTCCCGACTGTGTACCCTCCACCTCCAACGTGCCCCTGCACGATTCTCCCAGCCCCGGCAGCGGCGGCAGCGGCGGCGGCGGCGGCGGCGGCGGCGGCGGCGGCGGCGGCGGCAGCGGCGGCGGCAGCGGCGGCGGCAGCAGCAGCGGCAGCAGCAGCAGCGGCAGCAGCAGCACCCAACCCAGACCCTGGGGCTGTCAAACGCAGGCCGAATCTTCTTCTGCTCGTGACAGCCTGGAAATGAAGAGAGTGCCCCGCGTGGCGTATCCTACCCGCTTTCGTACGTTAACGCACGTTCTAGGTACGTACGAATCGTGCACACACGTGCGGACGCGCGCGCGCTTATATTATCCCTTTAATATGTGGTTGAGCACCGGCGCGAGAGAGTAGGTACCGCTCGCGGAATGAGAAGCTACGGCTTAATGGACCTACGGCCCTTTTTCTCTAGTCCCTTCTTTCGTCCCTCGCTTCGATCCCGACGATCGCTTTCGGGCATATCTGCTTCTTTGTGCATCGATTGCGTCGGTCTTTGCTTAGTCGTAGTTATTTAAATCGCGCACACGAGGTCGTGTCTGCGCATATTTTCCTTTTTATTATTATACGATATCTCTAACAATTTAAATAATAAATCAAAAGCGAAATTTAGTCGACTTTCTTTGCGCGCGCAGATACAGAAGGTAGATTGAAAAGTATTAATACCCGCAAGTTATTTTGGTCGTTTCTACACATCTATTACACGCATGGATTTTGACTTGTATCTTTTTCATTGTTTCTTTTTTTATTGAGCGAAAGGTTTTATCGCGTTGGTAGTTACTTTAAGGAACGGGACTAAAGAGTTTGAAAGGATCGGATCCCTCCACCACGCCGATTACGAAGCACTTTTCGAGCGCGATCATTAGCGCAATTATTATTGTGTCGGAGCACAATGAGCGCACCGCCATCGCCGACAACAATGGACGTTGAAGGTGAAGAGGCGAAGGGATGAAGCGCGCACCGGCGATGGAGCGAAGTGGCTGGCCGTAGAAAAGAGAGGAGAGCCGGTAGATCGCCGTGATGGAACGAAATGAAAATAGAACAAAGGCCGCGAGCGAGCACGTAAAAAAATGCTAATGAACAGACGCGGCCATTGTCGTTAATTGCATTTTGTTTTCTGCCGCGTAACTCGCGCCGACGTCGTTTGATGCAGGCCCTTTCACGGCGGCATAGAACATTGCCGATTTCTCTTAAAGGAAAAAAACGGAAGAAAATTTAACGCTAGGCAATGAATACCGTGAACTCTCGCGTGCTGGGATTCTTCGCAATTTATTAAAAGTGACCACAATGATCCACCTATGAAATATATATGATCTTAAATGTACAACTTTCCTTACTTGTGTCGGTGTCGCGATATTGCATACGTTGCGGTAGGGTCAGTGTATCGATCCTGTTCGATCGGTGAACTAAAGTATAGCTCGTTGTTAAAGGGCATGGTGCGAGAGAGGTGCATCTATTAGAACGCGCGTCGAGGCACTTGATGCGTTTACATCGTTGTACATCGGGGCTTGGCGTACACTCCGAACGATATTGCCGCTACGCCCGCTGTGTTATTACGACATTACATTCCGCCGTACATGGTCCATCGCGTACTCCACAAGTACAACAAGATCTTTTCGTTGTACCGTATTTTTTTTTTTACTAGATCTCTTCTCCCTCTCCTTCCTCCATCGAACTTGTATACGGTAAATCTCGGCAAGAAGCTCTTATATAATGCTTTGTTATACAATACTTTTTCGAGCACGTTTTAAAAGCAAACTTAGAATGATAGTAATTTTTTACAAGATGATGCACGCAATGCGAAAAAATATATAATTAATCTCGAAAAAATTGCATATTACTATACATAGTTAAAAGCAATGTCGATATATGTAATTAAATATTTAGTTATTTGCATAAAATTTGAGAGTGATATAATATATGTGGAAATTTTCAAGAATTCTTGACACATGAACATAAACATTTATCTTACAATTAATAACTTTATATGCACATTGTGCGAATTGATCCCGCGTTTCTTTCCCCGTTCACCACCGATCGTGTCCGACGCAAACATTTTTGGTAAAATATTGCGACTGGATTTTGACACCTTGGCGTCGTTAATTAGCAATTATCGCACGACTTTTATTCCAGTCTCCTCGCGTTTAATTACAATGTCGAGAGAGCGGAACAGAAACGCGCGGAAATCGTCTCGTGTGTTACACACTCTCGGTTACCTTCCGGACATGACACACCGGCTCTCATGCCCAACACGTGCCCTCGACTGGTATCGTCTGGTATCGGCCGTGTCAGACACACATGGTCACGCACACGAATCGGCACTGACGTCGTAAACGCCGAGCGTGTGTACGATTCGATAATGAGGTCACAGCTTCTTCGAGACGAGCCTGGAGCGAGGTCAAAACGCGCGTATTTGTCAAGCACAATATGACAATACATTTTAAACTGTCTCTCCCATTATGAATGAACATATCGTTACTTTCAAGTGTCTTGACAAAATATGAATACGGAAGCAAATATATGTTGAAACCTTTTGCGTTTAATAAATTTGATAAAATTTGTAGTTTTAATTTTAGATTTTAGAGAATCGGGTATTTAATAAATTAAATAAAAATGCGCGAATAACAATAGAAGTAGATTTACCATAAATACAGAGCGCGGTTTCCCCCGCTACTCTTGAATTAAGCGGTTCTTTGTTTGTTTGTTGTTCCGGTTTGATTCTTTTGCGAAGCGTACTGTGGAGGGTGCGCGGTATGGGTCAATGGGAAACTAATTGTCGGAGCTTGAAGGGTGCAGTCAGAACCAGAGGGGGGCGGTACAGCGGCGTTCGCTGTTACTCGAAGGGTCGATTCGAGGGTGGTCGAAAAGTCTAAGCACTCGACGAAAGCCGGCGAAAAGTAGCGGGCGCCGCGACGGGCGATGAGACTAGACGGTTGCAGGAGTAGTGGTGATGCCGTGCCGTGGCCGATGGTGATGCTGGTGGCGTAGCGATGGTGAAGGGAGAACGAGGACACTCGAATGAAGAGGGCCGACAACAGATTGCCACGGCGAGAGAAACAATGCCATCCCGTCCCTTCCCCTTGCTGCCCCTAATCTTCCCTTCTCGGATGCAACGTGCACGCAACGCGCGCTTCTACGAGGCACTCGACGACTCGGCATCGAGTGTTTCAATGGCGTATTGACTCGGTTACCGAAATGACACGATCACGCGCGCCGCACTCTGATCTATATCTTGTATCTATTTCCTCGCCAGATTCCGCGTAGTAATTACGCGTAGTATAATTAAAAGACAGATATAGAGTAAAATATGTTTGTGGATCGAGGAATTGAATTGAGTCTTGTAATTTTATATTTAAATATATTTCAGAATTTATATTAACATTTTAAAATTTGTAAGAAAAATTAGATCAATTTCAATGTAATACGTATAGGCAACAGTTAACTAGATCGTCTATCCAGCGTATATTTTAAGAAATTTGCGAAATTGCAGGCTCGATGCCCAAGGGTGCTGTTTATGGTATTCTTTAAATTCTGCCTGCGTAAAATATAAAGTATCGACATTATGTATTTATTATAATGCGACCTAGAGGCAGGCCGATCGAGCAGTCACGTTGCTCAAGAGGTCTCGAGAGAACCGCCGAGCCGGTAGGAGAAGGAAGAGACTCGAGAGGAAGGGTCGGGAATAATCAATTTATCACTGTGCAGGTGCCTCCGCGCATTTACATATGCGACGACGTTGCAGTCGTGGTACGTGGTGTTGTAGTCGTTGTTTTCGCGTTCACGGACATTTATGCGCGTGTGCGCGATGCAAATTGACGGTAGGCGAGCGTTCTGGCGGGCGTTTCTTGCTTGATAACTCGATGAGAATATCGGAACATCGATAAAACAATCTTTTATTATCACGACAATGTTTAGCGTGTATTTCGGCAGCTAAACAAAGCAAAAAATATCGCGCATGACATTAAAGAGATAGATGATTGAATACTCGATGCAAGTAATGTGAAGAAGTTCTCGCGTAACGTATAGAACGTGTGATGTGCTCGGAGCAACGTTAAGACACTACGGTGACCTTGACATCGGTAGCGCGGTATCTTTATAAATTCGTCTTCTTCATTAATCATAAGAAGAAAGACAGGGGTCGCGGGCCTTAAAATATCTTTTACATAATCTCCAAGCAGCAGCAGCGCAAGCACGTGACGCTGACACGCGAAGGATCAACGTCCTGAATCGACGATCGGTTGATCGTAGCCGAGTCACGCTTTAAATATCTCATTCTAATTTTAATAGGGCGAGAGCGTTGCATTAATCGTTAACAGCCGCGATCACCGACAACCTGCTTCTGTTGATCGGCGCTAAGGTCACGTCTGTACTTAATCTATCTCTTCAAGTGCGCCGTAAAACTGGCGCTAATACGAGCGCAATCTGAGCGCGCATTGATTTACGAGGTCGTACGATCCACGCGCCATCCACGGTCCCCATCGCTCGACCCCTCGTTGATCGTCCTCGTAACCGATATTAAGTTTGTTGTTTCGATACGTAAGACGCAAAGTCGCCTAATATTTCTCTCGTCTTGTACGTTTTACTGCTGTTGCTTTTTTGTTTTTACGTTTCAAATAATTTTTTTTTTTTTTTTAATATTAATATGCGATTCCGTGCAGAAATTAATGTGTAAATTTTTTTATAGAAAGTAAACATTTATTTGTGCTTGTACATACATGTTTACGTATTTGACTTGTTAATCTTTCATTTCATTAAGTATTTACAAATAGTATATTTCCTAACGTTATTCTAGTAATCAGATATGTATAGCTTTTTTTACCCGTGTAATGCAACGCAGGTCGCACAAGTCACAATTTCTCGCACTTTACGAACCTTCGCTTCGGCGAAGCGCCCTCGGCCGATGTCACGTATCGAAGCTACACGTTCCTTCGTTTTCAACTTGGTCGCATCTACTATTTTTTTTTTTTTTTTTTCTTGCGACTTTGCAGCGACATCAATGACGGTCGGCTGTAAAATAATCGTAAAGTAACGGGACGTTTCGCCCACGCGATGGGTCTTTCGTGCGACGTTACACACTCTAACACCTACTTCTTCTATCTGCATATCGAACAGCGCGACTCTTCCCTTCCATTCGCCGGCTCACTCTCGTTTTGGCCTCTCGTGAGATAGCGACGTGCCGTGCGAGGCGTGTGTTACTGCACACCGCCATAAGGGGTTAGGTTTACGACTTCGGCCGACTGTCGATATCGCTGTGTCGTTCTAGATGTCTGCCTGACCTCGGAACTTCTAGCTTCGTAAACATGTTCTCTCGCGGCCTTACGTATACCAGCCTGTATTTGCCCGCTCCATCGCATCGTTGCGTTATAAAAGTCCTTACTATATGTCATATAATGACTCTCTTTATTGAGAGCTTGCTCTTGTAGTATTAACGATTTGTTTTATTAATATTTATTTATATTAAATTTTATGATAAAAATAAGAAATGTAGATAATGCTTTCTGAGAAAGTTGAAGCGTTTTTCTAAGCGTCAAAAGAAAGAACGCAGTAGAATTCGGTACCAAGTTATAGTTGTGCTTGCCGTCTTCCTCGTCGTTGTCGTCTTTGTCGCAGCTGTCGCTATTTTGTCTGCCTTTCGATCTCTTTCTCACTCTCTCTCTCTTCAGCTCTACCTTCTCTGTCTGTTTATTTCTTTCTACATTACTATCTTTCTCTCTCTCTCTCTCTTTCTTTCTTTAGATCCCTTTAACTTGTTCTCTGCCGCTCTCTTCAAAAGCTATTCCGAATGCCGTGCTCCCGCCGCTATTTTGGTTACGTTAAAAATGCATCCATCGAGCCACGTCAACGCGCCCATTCGCCGTCGCGTCGTCGACCTTTCTCACAGTCGGAGGCTAACGTTTCCACGTCGATCCCCGATCTCCCAGAAATCACGAGGAGCGCATAAGTAAGACGCCATTAAACGACCGCTTGTACCCTCGCTCGAAGATGCTTTTACAGTGGCCCGCTAATTGACGCTATTGTAAATAAGATGCTTTCCATCTCTCTTTGTCAACTGTCATTTTACATACACGATGGTTGAATCACCGCATTGTGGCTATTTCAAATGCAAAATTACGTTTAGCACAGCACTTTGCGATCTCCGCGGGCAATGTCTTTCACAGAAAGCGAGCAAGAGAATTTCGGTTGATCGTGAAACAGCAAAGCTTGCTTTTGATCCTTTGATTTGATTAAATAATTTTAGAGGTAGTATATCTAACTTGGATGTTGTAAGCATTTTCTTCAAATAGCTATCCGTCGTTTACATTTTTGCATAATAGTTTCGTCGCGGCAAAGATATATATATACACGTTCGCAGCCAATTCTACATCGATCGAGTGTAGACGAATAGAAAAAGAGAAAAAACTTAAGACAGAAAGAGAGATAAGAGAAAGTTACGGCAGAGATATGTAGCTTAGAGACTGTAGCTTACAATTAGACGTAGGTAAGATGGAGTCTGGTTTGATGGAATGCTGTTTCCATCACAACCTACTGCCCTCTCTCGCCCCTTTCCCGATGTTTACCACCTTATGTGCGCCATCCTCCTTTTGGAACATGTGTGTGAGCCCGTGTTAAGACGACCCTCGCATTTTCATGCGACCAATCTCGAATGCTTAGGAACGAACAAGTCTGTAGCTACTTAAAGCAGTCAATCGAACGAATCGAACCATATTTGGATACCCATATGGCCTCCCTTACGCGTCTCGATTACGTTTGGTTTATATATATTGTATATTTAAAATGGAAATAATCATCGCTCGATTAGATTCGATTAGAAAATGAAAATGTATTTTTCGTCACTTACGAATGTAACCCACATAATTTTTATTTTCTCTTTTCCGTTTTTTTTTTTTTTATATATATAGTTTGATAACTCTTATATTTTAATTTTGATTCGACAAGAGTCGACATTATTTTTGAAACAAGTAAATCCTTTATACCGCATATATCAGATATGTTATATATGATAATCATTTGTATGTGTCTCGGCTGTATCCGACAAATTCGGTCGCTTCACTTGGCTCTTGATATTCCATCACGTTCGTTGACGGAACGACAAAACATTTCGCTCCTTTAGTCTGGCTCGTCACGAAGGGATGTAAGTCAACGGAGCACTTAAGCATGGCGCTCGGTGATGCTTGGCACTAAATAACGCGTCGCGTCCGAAGAGAAGAGGAGAGACGAGGAGGAGCCGCCGGCCTCTTTCTCGCTTTACACGTTCGTCTGCTTCGCGCCGCTGTCGTTTCTTCGTTCCGTAGATGCGTGCCGTGGATAAAAAGCTCCTTCCAAAGCTCCTTGTGGCCGACCGCTCGCTCGGTCTTATCGTCGATCGGGGTACGTCGACGCGGTCGATAGTCGACATGCTCGTATAAAATATCGCGGCCGACTTTTATATCCGCGCCCCAAGTTTGACACGCCTGGGAGAGAATAGCGCGTATCTGATTTTTCGTCGTGGACGCTCGCGGAAAATTGAATGTCTGTTTGCCACGATAATTCACCCTTTGTATCGGAAGCCCGGGATCTTCTTGCTTCTTCTGAGCGCGAGCCGAGCAACGAAAACTGCAAAATTCGTATCGTCGCTCGTCAACGCGTAAAAGCATACGAAGGGTTTGCCCCAGTTGGTTCCGTGATTGTAGAACGCCGAAATCTGTCGCCACGTGTTTTATGGCACGATCAAATTGGCGGGTGAGCCGCGACCGAAAGGGGGAAGTTGTAA